>NC_135372.1:119776998-120104498 GCF_049243985.1 Paroedura picta
GTCTGGGGAGCTGACATCATCTGAAAGTGACAGGTGATGTTGGAGATGTTGGGGGGCAATGCTCTAGCTTTTGGGGAAACTGTATGATTAAACAAATCAGCCTCAAATCATAGAGTTTTGTCCAAAACCTAGAACATCACCCACCCACGTACTCAATGACCCCAGTATGCTGATATCACTTCTGAGCGACATTAACAATCGGAACATTCTTTCTGGTCCAGGTGAGTGGTGGAGGGTCCTGGGGGCAAGGATCACCATGAAAGTAGCTGTTTGGGGGAGATTTTTCCCCACTTTCTGAAACCCCCAAGGTGGAGGGAGAAACACCAAAGTGGGGGTTTCCTTGGCCCCAGTGGGGAACTAATATCCTGACATTTTAGTCATCTTTTCATATAGGCAAAAGAACATAGGATTTAGCAGAATCTATTTGCTGCTCCTTCCTGTATGTAGCCATCACTACAAGGCTAGAAAACTGAATTATTCAAAATTATTATTCAAAATAAAGCAAGGAAAGAGGGTGGAAGTGCAATCTTTGGAGAGTAATTGAAAGGCCTAAGGTAGCACACAGGTTATCTCAGAAAAACTCAAGGGTCTTTGCAAATTTAGACATTAATATACATTAATTAATTAGGGTTCCCTATAATGATTATTATTGAAAGGAGGCTGTATATTTATTAATTGGCTGTTAGTTTGTATTTTGATTGTTATTGTGGTGGTTTGTATAAATGTTCTATAAATCTGGATGCTGGAGTAGATGGACCACTGGTCAAATCCAGCAGGGCTCTTCTTGTTCTTATAAGGCCTCAGATTGGAGAGGGAAGGGGGGAGGTTAGACCACCAGGTTCCTCCTCCTTTCCATAGCTCCCACTCTCACTCACTTCATCCTCCCTTGCTTACAACAGATCGTCCTTAAATAAGATGATTTTTCAATTCCCTCTCAGGCTGAATCTCCACCTTCACACAACCAGAAAGTGTCCTGAAGCCCTGTCTCAGCTGAAGCCATCTCCTGGGGCTTGATAATATAATGGGCTCTAATGGGCTGTCAAACTCAATGATTAACCATGAGTTTGCGTGCATGCATGTCTAACACCACACTGCCCATTTTGGGCGTGTCCTGGCCAGGATGATATGACTGCCAGCCATGTAAAAGGTAAAGGTAAAGGTATCCCCTGTGCAAGCACCAGATCATGTCTGACCCTTGGGGTGACACCCTCTAGCGTTTTCATGGCAGACTCAATATGGGGTGGTTTGCCAGTGCCTTCCCCAGTCATTACCATTTACCCCCCAGCAAGCTGGGTACTCATTTTACCAACCTCAGAAGGATGGAAGGCTGAGTCAACCTTGGGCCGGCTGCTGGGATTGAACTCCCAGCTTCATGGGCAGAGCTTTCAGACGGCTGCCTTACCACTCTTCACCACAAGAGGCTCTTGTACAGCTAGCCTAAAATGAGGATAGTTGCATCTACAAGTTTGGTCAGCGTGGGTTTAGTTTTTGGAGACTTTGCTAATCTTATAGATACAAATTACAGAGTATGTGCTTAGTGCTGTGCCTTAGCATATAAGTACAGCTGCCAACTTCCAGGTGGGGTTTAGAGCTCCTGGAATTACAACTGACCTCCAGATGACAGAGCTCAGTTCCCCTGGAGAAAATGGCAGCTTTCAAGAGTGGACTATAGGGCACTATACCCTGCTGAGCTCCCTCACCTGCCCAGATCCTATCCTCCTAGGCTTCACTCCTAAGATCTACAGGTATTTTTCAACCTGGAGTTGGCAACCCTATAGACAATTCTGCATTGTCAGGTTAGATCAAAACTCCAGCTAACTTGGTGTTGGCTGCTTGGCTATGGGTAGCTTTTAGGGAATTTAGATGTTTTTGTGGGTGTTTCCCACTGCCAGTTACCCAAGGTCCTTTATCCGGAGTTGCCTGGAATTGACCCCAGTTTGTTTGCCAAGCAGGCACGTATTTTGCCTTTGAGCCATGGCCCTTCCTCTTAAGCAGCCTGGCAATACAAAAAGGGGAAATGAAGAAGTATCGTGCACTGTACTTTAGGATTATATTGTAAAGTGAAATTTCTCGAGTAAACGGTCATGCTCCCTGATTACATAATCTCCCACATTTAGAACAGTTAGCTGCAGTCATGGCAACTCATGGAGATTAAATGTAGTTCGTTTTAGTTCTAAATTTGGTTATGGAAACAAATATATCATTTTGGTGGCCCTCCTAAAATAATTTTATTTTTATTTATAATTATATTTGTATACCACATCTCCTGGTACGTATCTGCTTGCGGAGGTTGATATCAATAATTTACATTGATGTTACTTGCCTTTGGAGGCATGTCCAAAACATGGAATTATGGGATGTCATCTTGAAGCAAAGAAAGAGCCAACTTCTAGGTATATTTCCCAGTTTCATGATAACAGGTGGGATTAGGTCTGAGAAGCTAAACAGGGCTGGTTCTTGTGTGGGAGACCATGAAGCAAGACAATGGAGGAACATGACTCTCAATAATATTTGGATTCAAATATGTAGCTCATCTCTATACTGAATCAGACCCTTGGCATGTCAAAGTCAGTGTCATCTAACTCAGACTGTCAGCAGCTCTCCAGAGTCTTTCATATCACCCACCACTAAGGTTTTTTTAACTCTGGGTTGGAAAAGTCCTGTAGATTAGGGGTGAAGCCTGAAGAAGGTAGATCTGGGAAGAGGACAGACTTCAGGGTGGAGCGGTGGGATAATGCCACAGACTCCACCCTCCAAAGCAGACTTCCCCCTCCCCTGGAAGACTGATCTTTTTTAGTCTGGAGATGGAATTCCAGGAGATCCCCCAGCTCCACCTGAAGGCTGGCAGTCCTACCCACTACTTGATCCTTGAACAACTGAAAATGGCTTTTACTGAATCTGACCTTTGGCCCATAAAGGTCAGCATTGTCTACTCAGACTGGCAGCACCTCTCTGGGGACGCAAGTCAAAGTCTTCTACATCAGAGGTAGTCAGCCTGTGGTCCTCCAGATGTTCACAGACTACAATTCCCATGAGCCCCTGCCAGCAAACGCTGGCAGGGGCTCATGGGAATTGTAGTCCGTGAACATCTGGAGGACCACAGGTTGACTATCCCTGTTCTACATCACTTATTGTTTGATCCTATGATTCTATGATTCTATGATTCTATGATTCTATCCTGTTTTAACTGGAGATCCTGGGACAAGCTGGAATGTCTCAAAAAGTCATGTGTGAAGCTCTAATCTTATGAGAATAACCACCGTTGAAATCGGTGGGACTTACTACCAGTGCTGTCTCCAAACTACTACTGTAGACAGGATTGTGCTGTAAGTGGATGACCATACACTATTCCTTTATTTTGATTTATACACTGCCCTCCTTTGCGCCTCATCACATATTATGCTTGTTCTAAGTTAAATGCCTTCATACCCTTACAACCCAACTATCTTATGTTTTACCGGTAAATAAAAGTGACAGTTATTGTGCCTCCATTTCTTTAGGACATTTTAAAGTTTAGCTAAAATTTTAATTTCCTGATCCCATCAAGGGCTATGTAGCAATAAATGATCTGGCAGCACGCAAGCAATAAAAAGCAATAATTCCAATTACTTCCACAAAAAAGGGAGGAAAGAGAGAGGCAATCAATTTCTCAGGTCCAGAGACATCTCTGCCTAATCAATGGTAGTACAAATTACATGCTTATAACTATTAATATATTTCCAATTACATTTAAATTACTAGTCTGATTGGTTGTCCAAGACTTTTGTGTTATGGCAGCCCATATATATTTTTGTTCTTCTGGATGGAGCATTTGCACATTAATGGCTGGTCTGCTTATTTCAAGAGAAGGATGATAAAGATAAAATGTAATAATTAATTAGGTTTGTTTGAAATGGGATGAGAAAATAACTTAAAAAAAACAGGACAGCTGAATTTGTACATCAACTAGAGCTTTTTACTTTAATTTAGGATGTGTCTCTTCCCTACCACACAGAAGCTTCCTAACTCCTTTTTCGTTAGGCTGGGAGCATGGATAAATTCCAGCGGAGTTAATGGCATTGGGGAGTGGCATTCATAACACCACTATTTTCCTACCTGCTGCAGCTGGATCTCTTTGCTATCTCCTCCACCACTTGGGATACCTGGGAAAGCCTCAATAAACTTAGACATTTGCAAAAATAATGGCAACACGGATAGCCGGAAATACGCAGAAAAACAAAAGCGTTAGAATAATGGATGAGAGGTGAGTATTTACAAATGCAAGACTTAAAAGGTATCCATAGTTTCATCAACAAATTTCTATGAGTGAAAGTCTCAATTTTAGGATTGTAATAAAACATATAGGCCTTAGGGCACAGATTGGTGTGGGTGGGGGGGATCTGGGGCAAAGCACAGAAAATTTGAGCAGATCTTTTGGCAGAGTCCAGCAATTTGGAGGGCGGGGAAGCCCAGCTGATGAGACATCAGCAAAGATGGAGAAGGATGAGGCGTCAATGAGGTTGTCAAATACCAGGGTGGCACAATGTATTGTACTACTGCAAACTGTGCAAGTAGATTCCAGTTCTGAACGCTTCTTCACCTAAACACTAAACTTTAGCAAAATAAAGAGACCCCCTACACACACACACACACACACACACACACACACACACACACACACACACACACCCTATTAGTTGTCCCATCTGCAGGCAATTTCTAACACAGGGGGTCACTCCAAAATGCAATCTGCAATATACTCCAATTGCAATGTGACGTGGTGCAGTCTACTCTACCCCCTCATTCACACATTTTCTTGCATAAGCAAATTAGGTCTAAAGTTTACAATCAAATATTCAATGAGGTTTAAAAAATGCTTAATTAGCAGCTTTTCTTTGCATTATATTATGGGGTCATTAATAGCAATGGCCGTAGAAAAGACGAGTTGCTGACCACCACAAGGGTTTTTGCCATCGGCGTTCGCTTCAGTTTATCCCCTGATTTCTACATGTACTTTTCTACCTTTACTTTCTGCCTCTTAGTTTGTTCCCAGTGGTAATTTCACTGAGAAAAATCTATTGTTATTATTTAGTTAATTTCTATTTTGCCCTCTCAGCAGACTGGCTCAGGGCAGTGTACAATGTCATTCACGCACAATTTACATATAATTATAAATGCAGTTCATTAGTCCAATGAAAACAAATTGTGGTCCATGGACATCTGGAGGGCCACAGTTTGACTACCCCTGGTAGGTACTGGATCTTAGTACCGGTTAGCAGCATCAACAGTCTCAGTGATTTAGCCAGGCAATAAAGCTATTGCCTAACCTAGCAAAACTTGGTGGTACGTTTTTGGCAACCCCTTGCCATTACTCACATTTTCTTTTTGAAGGGATTTTGATGGCAATTCTAGAAAAGTGGCAAGTAAATGGATGTCCACTGAAGATCTGAGCTAGTTGAGACAGGAGATGTCTGGGAATTAAGACCTGGATAAGGACAAGAGCCTCTTGTGGCGCAGAGTGGTAAGGCAGCCGTCTGAAAGCTTTGCCCATAAGGCTGGGAGTTCAATCCCAGCAGCCGGCTCAAGGTTGACTCAGCCTTCCATCCTTCCGAGGTCGGGAAAATGAGTACCCAGCTTGCTGGGGGGTAAACGGTCATGACTGGGGAAGGCACTGGCAAACCACCCCGTATTGAGTCTGCCATGAAAACGCTAGAGGGCGTCACCCCAAGGGTCAGACATGACTCGGTGCTTGCACAGGGGATACCTTTACCTTTACCTAAGGACAAGTCATTAGTAGTTTACCTTATGTCCTGTTGATAGATGAAATAATGGAATATTTTTGCATGTATGGCTTGTTTGCATAATTAAACATCTCTCCTCTCTAGTGTGGGCTGTTACTAATGGATAGCATCAAATGGGTACCAGCTTTGTAGGAAAATCCACTATGGTTCCAAATTGGCAGTACTGTTGGTTTTGTTTATCTTAACCGGGGCATCAAACGATGCCAAGAAGTTCTAAATCATCTCCCAGTTCCCATCCCCACTCAACATGCCACTCAAGCTACTAAGGGATTGCTTATGTTAATGCTGCTGTGCATCAAGTGAGCTCTTCCTCAACCCATTCTCCCACCAGGCTTGCCATGTGTCCACTCATGGTAGGCAAACTTCTGGCAATTTTGGCAACTGTCCACTGATACTCCATTGGTCAGTGGTAGGAAGCAAGGTGGCCAAATCGGGATCAGGCAGGAATTGTTGCTGCTCAGTGATGTTACTTCTGGTACAACCCAGAAATACAGTATTGTACCAAGATAATGCTCTATGCGCCACTCAAGAACTCTAGTGTATGTGCTACAGTGTGAAGTTGGAGCTTTTGGGTTGTGCTGGAAGTGACATAATCATGTAGTGACAATGATCATTCCCACCCCCACGGTAATTACCCACCACTCCATATCTCCTGCCACTTTCCATACCATGCCTAGAAACCCTATCTCCCACACTAGCTGATTTGGGAACCACCCTTCTTCAATCAGTGACTCAGAATATTTGCAAATCATCCCTCCCTATTTTGTACCAAGCCACACCATTAATGCCAATCCTAGTTATGACTGAACCAGTCACGTGACCAGGCCTAATAATTCATGCTTCTTTCCCCCAAGATCAATGTGGAGCAAGTGAGAAAAAGGCTTTCTTCTGGCCAGTCTGAAAAGAATCCAAACATCTCTTTGGCACTTCATCAGGAAAACTGGGAAGGGAAGTCATCTGGGGTTTCATTTTTGGTTTTGAATTCTAACATTTTAATTAATTGTGACTTATAAATTTCCTTGAGCAATGAGGAAAGGCAGGATACAAATATTATAATAAACAAATACTCTCAGAATATGCTGCAAGGAGGGTGAGTTGAGGAGCTCACAACGTAAACCTGCTTAGAGGAGGTGGGATTTGTGTATGTTATCTATTCTCGCTTTAGGCTGGCTGGGTTCCACGAGGCAAATTTCTGAGCACAACTGACCCAATCAGCTTAATTCAAAAATTGGAGCAGGCACAGTGGTATCTTTCTTATGATAAAATCAGATGTTGCTATTCTGGAATTAATGATTTCTAAAAATTCTCAGCAGAATGACAGGGATAATCATTTCCACTTTCATGCATAAACCGGTCGGTCACTATGTTCTTTGGTAAGGGCTAGTAATTGTAGCTTTTTAATGTCAAGCAAGCCCCGGTATGCACCGCCGCTAAACAAAGTAGCTAAAGAGCATGGCTTTTTAGACCGTGGCTGCTATTACCAGTGAACCTCACAAAAAGAATTGGCTTATGTAACTCCTTTTTTCCCCCCCGAGCAAGGAACTGAACAAGAAACTGAAATGTCCCATAATTATTATAATTATTTCAGCTTGATGTTTAATTACTTTGCCTAATGAGGCAACAGTATAGTAATCAGTAAGTAAAGCTCAGCTGCAATGCTCTATTTATTTTTTGTGGTGCTCATCCAAAGGTAAGCAGCATGGTTGGGGGTGAGGAGGGGGGGGGATGATGGCTTCATTGTGAGTATGAAAGAGAATGGCTTCTAAATCTGGACTCAGAAATTCTAAGGACCTCTCCATACCTGCATGCCTATTCTGGAATAACTCATTAGTCCAGGGGTAGTCAAACTGCGGCCCTCCAGATGTCCATGGACTACAATTCCCAGGAGCCCCCTGCCAGCGAATGTTGGCAGGGGGCTCATGGGAATTGTAGTTCATGGACATCTGGAGGGCCGCAGTTTGACTACCCCTGATTAGTCATTGACTGATGACCTAGTGGCTTTTCCTCCAATTGTGTGTTGGCCTAATTTAAATATGCAAAAGAGGATCCAAGTACCAGCTGCTAAAAAGAATAAAATAGTGTTGTTAAGAAGATAAACATTTTTTTTAATAGAAAGCGGAGAGAGTGACCTGTCTAACTGGTCTGTTGTTTCATTCTGTCTGTTGGTTGTGGAGACAAGCAGAGCTGTGTTGGTCTGCAGTAGACTAGTTAGGGTTGAGCTTATTGGTGCCTTAAAGACCAACAAGATTTTCAAGGTCCGAGCATTTGAGAGTCAATGTTCTCTGGTATCTGATGAAAGAGCTTTGACTGGCAAAACCTGTTATAGTACTTAAGAGCAACTGTCTCTAATCTGGAGAACTGGGTTTGATTCCACACTCCTCCATGTGAAGCCAGCTGGGTGATCTTGGATCTCAGGTGGGGATCTCTCTCAGAGCTCTCTCAGCCCCCACCTACGTCACAGGGTGTGAGTACGGAAAGGGAAGGCAATTGGAAGCAGCTTTGGGTAGTAAGAAGTCTGTGGGTTTGGCAAACACAGATACAGGAGTTCTTTGAAAACACAGCTCTTTATTCAATCCAAAATCAACCAAACACCAAACAACAACTGAGAAAAATCACAAACTTATAAACAGTTTGAGGACACCACCAAAAGCCCTGATTGGCTCTTAACGGGGCTCTTGGATTGGTCCATAAAGTCTTAGATTACAGTCTTCTGATTGGTCTCTTTCAGCAGCTTTAATTTGCATGATGCTTCATGCTTGCACAAAACTGTCTGCATATTAACAGGTAGTAAAAAGCAGGGCAAGCTCTTCTCTCTACCAGTGTGCAAATTATGCTACTTCCCAGGAAACGACAACAAAGGTTTTTGAAAGTAGCTTGTGTGGAGCAACTTTCTTTCCTTTGCTTTGCTGTGCTCCTACATAAGTGTCTTTTTCTATTCTAAATACAAGTATGTAAGTCTTCCATGCTGTCAAGCAGGCACCTGCCGCAAGCAGCAGAATTCCTGAGAGGACAATAAAAGGTTCTTTCTAAAGTAATATGAACACAGAATTGTTTTGGTGCCTATTATGATGAATGAGTAATATTTGGATTCCCAGGTGTTTAGAGTGCGAATTCCATCTGACAAGGAGAAATTATAATAAAACCATAGGGCCCATGTGGGGTGTGTTACTTTTTGCAAAAAGTGTTAGACAGCTTTGGTTTTGATAAATTAATCCTGTTCCGTTTTCTATTGTGACTCCCCTGACTGAGGGAGGGGCAACTAAGGGCCAATATTCGGCAGACCCTTAACTGGCGCTTTGAAAGAAATATCCAGACTTTTAAAAAAGTATGTCATCAACATTCCAGAAGGGAAAGTGGGCAGCACTATATTGCCTGATTTCGTCAGATCTCAGAAGCTAAGCATGGTCAGGGAGAGCACGAAGGAGGCGGAGGAGTTGGTTCTTATATGCCACTTTTCTCTACCAGAAGGAGTCTCAAAGCGGCTTACAATCCCCTTCCCTTTCCCCACAACAGACACCCTGTGAGGTAGGTGAGGCTGAGAGAACTCTGATATTAATGCTCAGTCAGAACAGCTTTATCAGTCACCCAGCTGGCTGCATGTGGGGGAGGAGAGGGGAATTAAACCTGGCTCACCGGATTAGAAGTCTGTTCTCCTAATAACTAGAAGAAGAAGAAGAAGAAGAAGAAAAGTTGGTTCTTATATGCCACTTTTTTTCTACCAGAAGAAGTCTCAAACCCAGCCAATTAAACAAACCTTGTTTTGCAGGGGGACATTTCCTACACCTCAAGAAAGACACAAGCAACCATGTTCATTTGGGCATATACTGTCCATAGCTTGATTGTTAACAGAGAGTTGTACAGCAGGGCCCCCATAGCCTGTTGAGCCCACAGGAGGTGGCAGGTGGTTGGAATCCATCGGGCATCACCCTCTGTTGGGTTCCCCTGTCATCCAGAAATGCGAGTCAGCCGTCCAAACCCCCCTCCATGAGTGAGGGCCACTCTGCTCTGCATCCAAACAGCCTCTTATGGAGGCCCTCTTGGAGAGGCCAACGTGTAGACTTGGCCTCCCCCCAAATGGATCCACCCCATGCTCCAAATATTTCAGGCATGGAGTCTTCCACAGCTACAAATGCACCCTTGGTAAGTCCTGTTTGCTCTTGAGTTCCCCACTGGGTTTTTATCCACCATACAGCTGTCCACAAGATTGATATGCAGGCACTGTCAACCTCTGGTAATTGAGAAAGTGGGTGAGGATGATGGGAGCTGGAGGCCAAAGTTATCAGAGTTAATAGAAATGTTTAAAGTTACTTGTTTTGGTTTGCTTTCCTTTCCAGGCAATTTTCTCTTTTTTACATCTGAACATTAATATATATATACTTCTCATCTACATGCTGCTTCTCATATATTTTTTTATTTCTTCAAGGTAGAATTCCCTTTTAAAGTGAAGATAAAAATTGCTGGGTTTTATTAGAGGACTGGTTTATAGAAATCCAGACAATTTGGGAGCGGAGACAGGATGGAGCAAGCAATCTTTTGCTATTGATGGAAGAAATCTTAAAAAAAAAAAAACCTTCTGGTTAACACTCCTTATCATGCAAGACGGTTCCTCTAGGACCCACCTGTGGGAGGGTTCCTCTAGGGCAGGGGTCTCCAACTGGTAACTCACTAGCTGTTGCAGAGTAGCTTGTACATCCCCTAGTAGACTGACGGGAAAAATTGTTCTGGGAGAAAGCAAGAAATCTTGATTTCTGGAGCAATTCCAAGTCCATGTTGAAGAAGAGAAAGTTTTTATACTCTGTTTTTCTCTACTCTAAGGAGTTTCAAAATGGCTTACAATTGCCTTTCCTTCCCATCTCCACAACAGGCATCTTGTAAAGTAGGAGAGCCTGGAAAAACTCTGAGAGAACTGCTCTTCAAGCTCAGCTCTAAGAAAAACTGTTACTGACCCAAGGATACCCAGCAGGCTTCATGTAGAGGAGTGGGGCGTCAAACCTGATTCTCCAGATCAGAGTTCATCACTGTTAACCACTACACCATTCATTGACAATTGTACAGCATTGATATACATTAAATGGTGTGTTGCATATGAATAATTGTGATATCATTGTTAATATAAAAATAACTGAATGTCATGAGATTGCTGTCGGTAACCTGAGGTCAGCCACGCAATCTCAACCTAACTCATCTGTGATAGACAGGTTAGGTAGGTTCTGCATCTTCCTAAGAGGAACCAGTGAAAGTCACCGGAATGTTGGAGAATGTCAGTTGGAAAACAGCTGTTAAGAGCAGCAGTTGGGAGTTGGCAACGAAGGAGTTGAAAGGGAAAAGCTCTGCAGAAGAGCTGCTTCTGGACGGCTGAAAATGGTCAACTTGGACCCCAGTTGCAAGAATAGAACCTCAATTCAAACATTAAATGGAAGGAAAATACTGTTACTTATAACTTTTTTCAGTGTTATGTTAATGCCACAAATAAAAGCTATTTTCCAAACTCTACCCTCCTCAGACATTTCCCTTAAAATACCTTAGCATTTGGTGAGATACTTCTGGAAACCCTATCCTTATGGGAAACATATGCAGGCTCTTGATCTGGTGAATTCTATGCATGCACAACTGTTCACATGTGCCAAGAGAAGATGGGTCAAAATGAAATTTTATTAAGACTTTTTGATTGCCTCTATCTGCAGGCATAGTGACATGATGGGGAAAGACTGTGTTTTTATGTTCTTCTTGAATATCACCTTATGTTGGGTAGTTTATTCATTTAAATTTTAATACATCCACCTTTCTCTGAGGCATACCAGTATCTAATGTAACAAACTATTAAAAGTACACTAAAAACAATGTATGTGGTTAAAGTCCACAAGGGCTTACATGTGTGTGAGTGTGTGTGTGTGAATGTTTATAAACTCGTGGCTAGGAGGTGGTGTTTAAAGGGATTGCAAGCTCTTTAAAAACCTTTGTTTATTCATGCTGTGGCTAGCACAAGACATTTAAATGTTAAAGGGACAATATTCCCTTTAAATGTCTTCTGACCTTTCATTGAAACCAATAGAGGATGAGGGCACTTTCTTTGGGGGCGCGTAGAATTGGACTCCTTAGTCCAATGTTTTTCATACTTGGTGGTGTTTTTTCAGGAGAGGCACCAAATTTGCAGCTGCAAAAACACCCCCCTCCCCTACTCAGATATCCTTAGACTGATTCTTCATTATACCCTAAGGACGGCTTTCTCAATGAGGGTTTCATGATACCATTTCTTGATGGGCCCAGAAGGGTTTCCTGAATGGGTGGGAGTTAATTATATATATATTAAAATTGTTAAACATTTATTCGGTGATATGACTATATACGGTCACATTATCCCCAAAGAAGAAGAAGAAGAAGAAGAAGAAGAGTTGGTTGGTTGGTTCTTATATGCCGCTTTTCTCTACCCGAAGGAGTCTCAAAGGCCCATTATGCACGGCGCCAGATTCTGCGCGCTGGTGCCATGCCGTTGTGGTGGGGCACAATGCTCCGCCATTTCCGGTGAACGCACGGGTGCGGGGGCATGCTGGGTTGCCCCGGCATAACGCGCGCACGCTTTATGCTGGGGCTAAGAGGCCCGGCCGAGGGAAGTGCAGCGGCGTGGATGGGGAAGGTGGGGAGGGGCTGGGGGGAGCGGGGGTGGCTGGGGGTCACCCCTGCCAGCTCCATGCCACCAGGGAGCAGGTCAAGGCTCGGCGGCCCAACAAGCCCGGCGCTGCCAATTATGCACAGCGCCTAGCAGCCGCAGCCCCGGCTTACCCGGGAAGCTCTGGAAGATTCCACCTTCACTTAACACGGGTCTTCTGGAGCCCGGGGCCGGGAGGCGGCCGCACTCGCAGCAGCAGCGTACATTCTCTGTGATTTTAACCGAAGCGCTGCTGCTGCGAGTGCGGGCCTTATGGCCTGTGCATAATGGGCCAAAGCAGCTTACATTTGCCTTCCCTTTCCTCTCCCAACATCAGGCAACCTGTGAGGTAGGTGAGGCTGAGAAAGCCCTGATATTACTGCTCGGTCAGAACAGCTTTATCAGTGCTGTGGTGAGCCGAAGGTCACCCAGCTGGTTGCATGTGGGGGAACATGGAATCAAACCCGGCTCACCAGATAAGAAGTCCGCACCCTTAACCACTACACTAAGCTGGCTCTCACACCAATGGCCGATGATGGGCCTGGAGAGGGTGGGAGGGGAGGGCCCCAGGTGGGCCTGTACACAGCTATGCTTCCGAACCATATTCTGCATGATTAGATTGCACCACTTCCGGTGTTTCTTGAAGCCTGGGTGTAAACTGCACGGAGCTTTTATTCCAACCCCAGATCGATTCAGTCCCTGCCCTCTACACAGAATACAATTTCCATTTGGATTTGGGGCAATTTAAATTTTCCTTCTTCAGCAAGAAGGATTGATCCAGAGTGACCCTACCTTTATTGTGCAATATCTTGGAGTGCTTTTAATGCTCAATATAGTTTAAAATCTGGATTGGGAAACCAAGCTCCGTGGTAGAGAACCTCTGATAGGCCACACCTGGTCATGTGACATGCTTGCCTTAAAGGAGAAGCCCCTAATTTCTCTCAACTTCTGTCGGTCCTGGATTTTTCTTCCCTCTTCTGCCTTTTTCGATCTTCTCCCCCACCCTTCCAAGAAAAGAAAGAGGCTCCCTGCCTGGCTCCTCCCCCCCCCACTTCAAGAAAAGAAAGAAAGAGGCTGGCTCCCCCCCCCTTCTGAACTACCCTAACCATGTGCAGAAGACTTTCCAGTTTCAATGGGGGGGAGAGGAAGACCCGAGTTCAAAGCGATCTGAAATCAACAGGATTGACAATGGAATAAACAGTGCAGACTCTGCCCTGAAGAATGTTGCAGGCTTTTCTCAATGGTAAACAGGTTGAGAAAGGCTGCCCTAAGGGGACATTGACTATAATGAAGATGAAAAAAATTGTCATTCTCAAATATTTACCAAATCTAGCTATCATACCAGTATTGGGATTCTGGATTACTGGGAAATATTGATATTTCTGGGGTTCAATGTATCTGAAAAATATTTTTTGCACACCACTAGCTCAAGTTGTGATTCATAAAAACTCATAAAGGTAAAGGTAAAGATATCCCCTGTGCAAGCACTGGGTCATGGTTGACCCTTGGGGTGACGCCCTCTAGTGTTTTCATGGCAGACTCAATATTGGGTGGTTTGCCAGTGCCTTCCCCAGTCATTACCGTTTACCCCCCAGCAAGCTGAGTACTCATTTTACCGACCTCTGAAAGATCGAAAGCTGAGTCAACCTTGAGCCGGCTGCTAGGACTGAACTCCCAGCCTCACGGGCAGAGCTTCAGACTGCAGAGGTATTAATGCATAGGGCCAGCAGGCATTATTCTGTTCTCTTTGGCCATATGCTGAACTCATAGTTTTTAATATCTGCATAGAGCTATAATCTCAAAGGCAAATTTAATGGTGTCAGCAGGTTCTGTATCCATTGAAGAAAGAGGAAGGCCTAGACACCACTGTATCACACCTGTTGGCTTCTGAGAGATAATAACTTGTCTTATACCTTCAGTGAAGAAAATACATAGGAGAGGGGCTGTGGCTCAGTGGTAGGATCCTGCTTTGCATGCAGAAGTTCCTAGGTTCAGTTCCCAGGATCTCCAGCCAGGGATCAGGTAGTAGGTAATGTGAAAGAGATCTATTTGAGGCCCTGAAAAGCCATTGCCAGTCTTAGTAGGCACCACTGACTTTGTTGGACCAAGGGTCTGATGCAGTATCAGGGCAGCTTCATGTGTTTATGTATATGATCTCTTTCCAGCAGTTTTCTGCCACCCTCCCTAAAAGCTAACTGAGCCTGCAATGGAGAGGCTACAGCCTTCCATTGCATTTATGATACACTAGGCTGGGTTCAATATATTTATCCAAAAACCATTTCAGATAGCGCTAAGTGATGAGTAGTGGAGTTAAAAATATTAAAGTACAAGAAGCTGAGTAATTCTTGCCATTGGTAGCTTGCACAGTATTGTCATCACTGCATTGTAATGTGACGCAGTAGAGAATAAACATCTCTATAACCAGAAGTCTATATCTAGAGAGCACATTTGAAGTTCATGCATAATTAGATCCAATCACTGTCGAAGAGTATTTAATCGTGTTTTTCCACCACAAAGTATTAATTGCATAAATTTGGTGCAATTAAATATACTTACCTTATTATCACATTTCCATATTTCATATTCTTTGGAGGAAAGTGATGTCTCCTAAATGTGGGTTACTTCCCCAATCTCTGAATCATCTTGCAGTGCGCCATTACTCCCTCTGTCTCCAGAGCCCACTCCATCACATTTGCAAAGCCTGCTGGCATGCGCACAGACACATGCACATGCATACTCAATCCTCCTTCCAACCACACTCATTTCTCCCCTGCATTTGTATTCACATTCATTATATCACATTTTAGAGGCTTTCAGCTGCACTTCGATGTGTTTGAGAACAAATTTTTAAAAAAACCCTTAGATTTGCTGCATTTTAATTATGGCATGTGTTTTGGAGTGATTTAAAGGCTGATAAGAGCTCGAAGCAGCCTGAAATTCAGAAAGGAAATGAGGAACATGACATTTTGAAAAGGAAACCAATTTTCTTCAACTTAAACTGTAGCTCATATAAACCAAATTATAAATATACTGTGTGACTGTAATGCTACAGAGGGCCGCTTATGGAAATATGATTAGTGGTGCAATTTTCTCTGAGGTTTCAACTGCTTTGAGTTGTTGTTTTTTTTAAAAAAAACAACTGTCTTTTAATGCATCCAAATTCAAACAAGCTCCCCTATTGATAATGAAAATGAAATGGCAAGTCCAATGCGAAATGGCTGGAGGCGGTTCATCACCACCTGCATCTGTGTCACGAGAGAGTGGAGGATGATTCTTTGTGCGAGATCCATAGAGAACTCTGTTGGAATTCAGGATTTACAAGACAGAACATTAATATGAACAAATTCATAGAGACCTTTTGATGGCCACGCAGTGGAAGTCTAGAATGCATATTCTGCACAACATTCAGTACCGGTGAATAATTCCTTTTTGACTAAAACCCAACAATTCATGAGGACAGGAATGAAATTTAGACACACTTGTCAATAATATAATTAATCCTGGGCTCAGTATTGCATTTCAGGGCAGAGGCATACGCATGATCCCTGGCCCAGGATTGTATTTAAGAACATACTGGCCATATTTCTATTGTTGTTGTTGTTAGGTGCGAAGTCGTGTCCGACCCATCACGACCCCATGGACAATGATCCTCCAGGCTTTCCTGTCCTCTACCATTCCTCGAAGTCCATTTACGCTTGCACCTACTGCTTCAGTGACTCCATCCAGCCACCTTCTTCTTTTGCCCTCAATCCGTCCCAGCATTAGGCTCTTCTCCAGGGAGTCCTTCCTTCTCATGAGGTGGCCAAAGTATTTGAGTTTCATCTTCATCTTCATCTGGCCTTCTAAGGAGCAGTCAGGGCTGATCTCCTCTAGGACTGACTGGTTTGTTCGCCTTGCAGTCCAAGGGACTTGCAAGAGTCTTCTCCAGCACCAGAGTTCAAAAGCCTCGATTCTTTGATGCTCGGCCTTCCTTATCATCCAGCTTTCACAGCCATACATTGCAACTGGGAAGACCATAGCCTTGACTAGATGCACTTTTGTTGGCAGGGTGATGTCTCTGCTTTTTAGGATGCTGTCTAGAAGATATTTCTATTAGCCTAGTAAAAATTAGCAAGACTACACAAAAGCACTCCAGTCTAATCAAGAATGTGGCTTTTCTTAAAATGTTGAAATCACACCAATCTGCTTTTTGCAGAAAAAGGTAGATGTGGATTTTAGATTTTTTTTTTAATTACAGCACTAACTAATCAAACAGAGAACCCTGTATGCACTGACTACTACTATATTAGGAACACAGATGTGGAAATGTTGATGCAAATGATAACCATAACTAGATCATGAATATAAAAAGATTTGCCTGTCTTAGAATCATAGAACTGGAATGGATGGGAAAGATACTGTCAAGATATACCATGAGGCCAGAATTTCCACTACCGAGGGTGGCAGTGAGGATTGTTATATTAGGGCTTTTCCTGAGGCCCACAGCTAAACAGAGGGTCCAACTGTACTGGAAATGATAAATCACTCTTCCATTTCCCAATGAGAGATGTATGGAAGGAGTCAATGAGAGACAATGGAGGGATCAAAGCAGAAGTGACTTACACTCTGATGTCTCCTTCAGACACTCCTCCAAATTGCCATAGGTCCCTAGAATTTATAAGTGATTTCTTTCTAGACACAACAAAACAAACAAAGATAGTGAAAATATTTAAAAGTCCATACAGCATATCCATAACTGGAGAAGGGGGAGTTCGACACAGACTGTTTCTGCACCCACTAAGGATGGCACAATGGCAGCATTTCCATGGAATCACAAGTTCCATGGAATCACAAATCACATGGAATCACAAACATTTTACATTAAAATCTTGCTGTTCAGGTGCAGATCCAAATGCACTCCCTGTTTGCCATGCACTTTGTGAATGACATAAAAATGGGATTTCTCCCCCTCCCCTGGGAGAAAATTCGCATTGACCCAATGAGGCTCAAGGGTCAAGTTGGCTTCCTCCTCTGTTTCTTGCCTCAGACTCTTCCCAATATTCTGCCTCTCCTCCCACCCTCCACCCTTCCCCTCCCTGCCTCTCCCTTTCATATTTTTTTTCTTTTGGACATGATCACGTTACAACGCTAATCTGCAATAACAAGAGCACCGGCTTTCTGGGAACTCTCCAAAATGTTGAAAGTCGACTCCACAAACACCCTGCCTCCCCCAATAGCATCTAAATGAGGCACTGATGGAGGAGAGGACATGGGAGGTGGAGGAAGAGATTTCATTTTTTCTCAAGCTGGAACAGATTGTTATTTGGATTTTATGAGTTTTAATGTTTGCATGTATTGTGGCTTCATTCTTGATTGTAACCTGCTACAAGTAAACTCTGAGAGCAACGGGTAATAAATCCAATAAATAAATAAATGCACATTATGATTTAAGGTACAAAAAGACAGCTTTGCTGGGTGAATCTGGATTGGCCCACTGCCTGTGGTCTCGGAGGGCTGGACAGGCCCAGACAGTCCTGGACAGCAGCCCCGAGACCCGGACAGCGCCGCCCTGATGGCCTTTTCAAAAATATATAGAGGAACTGTGGTAAGAATGTTAAATATTAAAGTAAAATATGAAATATCTCTTGTGAAATATTTATATTCAATATTTGCAGAATGCCCCATGTCAAAATTTAAAGAAAAGAAATGGCAAGAAAAAGGGGGTCAATTTATTTCTGCTCCAATCTTAGGTGTTTCATCCAGAAACAAATGTTATCACACTACATGAAATTTCTTCAACTACAAAAGTACAGACAATTCAACCTTTACATTGCATAATTCCGCAGAAAAAGCTTAGATAATTAACATCCCCTATATTAACTGGAATCAGATTAAATGGTATGAGAGGTGGGAAATCATCTGAAACTCCCTACTAGCCATGTGCATATAAGTGCAAAGTTGTTTCTGAAAACAATTAATGGCTTTTGTGCATGAATGGTAAGTTAAGAAATGGAAGTAACTTGGAATGGCCTTCTGATAAAATGTTATAATTATATATAGAATATTACATTTTCTTGAAATAGGATAGAGGAGTCCTTAAATTGTTACATATAAGGTGGATGTAATTACTGACCTTTTCCTCCAACACAACATATCCACAGTGACATTTTGTTAAAGGGCTCTGGATTGCCACGACTTTGGAAGGTGAATTAGGAAAATTCTCACTAAAAATTACTTAGGAGAAGCATACACAGGCACAACTCCTTAACCAGTATCTCCTTATAGAGCCCTGCATTATAGAAAAATAGCAATAAATCAGAGGGATCCAGTGGTGGCACACATAAAAACTGAAAAACAAAAGAGAAGTCATGCTGGATCAGGCCAATGGCCCATCTGGTCCAACACTCTGACCTTTTCCGTATGGGGGGAAAAGGCTGGGCTAATCCCTGCTTCCACACAATGTCAGTGTCATCCTGGTCCTGGTCCTGTCCCAGCCCTGGCCCTGGCCTGCTTTAGGCCTTCGTTGCCCCACAGCAAGGGAACATGGGCATTTCAGCATTCCCTTTTTCTCTGTGGGTGCCAATGGGGCCTATTCCAGGGTTGGCCCATGTGGAAGGGGAAGGGTTAGGCTTTCCAGGCCCAGCTCCTCCCCCTCCTACAGCATCCCAGAAAGGACAAAAATGTTCCACTTGGCTCCGCAGTACTTCATGGTGGTGCAAAACCAACTGGGGCATTTTAAAATTTTCATGAAGGTGGAATTGCATTGTCACGCAATCCCACCTTCATTAAAATGCCCCTCCCCTGCTGCCACCGTAAAGCATGGTGGAAACTCTCTGCCCTGGCTGCCTCATGTGGAGGCAGTAATTGAGGGTGGACTAGGTCTGGTGGGGAAAATCTTCCCCCATGAGGACCTGGTGGGAAGTGGCGAGCCTAATTGCCCTGTTGAAAGGAACTGGGGGCAGCCCAGCATGGCTGCTACTGTGCAAAAAAGGTCTTTGTGCTACACAGTGGCCAAAACTCAGGTGTCATCAGGAAGTCCACCAGCAGGGCCAGAACTCCAGAAGCCCTCCCACTGTGGCCTCCCAAGTACCAAGAATACAGAGCATCACTGCCACAGAAATAGTGCTCCATCTATACCTTGCAGCTAACAGCCACTGATGGACTTCTGCTCCATAGGTTTATCAATCTTCTCGTGCAGCAGTGAATTCCGCATGTTGATCATGCTTTAGGTGGAAGTACTTCCTTTTATTTGTTCTAAACCTACTGCTCATCAATTTGACGGAGTGCCCAGAAGTTCTTGCACTGTGAGAAAGGGAGAAAAGTACTTCTTTCTCTACATTCTCTATTATTCCATGCATACTGTTATAAACCTCTATCATATCACCCCCCTCATTTCTCCAAGCTAAGGAGTCCTAACCTCTTTAACCTTTCTTCGTAGGGAAAGTGCTTTTGTTGCCCCTTTCTGCCCCTTTTCCAATGCTATAATATTTTTGAGGTACAGTGACCAGAACTGTACAGAGTACTTTTAATGAGGCTGCACCAGAGGCATTATGATACTAGCTGATTTGTTTTCAGTTCCCTTCCGAATAATCTCCAGCATAGCATTTGCCTTTTTTTTTTAGTGTAGTTGCACACTGAGTTGACATTTTCAATGAGTTATCTACCATGACTCCAAGATCTCTCCGTGGTCTGATACTGCCAGTTTGGATTGCATCAACATGTATTTATACCTGAGCTGTTTGGTTCCAATATGCATTACTTTATTTGCCCATGTTGAACCTAATTTGGCGTGTTGATGCCCACTTGTCCAGCCTCAACAGATCCTTCTGGAGCATCTCACAGTCCTCCCTGGTTTTCACCACCTTGAACAACTTAGCATCATCCACAAACTTAGTCACTTCACTCCTCACTCCCAACTTCAAACCATTAAAACACTGGACCTATAACTGATCCCTGCAGTGCCCCACTGCTTACCCCCTTCCACTGTGAAAACTGCCCATTTAGACTCAACCTCCGTTTTCTATTAATTATCCATTTTTTAATCCACAAAAGAACTTGTACTCATATTCTATGACTGCTGAGTCAACTTAGGAGGCCATGGACACGTACACCCCTCCCAGATTCTTACTCCTTTCCTGAGCAGAATACAAGGCATGACCTCTATGCACAGGCACCTTAGCAATGTGATTCTTGCTCTCCCACTGGCCTAGAACCGTCTTCTAAAGACAGACCCCACTTTGCCAAAGTGCTCATATGTCGATGTGATAGCATTTGTTTTGTTTTGTCTTGTGTCATTTTTATTTTATTTTTCCATACCCCACCCTAACCCTGGAGCCTCTGCTAAACTACAAAGTTGCTTAATTATATTCCTTAGCATCATCCTTTGTGTTTATATCAGTATCGCTTTGCACAAAAAATATCTGGTAAGAATGAGTCCCAGTCAATAGCTTGTGGAAGTATAAAGAGGTTGACGGATACATTCTGATGATCTCTATTCCAAAAAGTTCCTAAAACATCCTTCACCCTGCTTCAAAATTACTCCTTGGACGGCATCCAGACTTAACATAGCTTGCTAGTTGCAACTCTTCCACAACTGTTCAGGTTCTGCAATGTCCTCAACTGAGAGCAGAATGAGGCTCCTGCATACCTGTTGAAATCAAGTCACTGATATATCATTCAGTGAGTGTCTGGGCCTGCAATATCAGAATGAGACAGGAAGACGGCTCCTTCCAGAAGGAAAGCGCGACGAAGGTCAGCCCCAAGAACAAAGACAAGGGAGGCATCTCGATCGAGTCATCGTGCCAAAGCCAGACACCGCTTCTGGGAATGCAAACTGGGGGATTTTTAGCCTAGATGTGATAACATTTGAAGATTGATCAGACCAGGAAGCTTTTTCAGAAGCAGAGGAGGGAACTGGCGGTGAGGGAAGGGGAAGGCGTGAGCATGGTAATGAAATCTATTCATGCCCAAGGGAAATTTAATTACAATGTATTTGACATCTGAATGCAGCCACTTTCTCTGCCTAGGAAGTAATTCCTTTCCTGTAATTTGCTTTTAAATATATAGCCATTGATTCTTCTTATTCTCTCTTTTTTTTCTTTGAAAAGATGGGTTTCATTTTGTCCAGAAATCACCAGGAGCCCCTGCTTGTGTTCTATGTTGCACAACACAGAGTGGTGCTCTAGCAAGAGGACAGAAAGGTTTGGGAAGCCATCCGTTGCCTCTGAGCTTCTACAGAATGAAATTCAAACTTTTTGCAGAACCTCCTTTTCTACTCCTCCTCTCCTCAGATTTTTCTTTGAGCAAAACAGAATTGATTTGAAACTGACTATGAATTCCTAAGAGGAAGAAAAAAGATGACTTATCTTAGGGAGGATCTGGATAAAAAGCAATCACTTAGGATTGCCAGGTTGCTCCTGGCCCCTGACAAGGGATGAGCGGTAGGGTTGCCGGATACAGTCTGGAAAACTCCTGGAAATTTGGGGGTGGGGTTTAGGGACAGCAGGGACCTCAGTGGTCACTCTAATGCTTTAGAGTCCACCCTCTAAAATATCCAGTTTCTTCAGAGGAACTGTAGCCTGGAGCTGAGTTATAACTCCAGGAAATCTTCAGGTCCTGCCGTGAGGCTGGCATCCCTACAGTCAAGAAAATTTCTCTTAGCAATGCTCAAAAATAAATGTCAGGATGTGAAAGGTATTTCCTTTCCCTTACTAGTACTGGCTAATGAAATGGAGCATTTAGAAAGTTTTCCTCGGCAATATGGGAGAAGGGAAGATGGGCTGCAGTTTTCAGCGCCAGCACAATATTTCCTATAATCCCGGCTTTTGGCCAGGCAATACCTAGAACTTGTACCCAGGATCCCTTTAGTCCAATCTCTCTCAACTTATTTACCATTGAGGAACTCCTGAAACATGCTTCAGGTTTCGAGAAACCCCAGAAGTGGTGCAATCATGCAGAATATGATTGGGAAGCATAGCTGTGTACATGCCCACACTGGGCCCCTCCCCTTCCCACCCCCTGCAGGCCCATCATTGGCCATTTTGTGAGGGGAGGCAGATCAAACATGACCATATACGATCATATTGCCTGATAAATGTTTACCAATTTTTTTAATGAAAAAATTAACTCTGACACATTCTGAAAACCCTTCCAAGACTGACAAGAAACTCCAGGGCTTCACAAAACCCTGGTTGAGAAAGCCTGCTTTCGTCAGGTACTAAAATGAGGCTACAGCTGGACTTTAAGTGAAGGCATGCCTCGGCACATGTTACATTATTGTATTCTGCTTGCCAAGTAAACAAGATGTTAGTTTTCCCCCTGAAGTTCCCCAGATCCTCTTTGTAACCATTTGTGGCCAATACTATAAAAATTCTACTAGAAGGAATTCTCTTTTGATTCCATTTTGTATAACACTTTCAGCCTTTCTGATGATTTTTCTCTCGTAGCCTGTGGCAATGCTGGAGAAATGGCCCCTTTTCTCTTCACACAACTTCTAATGTGCATTTAATCTCCCTCCATTCAAGTGATAATGGATTCCAAACTGTGTACCTTTCCCAACAGGTGCCTGAAGTGCACATAATACCTTTTCATTACAACTGTAAATGAAACCTACCTGGCACTCCTATTAATCTTCTTAGTTTTCAAAGGCAGTGTCAAAATGGTCATTTCAAGCTCGAGGCTAATGAACTCCATCTGCCAGTCCTGAGCACATATATGTCCAGTGAGGCATTTTGCTCTGGCTTTCTAAGGGGCAGACATTCTGCTCCTACTTAGCCCCAGAGATCTAATAATTGTTATGAAACCAGTGGGATCCAGAGGCAACTAGCCCATTAAGGCTATGTAGGGAGGTTTGTACCAAGCATTTTGATTATTTCTCCTAATTATTGTGAAGCGTCAACAGTGGGCATAAAGCGATGTCAAATGGGATAATTGAGCACCAAAGTTATTTCTTTAAACAATCCTCTCTGAATGGATAAAAGAAGCCTTTGTTTGAATTGCACTTTGATGTAAGCAGAAGCTTTGAAACTTGGAAAAACACCTCCTCTTATTTTTTAAGAACAAATAATAAGATGAGTCCTGTTGGATCAGACCAGTGGCCCATCTAATCCAGGATTTAGCAGTTTTTCATATCTGGCAGCAACAGGACTGTCAACCAGCCTGAAGAAAAATGTTTCGCCCCTTTAATAGAAGTTTAATATGAAGTTATTTAAAGGGTGATGGTATTTACCTCCATGTCTTGAAATGCTTCAACTCACTGTCCATTTCCATGCATTAAGCTTCTGTTAAAAGGAACAGGATATTTTTTCCAGGCCTGCTGGTAACCCTCAAGTATAAGAATTTCATTTTATTTTATTTCAGCATCTTTGGACTATAGTTCAAATTTTTGGTTTAACATATAATGCCTCCAGTGGTACCCTCTTTCCTTCAGTCCATAAACATTGTTTTTATTTGGTCTGGTTTTAATGAAAAACAAGAAAGATTCCTTTCTTTAAGGCTATGACACCCACCACCACCTTATATGGCACCCAACAATTGTTTTGAGAAAGTTGGTGGGGCTAGATGGGTGGGTCTTACCTAGCACTGCTCCTGATTGGCTATCAGAGATCTAATTGGCTGCAATATTTTAATCATGCTTGGTGGCAGCTGCCATCACAGTGTTGGTTTTATTCTCTCACACACATATCTTTCTCATTTTATTTTCAAAATCACCCCTCTTTTGCCCTACACTCAGATTTCTTTTGAATGTGTGATTGGGCTTACTTCCTTTGGCAGCCATTTTGTAGTTGTCTCCTGCAGTAGAACTCCGTGCTCATACCCACCACCTCACATTAAGATTCTAAAGGTTCCCCCAGGCACAAAAGGATTGGGGACCTCTTGTTTACACTGTATATTCAGCAAGCATTCTGGTTTTGAAATACTCTGGGGCTTTCCGCACCGGGATCCTTGTAGCAAATTGTTTGCTGAACGAAAAATCGCCATTTAAAATAGTGCAATTCGTCATTATGCATACCTGACTTTGTAGTGGAATCCAGTTGCGTTTCTATCGTTTCCCACAAGCTTCCGGTCTCAGCAAAAATCGCTAGACAGGAAGCGCTATTGCCGAGCTCGTCCCACCCCTGGCCGTCAAGCAGCCAATGGGCAGCCATTAGCATGCTCCCAAACAGCCCCTTTCCCTTTAAGAAAGGTTTAAAAAAAAAAACACCCATTGCAACGAATATGTGTTGATTCGTTGCAACGGAGAGACCCATCAGCTGGCAGGTGTGTTTGAGCTGTCGTTTCATCATTGCCACGCTCCTCCCGAGTGAAAAAAAAAATCCCCCCCCCTCACGGGCCCGATTTTCGGCCGAAAACAGTGTAAAAAATAAAGGGAAAATACATCAGCAAACGGGCTTGTCTGTTGTTTGTGCTTAGTGAATAAACAGCTCTGGGGAGGGACTGAAGCCGGGGAAGCCTCTAAACAGGCTTGCTGGTGGGTTGAACTTCACTCGCTCGGAGAAAAAAAATGGCGATCGCTTCGCCGGAAGATCAGAGGAGAGAGCCAGGGGGTGGGACTTTGTAGAAACCACAACAATGGTAACGCACAGAACTTTCCCGCTAGTGTTGCAGATTGGTTGCAGGAGTGTAGCGCTTTCCGGAGGGTGAATCCACTTTTGGGGATTTCCCTGACAGCGCTACAAGGAAGCGCTTTTTGCGGATCGGTTTCAGGTGTGTGGCAGATTGTCAACGACGTTGTGCATAACGGCAAATCAGTAGCGTTTTCAATTGGCAACCATTGTGCGATTTTGAAGGTGTGCAAAAAGCCCCAAAGATTCTGAATCCTTGGTTTTCTCCAGTTCCTTCCAACCATTATAGAAATATCAGCAATAAAGATTTAAATCTCTTTCAAGTATAGACAGAGTATCCTAGAAGCCTCTTCCATTTGCTGAGACTGGACCTAGCAGATGTACCTATCTAAATAGGTACCTAGCTGGTTAATTCCCCAGCAGGAGAGAGGGTGCCAATCAGGTGGGAAAGACCAATGTTATCAGCCTCATATGTTATCTGTATAGTTGGAATATCCACACACTTTGCAATGTCAGAGAATTGAAAAAACTGCCTTGCTGCTGCTGTTGGATGCGTGTGCAAAAGGGAGCTTCATCTCATTATGCAGTAATAAGCAGATACTTGGTGGGTCCTAAGCTTTTGCTTGTTGCCATTTGGGATGTGTACAGAGTCTCAGCTCCTATCGTCCATCGGGATCATTTTGTGATACATTTGGGTTGTTGCATTTGCAAACTGATATCAGAGGGAAACACGTGTCCACCACACTCCTACCCTCCCCAAAAAAGCCCTAAAATGGGTGAAATCGCAGAGATTCTCTGACCCTAGTTGTCCTCCTTGCTAAGTTGTGGAAATTCAGTGACCTTTTTAACAGGTCACTGAAGTTCTGTATTGTAGACTGCACAAATGGAGGTTGGAGTAATAAGTATTTTCCCCATGCTCCCCTTCGCATTAATTTAGCTATTGATTTGAGTCTTTTTACCTAGCTTCTCTCCCCAGTGAGCCCACAAGTGGCTCACAATATAGAATTCAAGTAAACAAATGGATACAAACAGAAAAGTAGCATACTGGTGCCAGCCACAAGACTGCAGCCAAAGACTGCAGCCAAAGACCCCTTTGGCTCACACCAAAGGCTTATGCCATGCCTAGGTTAATTACTTGCAAGCACTGGAGAAACAGAAGTTCAGCCCTGACCTTATTCAACTGCTGCTGTCCAGATGTTTCCTTCCACCTCTCCTCAAATGACTGTACTACCATTGCCATTTCATTCTTTGAGAAATGCGTCCCCCAGTGCTCAACCTATGATTTCTGAGGCCGTTTAATGACACTCTCATTTTTAAAAAGAAAATAAATGGGAAAGTTGGGGTTGAAAGGCCACAGAACAAGCAGTCCTTTTTATTGTAGAAAAATTCATGGAGTTGCACTGGTTGGGGGGGGGGGGAAGGGTAGTTACAAATTTAGTTAGCTGCACAAAAGCCCAGGACTGCTTACTGAGTGGAAATTTTTTAAAAGGTAAACTGCAATAAACTGCTTTCAGCCCACAGTGGTGTCTGGGGCAGATCTGTGTCATTAAAAGTCAAGCATAAAATAAGAAAGTAGAGAAATGGCAATTAAAAAGCTAATGATGAAGAATCGCATTAACAATGAAACTCATCTCAGTAATGTCAGGAGTTTTCACTGTCATGAATGCCGAATGAGGAACAGCCTTCAGATTGTTGCATGAACAAATTCTCTAATTCCAGAAAGACAAGGGTGTTGGAATATTGTCTGCTGTTAAACAGTTTTAAAATGTTTTTTTTTTTTGCCAAGCAGGAAGCCAATAAGATCAAGAGAAATAGAGTAAATGCTAATCCAGGATATAATGTTATAGATGGCAGATACTGATTAAATATTTATTTATCATGAAAACAATCTGTCCTTACCACTGGTTGCCAAGTCATATCATCTCACTGTGCCAAATATCGTATTGATATGTGCCGGGTATCTAGCTTATATCATTCTACACATAGTTTAAACCCATTCCTGCAGGTCCTATCCTCTGCTGCTAACCAGAATCCTGGCTACAGTTTCCCTTATTCAGTCATAGAATCATAGAATTATAGAGGTGGAAGGGACCTCCTGGGTCATCTAGTATAACCCCCTGCACTGTGCAGGACACTCACAACCCTATCACTCATCCACTCTAACCTGCCACCCCCTTGAACCTTCACAGAATCAGCTTCTCTGTCAGATGGCTCTCCAGCCTGTTTTAAAATCTCCAAAGATGGAGAACCCACCACCTCCCGAGGAAGCCTGTTCCACTGAGAAACTGTCAGGAACTTCTTCCGGATGTTTAGACGGAATTTCTTTTGAATTAATTTCATCCCATTGGTTCTGGTCCATCCCTCTGGGGCAAGAGAGAACAACTCTGCTCCATCCTCTACATGGCATCCTTTTAAATACTTAAAGATGGTTATCAGATCCCTTCTCAGTCATCTTCTCCAGGCTAAACAGACCAAGCTCATGTTGAGGAAGATCTCATGTTGGATCTTCCTCCTTTCTGCTGTCTTTGAGTTTTCCAAGCATTATCATCTTTTTCAGTGTCTCTTCTCTTTTCATAATGTGACCAAATTATGATAGCCATTTTAGCTTCTGGGCAGAGTTCAGGTTTGATTTGGTCTAGAACCCACTTCTTTGTCTTTTTGGTGGTGCACAGCACCTGTAAAACTCTCCCCCAACATCACATTTCAAAGGAATCAACTTTCTTCCTGTCAGCTTTTTTCATTGTCCTGTCAGCTTTTTTCACACCCATATGTAGTAATATTCAACTCTAAAATGGACCTGGGGTGGGCCCCCTTTTCGTGGATCTTTGGTCTGCATGTTGGCAAGCTCTTGGTTATTAGACATAGGGTATGATATTATTTGTAATTACATGGTAAGAAACAAATTGATTGTTACAAAAAGATGTGGTTATTTAATGTTGGGGAAATGTTTTTGTTCATTCTAAATGGAGCAATTCCATAATATGTCAAAGCACCCTAATTACGCCATTTAATCAAATGTATCATAATTTAATAATCACTGAAAACACTTCTATTTATGATAATTACATAAGTCTTGGGAAAGTTTTCCAGGAATGACTGTCCAAGATGGAGCAAGGTGAAACATTGTTGGCTTTTATTATGGAAAAAGTGGTTTCAGATGGCATAAAAAGGATCCTGACCAAGGACACATCTAGTATCATGATATCTAATTTTATGTCATCTGAAAATCTATTTTAATTCAGGTTAAATGCCAAGCCAATGAGATTTTTGGTCAGACCACATCATTTGGCTCAGAGTTATATGTACTGGTGATACCCTGCTAACAGAGTTATTGAAGTATGTCCTTTCTTTTCCTGATTAAATAGTAGGGTCTGATACAAAATGATATTTGTTATCTGATTAGACAGCCATTGTGTTTAAAGTATATTGAAACAACCCCTAGATAATTGTAAGAGCCAATGGAACTTCAGCATCAAAGGTCTTTTACCTTTATGGTCCTTTAGATGGAGACAATTCTATAAATCAGTTTCCTAATACTGAACATTCAGGGTTCTTGATGGCTTGCAATTTTTTATAGACAAAGTTTCTCTGTAAGTATAATCCATAATAAAAATGCACATACAGAAGAATACCTGAGACTGATAGGTATAAAATGGGGAGGGGGGATCCAAATTGTCATAATCTACAGTTTACTTATCCTTGGTTTGACTTTCTAACTCATTTCCTTTTACATGCGGATGTCTCGCCTAGTGCAGGTAAGTTCAGTGCAGTACAATTCTATTTGCCACAAGCTTCCAGTTTGGATAGCACCAGTTATGCATGCATTCTACTGATACATGGATGTACAGCTAAATCATGTTCCATTTGAATGTGTATTCCCAGTTGAATGAGAATCCAAACCTGCTTCAATCTGCGTATTTCATTCCTTGCCTCCAGTTTATGAGCCAGCACACTGCATATAGAGTCCAGGTGAAAAGTGTTGATTGCACCAATCTAGGTTCTTCTTACTGCCAAATAGCTGATCAGCACACTTATTTCTTTTATATTTGGTTACTGGAACAAAGACCCAGCAAGTGAACAAGAAAACAGGAGGACTATAGCCTTTACAAGATGGGGACTTCAAGGACTTCGGGAGGGGTATCTCATTCTTCCTTCCTTACTACATGCTATCCCCCTTCCCTGAGAGCTCCCTTTTTCTACTCCCCTCTCTCCTTCCCATCTACCAACCAACCCATCTTTTTCTGCCCCCTGTCCTCAGCCTTCATTCTTTTCCCCAGCAGCTTCTTCCCAGGAAAACTATGGTCCAGTTACCGAGTAAGTCTAGTTACCAGCTGAGTTGGGCACTTTTTCACTGGCCAGTACCTGCAGGAGGCATCTCAGTTTTTCCACTGGTTTATTTAGTCCTGCAGCCCCTCCCTATACTATTTCATCTTTCTCTCATCTGTTGCATATGAAGAAGAAGAAGACTTGGTACTTATATGTCGCTTTTCCCTACCCGAAGGAGGCTCAAAGCGACTTACAGTCTCCTTCCCTTTCCTCTCCCCACAACGGACACCCTGTGAGGTGGGTGAGGCTAAGAGAGCCTTGATATCACTGCTTGGTCAGAACACCTTTATCAATGCTGTGGTGAGCCCAAGGTAACCCAGCTGGCTGCATGTGGGGGAGTGCAGAATCGAACCCGGCTTGCCAGATTAGAAGTCTGCACTCCTAACCACTACACCAAACTGGCTCTCAGTTTAGCAGAACTCTGGTACCTGGATTGGCATGCTGTCTTCTAGTAACCAGTGGCATTCATCTATAGTCTAGGCTTGTGTCAAGCCAGACACTATTAAAAGTCTGCCAAGATCCTGTTAGGACTAGACTCCGTCTTATTTTTAGCCACATGTTTGACATGCCAGCTGTGTTCTGAGACACATTCAACGCATATCTCGATGACACCCCCCCCACACACACACACACACCCCAATCCATTGTATTCACTGAGCAAGGGGTCAGGCAGAGTCCTGTTTGCCTAAAAGTTCTTTAAGCAAGAATCTTGATCTGTCATCTGGGATCCACTCTATGCCTATCTATCAAGGGAAATTACTTCCCCAACAACTAGACACTGCTAGATATGATTGTTTACCCATTAATGAATCTGGATTAGACATTTTCCCAACATCCTGACACATATCAAATCCTATCATTTGCCCACCTGTTTTTGGTCACGTCTTCAATTCAACCCTCTCTCCCAAAAACATATATAAACAGTGGTTTTGCCAAGCCAAATCATGCTTCTGATCCAGGACCCATTCAGAACACCCGTCACACTGATGGCAGGTTGTGTCGTATCTCTGCCTCTCTACTCTTCAGGAGTAGTAAACATACTGATTGCGAAATTCTTCCCCCTTTGATTGCCTATCCAATTGAGTGTTAGTGTGCCGGATATATTTCTTTTTATTATTTTCCTACCAATAAGTCTGTTATTATTTTACTATAACTATCTGTTGGCTGTCTTGAGTTCTAAATGGTGTAATCACCTCGTAAACATTGGCAAACAATCCTTAATGCTCTGTTAACAAACCACTCACAAGCAATTCCCCACTGCTAAAAATACACGTGTCTTGGATGCATGACTGCATTTCAGGTAACACATCCTAGCAACTCCTACCTTTCACTGCTTTCTTATCTTCTTGACATCCACTCACCAAACTACCTTTTATCAGCCCTCCACGTCTTATTTATTTACTTCATTTAAATTCGGCCTTTCTCCACAATCGTTCTCTTCTCCTCCATTTTATCCTTACAACAACCCTGTGAGCTAATTTAGGCTGAGAATCTGTAACAGGCCCAGTTAGTTACTATAGCAAAATTGGGATTCAGTATCCCAATCAGAGAGCCTCTTGTGGCGCAGAGTGGTAAGGCAGCCGTCTGAAAGCTTTGCCCATAAGGCTGGGAGTTCAATCCCAGCAGCCGGCTCAAGGTTGACTCAGCCTTCCATCCTTCCGAGGTTGGTAAAATGAGTACCCAGCTTGCTGGGGGGTAAACGGTCATGACTGGGGAAGGCACTGGCAAACCACCCCGTATTGAGTCTGCCATGAAAACGCTAGAGGGCGTCACCCCAAGGGTCAGACATGACTCGGTGCTTGCACAGGGGATACCTTTACCTTTTACCTTTATCCCAATCAGAAACACTAACAACTACTTTGTTCTTGCATTAGCTGCTGTTGAACAGCAGCAAGCAGCCAGTCCTGGGTTAGTCATGCAAGGTGGTTGGTATCAAGTCCCATGGTGGTTATTGCTATATCTGGCCCCAATGAGTTATCCAAAACCTGAAAGCCCTGGAAAAGACCCTGGCTCCTCCCCCCAAGAGAAACCAAGCCTGAAATGCTTTCATAACAGTTATGTTTGCCTGTTGCCACTCAGGACATCTGTTTATTAAAGCTACATGCAGTCTTTTATCATTTGGGAGGACTGATTATGTTTTTTAACTGGCCAGTGTATTTTTATGCAGATGAGGTATTTTTCAGGTTTTCCAAAGGCCTATTTTGCCCATTCACTACTCCAGACTCTGGATTTAAGTATTCTCAAATGGGATCACACCTTAATATTAGAATATATGACAAATACATGTAAAAAGGTCATACATGAAATAGCCCTGAATTCTAGAAATTAGTGGGCCATGTTTTGTAGCCCTTGGAGAATACAGAAGCCGATATTCTTGTTTATGCTTTACATCAGTGGTCCCCAACCTTTTTATCACCAGGGACCATTCAATGCCTGACAATTTTACTGAGGCCCGGTGGGGGGGGGGGAGGTAGTTTACTCCTCTACTCTCAACCACTGCCCTAATGCTCTCTGATCGCTATGGTAATGTTTAAACATCCCTTCAAAATAAGATACAGACACGCCACAACAATGAACATAAGGAACATTTTATTTTCATGGAAATTTAAACTCATGACAATGACAAATCAATGGGAACCCTGAGCTTGTTTCTCTGCAACGAGATAGTCCCATCTGGGAGTGATGGGAAACAATGACACCCGAAGTGTGTTGTAAAGGGCCAGGGGGGATGAAGTAAAGGGCCGGGGGCGAGGGGAGAAGGCGTCCTTCGAGGCCCACCTCCAATTAGTTGACGGACCACATGTGGTCTGCAGTCCACAGGTTGGGGATCGCTACTTTACATAATGCCAAAGTGCTGTACCCTTCACTTTTGTTGGGATATGCAAGATCTGTAGTGTATATGATTCAAAAGAATATGAAAAATATGCTACAGGGGGTATCGGAGGAGATGTGTATTCAGCATAGTTAGAATAGGAACTCTCCTTCTGTGTCCTGATTGGCTCTTTTGAAGACTTCCTGCTCCTTTGAACACACTTCCTCCCTGCTTTAGATTGTAGGATTTTTCTTTACAAATAAAACTTTACAATAAAACTATTTTATTCTTTTAAGCCGCTAGGTGCTTTGCTCTCTCTACATATTTAAACTATGCCAACACCTTTAAATCGATGGCTGAATACTAGACAAGGCAGTGCAGTGCCATTTCTGAGAACCAGAAACATGATGTTCATAACACTATTCACACACTTCAGAGGCTGAGTGCTGTTAATCCCTTAATGTAGAAAAGCCCCCCCCCCATAGTTTTGATCTGTATTCCTGTTGTATCTAAGAAAAGATCAAGAGACCAAATTTGATTAGCATATAATAAACCTGAAAGAATTTTGTGAAAATTAGTAACTTCAGTGGAGTTACATGGAAAGAGATAGTAATAAGTCAAAAATAAAAAATTTAAAACCAATAGCATTTATCCATTATTGCCCCCTTTCCACTCTTTAATTTTTTCACACTTTTCCCTCCATTCTGGGTTTGGCAAAAAGATTTAATTTTCTAAGTTGTTAGCTTTATCATTTAAAAGCTTATAATAGCACATATAGGTGTGCAGCAGACAAAATAATAATTCATATTATATCAGTCAGAATCATTCCACCATCTTAATCTTTCATAATGGTTTTTCTGCAGCTTCAAATTTTTCTCATAGTAAAATAAATTACTTAGTAAATGGAATATCTTCTTGTCATAACAATTTAATATTAAAATGTCAATAAGATTCTGGCACACACAGCAGAGGGTATAAAGGTAAAGCAGCAGAGCAAAAATAAAATAAACGTAAGAAAGGAGGGCAAGGAAGTACAACAGAGCCAAAGTAAGCTTTGGTATCTGATTGGAAAAGATGCTTCTGTTCGGTTTAAAAAACAATTAGTCTTCTCTAATGACATACCTGTCAGTGGAATACAGCTCAGTTCATCACATACAGAGATATAGAAAAATGTAAACTGTTGGGCCAGAAGGCTACAAAATACTCTTTCTCTTATCGATAGATGAAGAGAGACGCTGAGAGACAGAGATAGATGGCGAAAGAGCCCGATAAACAGACCATGTGCATGCCAGCTGAGGATAATACCACATATCTGATGAATTGGAGGATAGAGAGCGTATGCCAATATAAATATAGCCTTTCAGGTGTCACTAGACTTTATTTCTCTCATTGATGTAACAAATGAGCCCAACTATCCCTCTGGAACTGATTCTCCCCAAAACTGTCATTATTGTGCATAAGGATGTGTAATTGCTTAATTGGGTTATCAGCCTTAAAGGCATGTTTTTGTTTTTTTTAGGAGACATGGAGAATTGCTGAAGTATATCAGTAATGGATATGAAGATCTTCAAAGAAATATTTATGCTCTTTTTTTACCTCAGCGTTCTTAGGGAAATAAGGTGGTAAGTGATATGAATGACCATAGCCATCACGAATAGAAAATGCTGACTTTGATAGAATAAGAGTTTCAGGTGTTCATCAATGGTAATCCAGATTACAGAGGGAATTAATTAATCCACTTTTACTGCAGGAAGGAAATGCAATTGGAATCATGAGCTGGCCCAGAAGTGATACCATGCCTCTACCACAAAGTTTTCAGAGATACCTAGAGAGGACTGGTATCAATTCAGAGGTTTGCTGAAAACTCCAGTGATTCCTAGAGAAGTTATTCCTGGAAGTGTTGCCATGCCATTGGACCAACTGCCACTTTTTAATTTTTGCCCCACCCCACTGTGAGCAGTGATAGGAAACACAAGATTGGGGTGGGGTCTGGTAACCTTAACTGGTGTAACTCAATTATGACAGCCTAGTCAGAAGCTTTTTTAAAAATCTAGGGTTGACCTTCAAACCTCCAAAGTAATCTAAGAACAGCAGTTTGTCCTTTACAGAATTAGATATTCAGTTTAGAAATACAAAGCAGTTTCATCTTTCCAGAACAGATCAGTCTATATTATTTTCTATATTACATTCATCCATCATAGACATATTTCTCATGTGTCTAACATCACAGGTGTTTGCAGCATCTCTCATTATTTTAGAATTTTAATTAATGTACCATTCCATATAAAAATGTTGCTGTTAATTAAGAGAAGATCCAACAAACATCCTAAGACATTCTGATGGACAGCTTCTGAATATAGAAATCAATGAGTTTTATATTGATAGCCTTTAAATGCTTTTCAATTCATCTCAGGCACTTATATCCAACCAATGATTTTAAAAGAATTAGTTTTTCAATCAAACGTTTGCGAGGCTTGTTTAAAATGATTTATTGTGGAGCAACTTCTAATAAAGTGACATATAAAGGTTTGATCAGGTTTCTCTTTTAAAAGAATGATATCCTAAGGGGGCAATATAAGTTGCTACTTTTTGCTGTGACCTCAGACCATGGACCTTTTATGCTTTTGTGTAAGGACTGCCCTCCCTGTTCCTTCATGGCCACCTGCATTACATCTATGTACCTAAATAATTCATACAATTGATGGTTATTGGTTCTCTGGGCAGCGTGGCCATGGTCTGGTAGTTATAATCACTGACATTTTGCCAGGATCTGTGACTGGCATCTTCAGAGGTAGGATGCAGCAAGATAGCAATCTCTCTGAGCCAAAGTGTGGAGTGTGTGTGAACAATTGCTGGACATTTTATATATTTCTCAGGAAGGGTAGGATGTAATCCATAGTCTCCCAGGATCCTCACAAAAACACCATGGAGATCCCACATCCAGACCATCCTCCATCAACTGCAATGGTTACCGGATCAGGCTAAAGATTCTGGTAATTACCTTCAAGGCCATACGCGGGCAGGGCCCAGTGTACCTGAGGGACCGCCTCCCTGCCTATGTTCCCAAAAGAGCTTTATGCCACCAACAGGCTTGTGGTCCCTGGCCCTAAAGAAGTCCATCTGGCCTCATCCAGGGCCAGAGCCTTCTCTGTCCTGGCCCCCACCTGATGAAATGAGCTCCCAGAGGAGATTAGGGCCCTGACGGAACTAAAGCAGTTCCATAGGGCCTGCAAAAGGGAGTTCTTCCACCAGCCATTTGGCTGAGGCCAGGCACAATCAATAACAATCAATAACATTGTTCATATGTAAAAGATATGCAAACGCAAAAAGGAAAGTGGTCTCCATCAAGATAAGAAAGTATGTGGAACCACTTTGCCAGGGAAAGAAGGGCTACACATACCAATACGTAGTCAATGGTGCTGGTCTTTTTCCCAGCTAGAAAGGTATATTCCCCTGGGCAGTTACCAAAGAGAGAAGAGCCATGTAAATCATGCGGGCTTAACTCATAAGCCAATTTGTCAATGCCCTTACTTACCTGGCAGGTGAGACACCTTTTTCGCCTGGCTAGTTGTTTTTTCTTCCCACCAAGCCACGGAAAGTGTCCTGCAGCCACTCAGGCCCCACCAGGCCAGCTTGCTTGCCACAGAAGTATTAAACACAGCCAACCATGGTTTGCCTTTGAGATCTGATGAGATACAGCTAGCCTGGGCCATCCCAGTTCAAGTCATTAAAACATTTAAAAATATCATTATCATTAATATATATACTGTTTGAAACAAAATTTAAAACACAAATGCATATAAGGACACAAGCAGGGAGAAAGAGGGCCTCTGTGAAGTTGCAACAAACGGCGAGTTAATACAGCGAAACTCAGTCCAAACAAGACCAAGACAACACCACTGTGGGACTTTTTGAACAAACTGATCTTGAACTGCCAATTCCTCATAGGAGTGTGTTGTCCTTTTAAGTTCATAGCTTGGGGATCCAGCAGAAACCAGCTGTGCTTCTGAAATCCCTAATAGTATTTGCAGCCAGGAGTACCTTTTATCAGACAGATTTGCCAATTATGCTTGCTCCTAGAACAGAGACTCAGAGTTCTGTCCTCTAAATGCACTTAGAGAAGCACAACTTTGCTTAGGGTTAAAGAATGCAGTACTGGTCCCTGTTATGCCTTGTCATCCGGATTAAACTACTGTTATGCATCCAACATAAGTTTGTCCTTCAAAATGGTCCAGAAACATCAATGGATATAAAGTGCTAGGTGTGCATGCATGTTTTTTAAACCTGTAAAGCCCTAAGGCATACCAGATTGACATTCAACAAGAGTAAAGCCATTATGAACTTTCCATTTGCTTTTTTGCTGTATCCAACCCACAGAGTACCTTTTATTCAATTCCTTCCAATCTTCCACCCCCATTGGAAAGTAGTCAAGTATTATTTCAAGTAATAATTATTAATTAATTGTTGCCCCTTTAAATAAACCATGCTTTGGAGTCAATAGATGTGATGATTAATAGATGAAAATACAATTAGGTTCAATCAATACATCACCCCCATGAACAGAATGAAATCCGCTGCTATGGGGAATGAATGTTTTCACCTACAGTTTTTGTACAAACATCTCAGCTATATGTCAGCATCAAGTGGTACTTGGAGAATACTTCAGAAGACTCTGGGCTACTTTGCAGCCACTCATACAAATTTGCCATCATAAACACTGAATAATACATCACCCAAATCCAATTGTTATTGACTGTTAGAGTTGCATGTGTGACCTTGGGGATACATTAATCCAAAGGGAAGCTGTGTCTTTTCTCATCCAAAATCCTGTGGGGATGAACAAATCACATCTTAGTCCTGCCCCCATGCTTCCTCCAGTCCCATTTGCCATCAGATAGAAATCGATATTTGGTAAGAACTGGCTATTTCAATTCTCTCTATTTGTTGGAGGATGCCTCACTGTTCAAGTGGAGAGCAACATCTGTGAGCCAGCTTGCTGGGAGTGGTGGTATATAAATCCAATTAATAAATAAAATAAATACATTAATTAATTAAATCAACATTTGCCAATTTTTTGCCCTTAAAATGCACCATGAACCCAATTGAGCAAGTGTCAGGATCAAATAGAGAATTCTAAGGCTGGAATAAGAGCCTCGTGTGGCGCAGAGTGGTAAGGCAGCAGACATGCAGTCTGAAAGCTCTGCCCATGAGGCTGGGAGTTCAATCCCAGCAGCCGGCTCAAGGATGACTCAGCCTTCCATCATTCTGAGGTTGGTAAAATTAGTACCCAGCTTGCTGCTGGGGGCTAAACGGTAATGACTGGGGAAGGGAATGGCAAACCACCCCATATTGAGTCTGCCATGAAAACGCTAGAGGGCATCACCCCAAGATATGACTCAGTGCTTGCACAGGGGATACCTTTACCTTTACCTTTACGGCTGGAGTAATTAATTTCTCTTCAGAAGTTGTTGGTTCCCTTGCATGTAGATTCCAGATGCCTGGAAGCAATGACAAGGGGGCTCAAGCAGAGACATCTGAAGCTCAGCTCTTCAAAGACAGAGGTCCTGTGGCTGGAAGGGACCAAGAGAGGAAGCATGCTTGCCCGTCCTGGATAGAATGTGACTAGAAGTAGCCCGCTGTATGGGATGGCGGTATAAAATTCTGATAGATAGATAGATAGATAGATAGATAGATAGATAGATAGATAGATAGATAGATAGATAGATAGATAGATAGATAGATAGATAGATAGATAGATAGATAGATAGATAGATAGATAGATAGATAGATAGATTCTGAAGTAAAAAAAATCAGAGTGTCTTATTACAAAACAAGTGTGCATGGTATTGGAGCCTATTAAATCTACCGCTCTAGCCACGGCTACATACATCAGTGTGCTTTAAGTTACAACATGCTTTGCACATAATGTGCTGTTCACAGAGACACAGGACCCAGTTTCTTATCTTAGATTTCACCATTAACAAATTGTAGCCATATAGGCAATGATGAGTAATTTGCACACAGAAAATTAGATAGGAGATTTAATTGCAATCTTTATTCATGCAGTTAGGGGAGTTTTAAATTATTTGAAGCCATTGTCTTTCACTCAGGCATCCCATCATTGGGATATTGCGAGTTCCTCTTTATAAGCCTTGTGATTAGGAGCCCTATAATTATACCAAGCTTTTTATCAATAAAGAAGCTGAACCTGTGAAAAATCTCAGAGAATTCTGGGAAGCTGATGGGTGAATATCACGGAATTTTCTCTTCGGAACCTGTGAAGCTTAGTAAAGGCTGCATTCCAGTAGACGGGGATTTCTCTCACAGAGATTTTGAAAGCAACGCCTTTATATCACTTCCTATGTTATCTGTTGTACTTGTGGGTTCTGAAAATCAGCTAATGAGCAAGTCATGTCACCTTATCACATGATGCTGGGACACAGATACCCAAAGAGCTCCAAAACAAGGAAACGTTATGAAATTGCAGGAAAAAAAGTATTAAAAGAGCTTTGACTTTCAAAAGCTAATTCCCTGGAAATCTTGTTGGTCTTTAAGGTGTGACTAGACTCAAATCTTGCTCCTCTGCAGTCCGATGCAGTTACCCTCCTGAAACGGTTGGTAGGACAAAAAAGTAGTGAGAATTAACTGGTGTCATTTTTATGTATTTTATGGAGATATTTGAGTACAGATTATTTTGTGTGGTATTAAAAGTTACTGAATGCATACAGGTCCAAGGGGAAGGTCTGCTAACCCGACCCAGCCTCATGTGTGTTCACACAGTTCATCTGTGTTCTCAATAAGATTTTGAAATAAGAAAAAATTGATAGCTGGTAGGCTCTCTGTATCTCAGGGGAGATTGCCACTGCTCCCAGAAATTACTTGGAACCATAGAATTAGAAGGTGCCATGGAGGCCATCTAGTCCTACCCCTTGCTCAATTTAGGATCAGCTTGATAAATAACTGTTTAGCCCAGGGGTAGTCAAACTGCGGCCCTCCAGATGTCCATGGACTACAATTCCCAGAAGCCCCTGCCAGCGAATGAATGCTGGCAGGGGCTTCTGGAAATTGTAGTCCATGGACATCTGGAGGCCTGCAGTTTGACTACCCCTGGTTTAGCCGCTGCTTAAAGACCACCAGTGAGGGGGAGTTCATCACCTTCTTAGGCAGCCAATTCTACAGCTGAACTATTCTGACTGTGAAAAATGTTCTGGATATCTAGCCAGAACCATTCTACATGTAGTTTAAACCCATTCCTAAAGGGCCTATCGGCTAGCCTGCCTTAAAATCCCAGAGTATAATGAATGGTATATCCTCTGGGGCACAGCTTGCACCACACACATCTGTGAAGAAACCTTTTTCCAAGATGAAAATGGTGAAATTGAAATATAGGTCAAGGCTTAAAGATGAACATGACATTTTAAAAGTGTCTGTCGCAAACCTTGACTTGGACATCAACACCTTGGCTAATAGCCAAGAAAACAGCCACAAAAATCACACTGATTAGATAAGCATGGGTAGCTAAATAAAAGGATTCCACAGTAAAATATTGTTCCAAAATGGATTGCATTAACATTTCTTCATTGACCTTTGGATGCTTACTTTTGAACTAAATAAGTAAGTTAATAATTTTATTACATTTTGGTTTAAGATGTGGCCTTCTTTAGGCATTGGGTGCGCTAATGTGCCAAAAGCTTGGAGACCCCTGATCTATCACATCAAGCAAAGTGATAATCTTTCAAGTTGTCCATCTTTATAAACGTGTAACTGTTAGATTCATTGTTGACAGTCCTCTCTCATGGCTTGGACAGATTTCCAAACTCTCTTTCACAGATACTTTAGATTCAGGAGGGGAAAGAACAGGATCAGCTTCAACATCTCATATTCTCACAAGCTATTTTCAGAAATGTATAGTTCACTAAGGTTATATAAGGATACAAAATTTTTCTCCAATGTCTGCCTGTACCTTCCCCCACTTCTTATCTACCAAGCTTTATCACTACTAGCAGCTCTGTTTTTTACTGCTATTTCTGAATGACATTTTCTTGTTACTATAAACTTAAGTTAAATGAAATTGAGCTCTTAGTCTGCCTTCTTTCTGAGTGTATCTTGTTTTTTTACTATCACTCTGGGTAAAACTTGCAAGTATGGAACCTTAGAGTCTGTATCTCTCTCTCTTTTATTGCAAAGATGTTAATTTATGGTCTCATTCCCATCCCCTACTCCACCTCGTGACTGCTATTTTTTCTGTCCGTGTTGCTTCTTCCCCAGCTTTCCTTCATTTTTAATTCTGTTGGCTTTTCTTTTTCTGAATCTGGCTTTTTCTGAATCTCTGTTTTTTCGTTGCTAATCTCTCTTTAGCCGTTTCCATTTCCCTACCTCATCCCATCTAAATTACACTTGACTCTTTGACTACTTTAGTAAGATTCCCATAATTTTCATTCTGACAGTACTTTAAATTAAATAACAGGCTAGATTCCTTTAGTTTACCTTTTCTCTGGAACCTAACTTTCCTGGCATCTGTTTTGTATCTAGTACCTGTCTTTCTTTGCATCTATATAAACAGTATTTGAAAATGCCTTTCAAAGCTTTGACCTCTAATTTCTATCTCTCCTTTTTTTTTCTTTTACCCTTTGTGTCCCCTTTTACTTTCATTACAGCCTTAATTTTTTTCATTGTCGTAAACCCGCAAAATGCTTTTTAAAATGCTGTTGTATGTTTCCCCATCCTTGAGATTCTTTTAAAATAATAAATATTATTTTAATGAGAGCCACATGCAACCTGATATTACTCATAGTTATTTAGTAACAAATCCTGCTTTGATCAATGGGATTTAAATCCAAGCAACAATTTGCAGGTTTTCATACAAAAAGTCACAGGTCCAAATCTGTTACATCCATTTACATTTTCCATCAGTCACGTGATAGTTTGAGATTGCAGCTCCAATCCTGCAGGGAATACACAGAAGCTTTCTCTTTTATAAATCTTTAACACCAGATTTATTACTTTAAGTGGACTCCAGCTCTGTAAGAATAGAATATGATCCCTCTAGACCAACAGATATCTAAAATAGATATTACAAAGAACAGAAACAATGCATGCAGACCAGTTCATAAGGTCTCCTGCATGCAGACACCTGATTCTAGCTAGTACCCAAGTATTTTAAGAACCACTAGGTAATATTTTCTGCAACCAAAAGAAACCCTTCATAACTTATTATTTAAATAATAATAATAATTATACCCCCACCCACCCATAGGCACACTAGCTACTGTGGCACCTTCTAAACTCTAAATATCAAAATAATAATAAAAGCAATCATATGAGATAGATGTTCTCACTTTGACCACCCAGATAACTATGCTAAGAATCATACAATCTGTAAGAACAAAATTGGGATGGGGGTTGTAAGAAGGAGGAACTTTTTTCCTATTTTGAAATTTCTTACATCTTTTAATACCCCATTTTAACCCTTACACTTTGCTTCACTTCTGTTTCAGATTTCTGATTGTTTCCAGATTTCTACAACTCAAATCCTATTGCATTATTTATTGGGTGACCCATCCTGTGGCTTGTATTGACTTATTCCGTGTAATTGTCCTTGAGTCCAAATGAGAAAGGCATATGAATAACAATTTAAAATGTTTAAAATATTGCCATTCTATTCCATCTTTCTTCCCAATGGGAACTCAAAGCAACCAAGCATAACAGAGAAAAATACAACAGAACAAGCAAGGAAGAGGGGAGAGGTTTCAGTCTGCCAAGCTGAGCACATTTTCTCTCCAAGGTTCCCACTCTCCAGATGGGGACTGGAGTTCTCTTAGAATTATCCCTAATCTCTAGACTACGGAGATCAGCTCTCTTGGAAGAAATGGGAGCTTTGGAGTTTAGACTCTGTGGAATCACATCTCTGCAAAGTTTGCATCCCTTGAAAGCTCTGCCCTCCATTGGCTCCAACTCCAAATCTCAAGGAATTTTCCTAAATAGAGTTGGCAACTCTACTTCTTTCTCTGATAGCTAACATTCTACCCATCTCTGGATTCTGATCCTTAGGACAAGAGCCAAAGGACAAGAGCCTTTGTGATTGTGGCTCAAGACATCTTCTGGCTATAAATACCCACATGCAAACTCATCATCTGCTAACTAGCAGAATCTTTCCCAGTCTGTCTCATGCCAGAACTGAGCAAGACTGAGTGAAAAAATTAACCAATAGCAACAATAAATCTGCTAGAAAAAAATCTGCCCTCCCCCCCAAAAATATGATAGACCAGCTGCATTAAAATAACACTGAAAGCACCAACATTTAAACATTATAATCTGGATCAACAAAAAGGTTACTTGGTGCTGAAAACTTCAGAGATACCACATCAATGGAACAGTTTCAAGGTGAAAAGTTCAGAGTGGCAACCTCACCAACTGAAAAGGCCTTGTCCCTGATTCACCTGAGAGTAGGGTTGCATGCATCTAAGGTTCATAACCTCCAGTTGGGTCCTGGAGTTCTCCCAGATTTACAATTGATCTCCAGACTACATCAATCAGTTCCTCTTCAGATAATGGTAGCAGCTTCTGACAGTAGACTCCATGGCAACCTTTCACAACTTTTTTATTGTTCAGAAACCCCTGAAACATTCTTTGGATTTTGGTGCGGTCTTGCAGGATATGAGAAGCATAGCTGTGTACATGCCCATCCAGGACAATCAGCTGTAGGCTGGCTCAGGCATGCAACGAAATGGATTGTGAAAGCCCTTCCTGCTGTCCTACAGTCTTACATAGGGTGCATCAGAATCCCCAGTGCTCTTCATATGTCAAAGCATGTATTGATTAAACAAGAACAGCCACTGGTCTAGTGAATGGAGACGTTACACAATCTGGAAACAGGAAGAACCAGAAATGAAAGAAAGAGAAAGAGTTTAGACAAAACATTACTTTACAAGAAAAATTACTGATCAAAGCAAAGCCTCCACTCCCCCACCCCCATTTGTTGTTTAGCATAAACTTGTAGAAGAGCTTAATTCAGAGGAAGGATTGTTTGTGAGTTGGAGGAGGTGGTTGCGAGAGATTGATAGCATGTTAAATTTCAGTAGCTGATAGGATAATTAAGTAATAAAACTCTCCAAGTAGTAATTATAGGATATGTCAAATGGAATTATAAGGCATGAGGCCAAAGGCCAAGTGATTAACCACCAATGAATTACAGCAGTTCCCTGGAAATGCTCTGCTTGGAGTGTATTATAGCTACAATGAAATAGAGTTTTATAAATAACAAGATGAAACAGGGCCCTGCATGTACATCTCTGGTAGGGTGCATAATTGGAACAAGAGGATAAATGTAGAGGTGATGTAATACTATTTATATATTGGCATTTTATAAGGTCACTCATAGCTGTACTGCTGGTTAGTGGTTCTACATTCACTGCCTTTATCTTAAAATTAAGGTAATAAAAGTTGTCATCTGAAATTCTGGAGCATCTTTTTGCTTTTATAACTTTCCCATCAAATGATAACCAATATTTATATTTTAAATCGTATTTGAAGTGTGCTGTTGGTTTTTTGTCCTCACTTTTTCATCTTGCATGGATACAACATTTCCACAATTTTTTTGCCAAAGGCTTATTTGTTTAAGAACAAAAAAAGAGCCCTGCTGGATCAGACCAGTAATCCACCTAGTCCAGCACATTCTGTCTCATACAGTGGCCAACTAGTTCCCTTGGATGGCCAACAACATGGAATAGAGGCCATGGGCTTCCTGGAACTTGAATTCAGAGGTTGATTGTCACTGAACATCAAGGTTCCCTTCCATCACCATGGATAGACCTATCCTCTAAGAAACTATTTAATCTCCCTTTAAAGCTGTATATTCCCGTGGCCATCACTACATCCACTAGCAGTGAATTCCACATTTCAGTCACTGTTTATGTAAAGCATTTCCCTTTGCCAATCCTGAATCTATTGCACATCAGCTTCATTGGATGCCTTTGAGTTCTAGTATTTGGGGAGAGGGAGGAAATGAAAGCCAGCTTGATGTACTGGTTAGGAGCACTGACTTCTAATCTGGATAGCCGGGTTTGATTTCCTGATCCTCCACATGCAGCCAGCTTGGTGACCTTGGGCTCGCCATGGCACTGATAAAGCTATTCTAATGGAGCAGTAATATCAGGGCTCTCTCAGCCTCACCTCCCTCCCAGGGTGTCTGTTGTGGGGACAGGAAAGGGAAGACGAATGAAAGCCACTTTGAGACTCCTTTGAGTAGAGAAAAGCAGCATATAAGAACCAACTCTTCTTCATCAACTCTGTCTACCACATGCATAATTTTATAAACCTCTATTATGCCCCCCCCCTTAATTGCCTCTTTTCTAAACTGAAAAGTCCCAACCTTTTCAGCTTTTCCTCATAGGGAAGGTCCTTCAACCCCTTAATTGTTTTGGTTGCCCTCGTGTACTTTTTCCAGCTCTGCAAATGTTCTTTTTGAAGTACAGTGACCGCAACTATACACAGAATTTTAAATAAGGCCACAACTGAGATCTATACAGGAGCATTGCCACCCTGGCCATTTTGAATTTACCTCTTTCCACATAATTCCTAACATGGAGTTTGCCCTTTTCACTTCTGCTGCACACTGAAAGTGTCAAACAGCAGGACACTAATGACTCCTGAAAGCCCCTGTAGGATGGAAAGAACTGCAAAATGGTGTCTTTCAATCCCAACCCTGAGAGGCAGATCAGAAGGATACTATGGTGTCAAGAATTACAAGATGTCATCTAACCACACTTAATTCATCACCTTGTTCAAGAATGGTACATTTAAGACTGGATAATAACTATTCAAATTCACTGGATTCATATTCAATTTCTTAAGGAATAGATGAACCATAGACAGTTTTGGGACTGGGGGGAATACTCTCTCTCATTCTCATTGGCTCTCAAAGAAGCATTTACTGCTTCCCAAACCCAGTTGACCACCACCACCCTGGCAAACTTAATGAATCAGGAAGGGCAGGTTTTTGGACATCTAAGAATCCTGTCCACATGCTCGGATTGAATAAACTGAAAATCACCTCATATAACTGGGCAAGCCAGTATCCCAGCACCACGTAGTGCTAACACTACTAATTAGAGCAGTTCCTCAGTGGAACAAGCTTACTCGGGAGATGGTGGCTTCTGCTTCTTTGGAAATTTTTAAGCATAAGCTAGATAGCCATCTAACAGAAATGCTAATTCTGCGAATGTAGGCAGATTGCAAGTGGGTGGACAGAAGAGATTGTGTAGGTGCTTGGTTGTTGTGGCCATTTCCTGCATTCTGCAAGGAGTCGGACTAGATGACCATGGTGGTCCCTTCCAACTCTATGATTCTATGAGTTAAAATCAAAATGGATATAAGAGATTTTATTGGCAAAATATCAAGCAAAATGGTGACACCTCATCCTGCAGGCAAGATCCCAAAAGGCTATCAAGTACAGCTCTGCTGTCCTATACTGTGTGGTCACAATAGTGTCAAACAATTATTATTCCTTCACCACCATCATCACCATGGAACAGGCAAAATGAAAGTTAGCCTATATCTTGCCAGATTTGTCATATGTCTTCCTCCACTGTCATTCCAACTGCCTTCCTTGTCTTTTCATTGTCCATAACCCCTCAGTAAACCAAGAGGATGCCTGAGCTCTAAGGCTTGAGAGATGGTATCTAGGAGCAATACACAATTCATGCAGCAGTTATACATTTAAAATATGTCATTTTTGCAGAGTTAGATAATACTGATGAACATACTCATTTAAAGCAGGGTGGAGAGACCAGTGTGAAGAAATGGAGTGGTGATCATAGGTCTGATTAATGCAAACAGCATCCCCACCCCCCACCCCCACCCCCTTCTGCAAAATCAAAATTGAGATTTTCAGGTCAATGAGAAAATCAGAATCTTCCCTAACTGTGAAGATGGGAGATGTTTTGAATCTTGAGTATTCAGGTCTAAATTGAGATCTGCAGCTGAGTGCTCTAGAAATAGATCTTAAAAGAAGCCCATCATTCATGGTTTCATTTCATTTCCCAAAGTTTCCTAATACCTCGGGCAAAAACTGTCATGCTCTTTTATTGACCCACTGTTGCAAACAGCCCCTGTTTTTCAACATTTTAGTGGTCTCTTAAAACTAAAACAAACCAAGTAGCATCATCAACTTTGCTTCTTTGTGCCACACTTGTTATGGTGAAGAAGCATGAACACCAATATAACTAGCTCCCTAGAGGGCTTTGTTTATTGGAAATCCTTACAGGATGTAGCTTTGTCATGTGTCTTCTGCAACCATTAAAGGACAGAGATTTCTCTAGGGGGAAACAGCAATTGCTCTAAGTTACAACATCATCCTAAAACCCTTTTGCCATGTAATAGAATAAAAGCTATTAGGTTGCTATGGAGAAAACCTTGATGCTCTCCAACTGGTGTAAATCTTGAATGTTATGCTCACAGATGGTTTCCAAGCCCTTAATTTCCAACACAAGCATTAAATGCCTGGGTTTTTGGTATGCTCCATTTCTTAAAAAATCTCACCAACAGCAGGTCTCTTCTGTACCAGTAATGTGGAGGATGTGAATTCATAGTAGAGAATTCACTGACTGTGGTAGTCATCCATCTTCTATATTCTGTGCTCTATATTCATTTAACTAATAAGATTATCAGACTACAGTAGATTAGCAGGCTCCTATATTCTATGTTTTATATGTATTTAATTAATCAGCTTTCTTGGAATGAGATAAACATTGTTTATATTAAAATCATACCTGTAAATAGAATAGGCCACTTGTTATCCAGGCTTGTGGACATATAAGTCATCTCTCTTGTCCTGTGGAATTTTCTCCTTCAGTTTAACTTTGGAAAGATTAGATTTTCTCTCACACTCCAAATCTTCCATGTTCTGCTAACATGGAGAGAAGAATCATGTGACCAGCGCAGGGCAAACAGAAGAAATTCAACATTCATAGAAGCAGTGAAAGAAAAAAAATCAAGCCATAACTTTTTGGTAATGGGAAGCAACAGCCATCTTTCTTTTCTTCATCACTTCTGTTTCTCTCAGTTTCATCTCAATATTATTTTAGTGACAAATCTCCACCCTGTTCCATTTCCAGTAGGGTGAGACTCTCAGGCTAGTCTTCCCCTTGAGCTTTGTTAAATGAGGCAGAGAAACTGGCTAATAATATGTTATGGACAGCTAGAGGAGGTAAGATCAACATTTCAAAAAAAAGAGGGGGGACATCTGGAGCTGTGTCTTCTGAAATAGGAAGCATCTGTTATCTTCTATGGGACTGATTTGAAATAAGGAACATCCGTTATGTTCTCCAAGATTTTGAAATTGGGGACATCCATAATATTTTATGGAGCTGTGATGTCCTAGAAATAACAGATAACTCCATGGACTGTTGTGATGGGAATAAGAAAGCTCCAACTCTATATAAACACTGAAGAGAAACAGCTACTTCATACTCAGAATTTGTCACTCACATCAATTGACTGAAGAGGAAAAAATATCTAAAAACAGCCATATTAGTGTAGGTAATAATAACAATAATAAAGAACTCACTGGTACTAAAATGGATGTTCACATTGCTAAGAGGCACTGATATAATCCAGTTTAACAGTCAAAGTTTTAAAATTTCCTGAAAATGTTGTGATGAAATATATGGAGTATTTCCTGCTTCCCAGTTCCCCGATAAGATGTAAGTTGAGTGCTTCATACCACACACATCCCATGAATAAGAAACCCCTATTCTACTCCACTGAAACATAATCTACCAGAATGTCCCAGAGAAGGGCTTTCCTCCTTCCTGCTCTTGTTCATGTGATACCTGAGAAACAGCCTCCGAATTATATTTTTGAACAGAACAATAGCTGAGCTACTACAAGGCAACTGGTGGAGGTTTTGGACTTAAAGTCATATCCTTTCATCAAAACCAGTAGGAAAAGACCTGGAGATTTTAAAGGTGGAGTTTGGGAGGAGAAGGACCTCATCAGGGTATCTGCAGGGCCCCTGCTCCCTCCCTCCCAGAAACCCTAAATGCATTTTGCTCCTGGACCTGTTGTGTACTATTATACTGTTTGTAATGTTGTACTGTTACCACTGTTATAATTATTAGTTAGTAGTATTAATGTTATAGTTATTTATATGAATGGATTGTTTTTTGTATAGTTTCTAAGTTTTATGTAAAACCACCCTCAGCTTTCGGGGAGGGCGGCAGATAGATAGATAGATAGATAGATAGATAGATAGATAGATAGATAGATAGATAGATAGATAGATAGATAGATAGATAGATAGATAGATAGATAGATAGATAGATAGATAGATAGATAGATAGATAGATAGATAGATAGATAATGCCATGGAATCCACTGTCCTAACCACTGTTTTCTTCAAGGAAATCATCTTTGTAGTCTAGAGATCAGGTGTAAATCCAGGAGCTCTCCAGGCCTCACCTGAAGGCTAGCAATCTTATCTCTTATACAGGCTAGCAAACTACTGTGCCATGGCCTAGATACTTAAAAAAATAACTTCCAAATTCTAATCCTACCTTGTCTAGTAACTCTCTGTCTCTGAAATCCCATGATGTCCTAAACCTTCCTTTCTTCAGTTTACTTAAGGCCTACATCAGTGAACACAGCGGATTAAATAAAGTGGCTTCAGATCCGAGCCTTGAGAGCTGTTAATTAGCGTCCTTAAAATACTTTTGAGAACTTCAGTCAGGCTATTGTAAGGGCAAATTAATTATTCAGAAAGTACAAAAGGACTGAGTGTTTCACCTGTTGGCATCAGTTCAGAATCTTCTAGACAGTTTCAGCCTTGGTTCCTACTGATATGTTCTAAGCCAGGGCTAGTCAAACTGTGGCCCTCCAAATGTCCATGGACTACATTTCCCATGAGCCCCTGCCAGCAAATGCTAGCAGGGGCTCATGGGAATTGTAGTCCACGGACATCTGGAGGGCCACAGTTTGACTACCCCTGTTCTAAGCTTTCCCCTTAGGGTTCTACTTGCTTTTTTTTTTTTTTTTAACAAAATCAATCAGAAATTTTTCCTCAGCAATTTCATAGAATTCAGTTTCTTTTTCTATAGGCTTTCTACCTGCAATAGTTTGTTGCTAGGGCCATCCATCCCTTCCAACAATAACCCCACAGTGGTGGTTGATGACAGAATATTGTGCAGGTATCACTTGCATCTACTGAACAGGGACACAAAGAAGGCACACTGGTCATGTACTGATTCACAACATTATTTAAAGTCCCAATGGGCCCTCTGTCCTCTTAGAAGAAACTATTCTCAAGAACTGACTGGCATTTTCCTCTCCATCAAAAACATTAGTATTTGGATGGGAGACCACCAAGAAAGTCCAGAGCTGCTACGCAGAAGCAGGCAGTGACAAGGCTAAGGTGACTAGATTTTAACATTGGTAAAGCGGGACACCATTGACCGGGGGGGAGGAGGGTTCTTGATTAAAATTTTGGTCTATATGGAGCAACAAAAATTTTCATAGAATGCATAGAACACAAAAATAGTATTGTTTTATATATTTTTAAAATTTCAACATAAGTACAATTTGCCAGGTACCCCCAGATGTCCCTCCAAAAGTGGGACACTCTGGTCACCCTAGACAAGGCACCTCTGAATGTCTCTTGCCTTGAAAACCCTATGAGGTTGCCCTTAGTGACTTAATGGCACTTTCTGTCACCTTGTTGGTTGATAGTCATGTAAATAGTTGTGAGGTAAGGTTAAGGAGAGCCTCTAAAGAGCCTCTTGTGGCGCAGAGTGGTAAGGCAGCCGTCTGAAAGCACTGCCCATGAGGCTGGGAGTTCGATCCCAGCAGCCGGCTCAAGGTTGACTCAGCCTTCCATCCTTCCGAGGTCGGTAAAATGAGTACCCAGCTTGCTGGGGGGTAAATGGTAATGACTGGGGAAGGCACTGGCAAACCACCCCATATTGAGTCTGCCATGAAAACGCTAGAGGGCGTCACCCCAAGGGTCAGACATGACTCGGTGCTTGCACAGGGGATACCTTTACCTTTACCTTTAAGGTTAAGGATCGGTGTCTTGACTGCTGATTTCACCAGTGTTTTCCTGAACAATGGCAGGCAGTTCCTAGAGAAGGAATTAGTCTCAGATAAAATATTGTGGTTTCCCAAATAATTGTATTACCCACTACCTCCAAGTTTTCCAGTGGGATTTTGCTGGCCTATACCAACAAAGCAGTTCAGGGGAAATCATTGGGCAGAATGATATAGGTGTGGGACATTATCTAAGAGAATCAACTGGCTTTTTTGTTATATCTTTTTCCATAGTGCATTCAGTGGCTTTCTTAACACAACATTATAACAGAGTACTCTGTTGACGGTAAACACAGTTCACTAAACCTTTGTGCAAACACCGTTGAAATGAATCTTGCCTGTGTCCAGAGAGAGGATGCTGCATAATGCCCTTTAATTATCCAGGCATCTAAATCGCAGTTCAATGGTATTATTCTATGCTTAAAGGAAAAGGTAAAGGTATCCCCTGTGCAAGCACCGGGTCATGTCTGACCCTTGGGGTGATGCCCTCTAGCGTTTTCATGGCAGACTCGATACGGGGTGGTTTGCAATTCCCTTCCCCAGTCATTACCATTTACCCCCCAGCAAGCTGGGTACTCATTTTACCGACCTCGGAAGGATGGAAGGCTGAGTCAACCTTGAGCCAGCTGCTGGGATTGAACTCCCAGCCTCATGGGCAAAGCTTTCAGATGGCTGCCTTACCACTCTGCGCCACAAGAGGCTCTTATTCTATGCTTACTGCAAAAATGCTTATTCTATGCTTACTGGGAGAAATGCTTAGGGGCTTTTTGCACGCCTTCAAAATAGCACAATGGTTGCCAATTGAAAACGCTACTGATTTGCTGTTTTGCACAACGTCGTCGACAATCTGCCACACACCTGAAACCAATCTGCAAAAAGTGCTTCCTTGTAGCGCTTTCAGGGAAATCCCCAAAAGTGGATTCACCCTCCGGAAAGCGATACACTCCTGCAACCAATCTGCAACACTAGCGAAAAAGACCTGTGCGTTAACATTGTTGCGGTTTCTACAAAGTCCCTCCCCCTGGCTCTCTTCTCTGATCTTCCGGCGAAGCGATCGCCATTTTTTTTTCTCCAAGCGAGCGGGGATAAACGCACCAGCGAGCCTCTTTCAGTTTAGAGGCTTCCCCGGCTTCAGTCCCTCCCCTTCAGTCACTAAGCACACTTCAGTCACTAAGCACACTATTAAGCAGTCACTTTATTTTTTACACATTAATTCAGCCGAAAATCGGGCCCGTGAGAGGGGGGGGGATTTTTTTTTTCACTCGGAGGGAGCGTGGCAACGATCAAACGACAGCTCAAACACACCAGGCAGCTGGATGGGTCTCTCCGTTGCAACGAATTAACACAGATTCGTTGCAATGGGTCTGTTTTTTTTTAAAAAAAGAACCTTTCTTAAAGGGAAAGGGGCTGTTTGGGAGCATGTTAACGGCTGCCCATTGGCTGCTTGACGGCCAGGGGCGGGACGAGCTCGGCAATAGTGCTTCCTTTCTAGCGATTTCTGCAGAGACCGGAAGCCTGTGGGAAACGCTACAAAACGCAACTGGATTCCACTACAAAGGCAGGTATGCATAACGACTAATTCCACTATTTTAAATGGCGATTTTTCATTCAGTGACCAATTTGCTACAAAGATCCTGGTGCGTAAAGCCCCTTAGAATTGTCTCATGCTTGCCACATGTGTTATTACTGAGAGCCCTGCTCTGTTATCTTTTGCACTCAAAAGTAAGATCGGAAGAATATATGAGAATTTTTTTCTGCAGTTGATCCACAGTTATGAGACGCCCTCTGCCTAGGACGTCTGTCTCAAATTTTATTTCAGCTGGATATGAGAAGGCTGCTTTATACTGGCTGATAAACTCCTGTTTCTAATTTTTGCTCATCATTTTTATGACATGTAATTTTTTAAAATATGTATTTTTAGGATGAAAGTCATTTTGAGTGTTTGTCAGACAGCTGAGGTACAGTACCTTAAAATAAATAAGAAGAAATAGGTTAATGGATGGGCTCCTGTGCCCAGGGGCAAACGATAATGTGAATCTCCAGTTTAGGTTAAACTAGAAGTGATATCAGCAAGGCAGCATCAAGGAAATGAAATTCAGATAAGTTAGAAGAGTTGTGTTTTTATATCCCATTTTTCTCTACATTAAGGAATCTTAAAATGGTTTACAATCCGAGCCATATAGCATATGCTATGGGTCCCATGCTTCCAGGGGCCCCACACAGTGCCTTACCCCCCCCCATAGATCTAGGATGTGACATAGCCTCTCACCTCCACCCTTTTTCCTCTTTAAGGACACTCAGTGTGACACCCCATTCCACTGTGTGGGGCTTCGCCCTGCCCTGCCCCGCCCCGCCCCGCCCCGCCCCGCCCCCAGTCTGGCTGCTCTCGCAGCAATTGTATTTTTCTAGGGCCCCACAAATCCTTGTCTTTGGTGCTACGGGCTCTGTGAATCCTTAAACCACACCTGCTTTCAATCACCTTCCCTTCCTCCCCCCACAACAGACACCCTGTGTGGTAGGTAAGGCTGAGAGAGTTCTGAGAGAATTGTGGTAGGTCCAAAGTTATCAGGCTTCATGGAAGAACGAGGAATCAAACCCAGTTCTCCAAATGTGCAGGAAGAAATCATTTGATATGCAGTTGACCGTTATCCGTTGATCAACATTATTTTTAAGACTGATGGATGAGAAAAAAAGATATTACAATGTAAACCACCCAGAGCCAGCAAGGTCAGGAGGGGCAGTATGGCAATTTAAGTAGAAAGAGAGAAGGAAATAGAAAATTATGATGATTAGTTCCCTCATTCTTCATGACCATATATTAATAGTCTACTACCGAGCTTGCCAACCTCCAAGAGAATTCCTTTAAACCACATTTGTTCTCTTGCTTTACCTGTATCTTTCATTCTGTGCTGTCCTTTATTCACCCATAGAAGCTGATGTTTTTGGAGTCCATTCAGTCAGTGGTGGCATATTGTTATAGATGCAGACAGGTTCATTTTCTGACTCAAATAAGATATTTTTTCTGTTTATGGATTTTGATGTGACACTTATACTGATGAAGCAATACAAACCATGAGAATGATCACATTTTTGTATTCTTTGGATAATATAAGAAAATGGACCAAGCTGGACAATATCAGTTTGTGAACTTCATCACTGTTTTCAAGTTGAAGTGTCTCATATTCTAATGAAAGGTCTACCAGATTAAGGTCTGTACCTAGGAACTTGTAAACTGCTTTCATTTTGACTGAAGGCTGCAAAGTGGCAAATGGCTTCAAAATCAGCAACAGCACTGATTCAGAAACTCAACAAGTAAATTAATGACTTTGTTATAGACAGCACCAATATCTCTCCCTTCAGATACATACTGGTGGTGTACCTTGCATCTCTTCATCCACTTTTTTGCCAGTTGAAATCCTTTCAACATCAGTTTCTCTGTATCAAGGATGGTGACACCATCTCCTTTTAGTTGCTTCTGATACCTACTGAAGACAGTAAGTATATCAACCAGAAAGAATTCCTTAATCAAGAAGGAATGCAAGAAGCCTTCTCCTCAGATTTTTTCATGAAGAGAACGGGAAAGCCAGGTCACAAAACTGAATGTACTAGTGAGAAGGAAAACTCTGTCCACCTGAGGAAAATAGTGGCTGACTTTTGCAATGTCCTAAAGTTCTGAGAGAGCCTCTTGTGGCGCAGAGTGGTAAGGCAGCCGCCTGAAAGCTTTGCTCATGAGGTTGGGAGTTCGATCCCAGCAGCCGGCTCAAGGTTGACTCAGCCTTCCATCCTTCCGAGGTCGGTAAAATGAGTACCCAGCTTGCTAAAAGGTAAAGGTAAAGGTATCCCCTGTGCAAGCACCGAGTCATGTCTGACCCTTGGGGTGACGCCCTCTAGCGTTTTCATGGCAGACTCAATACGGGGTGGTTTGCCAGTGCCTTCCCCAGTCATTACCGTTTACCCCCCAGCAAGCTGGGTACTCATTTTACCGACCTCGGAAGGATGGAAGGCTGAGTCAACCTTGAGCCGGCTGCTGGGATTGAACTCCCAACCTCATGGGCAGACAGCTCCAGACAGCATATCGCTGCCTTACCACTCTTGCTGCTGGGGGGTAAACGGTCATGACTGGGGAAGGCACTGGCAAACCACCCCGTATTGAGTCTGCCATGAAAACGCTAGAGGGCGTCACCCCAAGGGTCAGACATGACTCGGTGCTTGCACAGGGGATACCTTTTCCTTTACCTTTACCTAAAGTTCTGAGTCCTTATGTGTGGAAATATGTGCTTAGCCCAGTAAACTACTTGAAGACTTATTCAGCTTCACAGATTGAATTATTTGTCAGGGTCCAGGTGGACTCCACATCAGATTTAAGAAGACGGACAGAAGATTCTTGACTATTACCTGTTGTTTTGAATTAGAAAAGAGTCCAAAACCTACCTTATCACCTGATTTGACAGAGGTGCCACATCAAGGTATGTCTAACTATTTAGGGACCAACTGTGTTGCTGCAGATATTCTCAACTGCATCCAGCACTCCTCTCGTCCCTGACTACAGAGTTCACTGGCACCTAGAAAGAACTGCTTTTCATCATCATCAGATCTTGTAATGACTTTCACCATTACATAAATTTTGGTTCAGTTCTCTGTATCATCTCTCCTCAGGAACAATGCCATTGTTTCTTCAGTTATTGTTTGCCTGCCAGTTTTTCACTGACCTTGCATATAGCTTTTTCCCACAGAAGAAACATGTGATGTTTCAACAGATGGCAAGGTTGACAGAGGGAGTGATGAGGTGCTTTCAAGGCCAGGATTGCTCCAAATGTTTTTGAATTGCCTCAGTCCTGCAAATAGTCCTCAACAGTAACATTATTATTACTACATTTATTTCTGCCCTACCTTATGAGACTCAGGGTGGATTACAGTAGAGGTGAAACATATAAAATTGTAATATAAAATATACAGTTAAAATAAATAAAATATATAACAGGTATTAAAACAGGACTAATTGCCTGCTCTTCCTATCATTGGAAGGGGGGCCGGATAATAAAGATGGCCATTTGAGTTGGTTGGTGGATTCTGACAGAGAGGCCAATGGATTAGATGTTTTTAGGCCTGGCAGAATCGCTCTGTCTCACAAGTCCTTTGGAACTGTCTGAGATCCCACAGTGCTCTGATCTCATTAGCAGAGCATTCCACCAGGCTGGGACCAGGGCCCAAAAGCTCCTATAGCTGGCTGAGGCCAGTCTGATCTCCTTAGGGCTGGGGAGCCTGAGCAGGTTTGGCTGATTAGCCCTTATAATGGAGATATTCTTTATTTTCTTAATAACTTCCTTCCTGTCAGTCTCTTTGATTGAATTTCTCTAATCATTTTCATTTCCCCTTCCCTCTTTCACATTACTTTTCTTTTTAAGATTTAGGAAGTGCTTGCAGGATTGCAGATTTTGTGCTGGCATTGGCTTCATGTGCAATAGGGGGAGGGGACCTAGACTAAACCCTGCCTCTTATCCCAGGAGTAAAAGGAGTAACCATGCAATGGAGAAACTGTTGGGCTGACTGAAAACAGATGTGGGAGTAGCAACACTCTCTCCAGCCAGAAGATGATTGGGGATGGGAATCAAGGCCTCTGCTCAAATCTGGTTTTATTGCCTTTGCACTTCACTCACTCCTATAAATCTTGTACATTGTTTCCTTATCCTTCCTCCAAAGAGCTCTGATCAGTATGCATGGCTCTCCCATCCCCCAGTTTACCCCATTTCAGGTCAACTTTATGAGTTGGGTTAGCTTGTTAAAATGTGACTGACTGCAGATCAGCCAACAAGCTTCAAGGAAGTGTATGTGGGAGATCTGAACCCAGACCCTAGTCAAAGACTCCACACATAACCACCTGGTACCCTAGCCTGCATAGCTGCTGAGGCTGTGATGGTGAACAAGCTAGGACTAAGTACATTCATATACTCCACAAAACAACAACTAAAAGTAAATAAACTTCAACCCATAGTTTCAAACTTTGGTTTGACAGATCCTACCTGTTCATAGTTTGCATAGAGGAATGTGCTCAAATGATCACAGTTAGTATAATTAAACCATATTTGTATGTTATGTCTAGACCAAGCCACAGAAAGATGTCACAGAGGCATTGTTGAACAAGAAGATGGTACCTTGCTACCAAGGCAAAAGTGTTCGTGGCAGATCCTGTTATCTGTCATGTTTACACTGTGGATATTAGAACAAATTAAGCTGTAGTAATCAGTGAAAGGATAAAAAATAATTCATTACAGAAGATTTATGGATATAAACAAAAATATTATGGCTGGCATGTTGACTCTTACGGAGCTGAATGTAATTTCCCCCCATCTACATGTACTCAGAAAGTAAGCATCTGTTAATGATGAAAATGCCAAATTATTCTTAGCACAATATTTTCCTGACTACGTTTATCATTATACAAAGGTAAGTCAAAAGGTATTGCTACAATTTTTGTTATTAAACAAAAATATCAAAATGTGAATCTATAGGTCTTTATGCTTTTGTAGCTGGTATCTCCATCTCTCTAACCCTTCCCCAAAGTATTCAGCGTCCTTCTATTTACATCACATCAAAATAGCAGTTTGAGTCTCCTTGGGAGACTCAAATTGTATTTCTTTTAAATGTTCTTTCAGTTTTGGGATCAGGGCTGTAAAGTGGATGTGGGAAGGTTTCCCAATGAAATTCTTGTAGTACATCCTTTGCTACCCCTGAGGAATAAGCAGGCACATTTTTGTGATGGGGAAAAATTCCTCGGTGAAACTTACCTGTCCTTTTTCTCACCGATGCAATTTTCAATTTTTTTGAAGGCACCCTAACAAGAAAAAAGAGAGAACCTGTCCGAGGCTATCAAAATCAGTTAACATTATATTTGTACAATCTCTATTTTAATGATAAATGAAACAACCAGAATGGACTCAAGATTTTGTTCCATTTTCAATGTAGACCTTTCATCAGTGGTTATTTCCAACTCAAAGTTGTAATCAAAATTCTATGCGTATAATACTGGCCTTCAGCTTGCAGGTATGGGAGAGCTTTGTTCAGATACCACTCCCCAGTTGTTTCATTTATCATTAAAATAGAGTTTGTACAAATATATTTTTAACTGATTTTGATAGGCTGGGACAGGTTCTGTCTTTTTTCTGTTAGGATATTCATTCAGAACCGCCTGTTTTTTCGTGTTGTAGTTGTATTGTAACATGGCACCCTAACAAGTGCATTATTGATAGAAGTTGTCTGCAGCCTTCCACTGTTCACAGAGACATGTTTAAATGTGTCATTGGATCCTTGGGTGTTTCCACAGGGGTTGCGGCTCAGGCCACCCTTTTCATCCTGTTGGGCAACCCAGCAACCCAATCCTGTTGAACTATGGCTGGATGTCCTTGCCACTCTTCAGCCTCCAACCCCACTGGCTCAGATGCAAGGATGCCCAACTCGTGTGGTCTGGTATCATCGGCTATGGAAGGGGTAGGGTGGACAGACTAGCTGTGGACAGACTAGCTCTGTCCACCATGAGGATTGTTGTTTTGTTTTGGTTTTATCATCTTTATTGTAAACCGCCACAAGCAGTTGAGTTTGGGAATGGTAATTGATAAATACAAGCATAAATAAATTAAATAAATAAATATAATAAAACAAAATTTCCTCAACTATACAAATAGGTTGGGGGTGTGGAGGAAGTTAATTGCCAGAAAGGTTTATCTAGAGATCAAATCCATGATTAGCTGGGCAATTATAACTGAGATAGGAATGAGGTAGTTATCAGCATCTTGCGAATGGTCATCATACAAAAACAAGAATTAACAAACAGATGGTTGGCCCCAAGGTCAACAAGTTCAACTCTGGCTGCAAACAGGAACTGAGAGGTCATTATGTGCAGTTGTGCACATCTTCTGTTACACTTGAAACAACTTTCCTCAAATGTTACATCTAGGTAGGGTTAATAAAAATAAAGTTCCGTAGGACTATACTGTAAGTTTGTTGTGGATCTTCTGCCAGCTACTGTGCAAAGGAACCCTGGCTTTATTTAAAACTTGCATTTCATGATTTTTTTTGCCTGTGTTGATCACCATTCTGCTGGCAACAGGAACATCTCCAGTATCCTGTAGGGTTTCAGTTAAAACTTGGGGGGGGAATGCTTGTAGGCATGGAGATGCAATTTGTTCTTTCTTGCTATATGAAAAGGACATGGGGCAAATTAAAGTAACTGGGTTTTGATCAGCATTTCCCATTTGCACCAGGTCCTCTCTGAATTGAAATGTAAAAGGTCAAAGCTCCAAAAGCATTTTTCATTTCTAAAAAGGTTTGTTCACGACTATAATTTAATAGCCATGCCAAAGCTGATAAGATTTTGGAGCTGGTCCATGGCGTGTATTGATGTCACAGGTCACAAATAAAGGCTTCAATGTAATTTATTTCTCCAAGCACAGTGGAGATAATAACTCAAGCACGGAGCAATATGTTAAAACAAAATTATATTCAATAAAGATGACTTCAGCTATTCTTCTCAAACTAAGTATACTTGGCTAAATTTTTAGATAATCATTATTGCGTTGGGATAGTCTCCACAGGACATTTCCATGTCAGACAATTCCTGATGTGTTCATTTGATCTATTTTTGTGCACACTGACTCCATTTCTCAGACACTTTCCTCCATTTTCAGTTCAGAAAAATACTCAATTATATTGTGCTTTCTTCTGGGGTGGCCTCATATTCTGCCTTTCAAAAAGATTGTGTGATCCAGCCGAATAAAAAATTCTTTTCATATAGTGAACTCCGTTCCTACCCATTCATCAAGAAAGTCATCAACTGAAACCAAGCAACTGAATTCAGAGGCGGTAAAAATGGCCAGTGACCACGAGACTAATATGAACCCTTGCTCTATGTGGTCCATTGCATAGGAAATGGCCTGAATTATCTATAGACTAGCAAGAAAGCCCATTGCAGGCAAGAATGCAATGGACCCCTGGACCCAGGGGACTCTGGGAGGTGCAGATCTCTCACTGTGTTTCTTTCTCTCCCTCTCGCTGCATGTCTCTTGGTGTGCCTCACAGCAGGAGGCATAGCAGGTAATCAGGGCTGGTTTGTAGGAGGGAAGCAGGGCTGGTGTGCAATTTGGGGCAGCTCGCTGTCTTTCTCTCCCTCCATCGCAGCAGGGGCGGCTCTCTCTGTGTGTCTCTCTCTCCGTCACACCAGAAGCTATAGCAGGTAATTAGGGCTCCGTCTTAGGAAGGAAGCAGGGCTGGTCAGCAGCTTGGAGCAGCTCTCTGTGTGTGTGTCTCTGCCTCCCTCGCAACAGGAGTGATAGGAGGGAATGAGTGCTTGTGTTCGGTATGGCAGGGCTCTGTGTGTGTCTTTCTATCTCTGGTGCATCTGAGCACTGCTGGCTGCACCCTGATTGGCCCTATTCCAATTTGAACACCCAGATATGTTCCACCCCCCAGGCTGTTTCACAAATATATAGAGGAACCATGGATAAGGCTAGTGACAGCAAGGTTAATTCCACATCAGTGGTGCTACTCCAGGCTGCCACCAGTGTATTGCTGTGGAGCTGCATGCTCCTCAGCCTACTGTGTCCCCAAAGGGGACATATTTCAGTGCAGTGTCCTGTTGAAACACAGTGGCAGCAGGTAGGTTCCACTGTGGGAGGTGGTGGGGGGGTTGTTTTTGTTTGTTGGACGGTGGGATTGCATTCCATGCGATCTCACTAGGATTGGGTGCTTCGGCAGCTGAACAGCCGCTTACACCCAAAGTAGCCAGCGCTGTGGCACAGGGTGGGGGAGGGGAGTTGCAGGTGTCGACCACGCCAGCTGGCATACAGACGCAGGCACAGAGCTCTGAGCCTGTGTGTGTGCACCAGTTGGAGCCCATACCTCCTCCCCCATGCCACAATACTGGCTGCTTCAGGAGCAAGCAGCCACTTTGGCCACTGAAACGCTAAACCCTAAATCCCACCTTCCTGCAAACTAAACAAAAAATGCCCTGATCTGCCCTGCAGTGCCATGAAGCACAGCAAAACTGTCCAGGGTATTTGGTTTGTTTTGTTTAATTATTTGTTTGTTTATTGTGGCAATTTACATAAAAATCTTTTAAAAACCACATAAAAACAATATACACAATGTTCCAGATGGTGGTAAAAACTCAATCTTCAGGATGTCCCCACTCCGACCCCAACTGCCATTTACATACCTGGCAGCCTTCCAGGGGCGATTCCAGCAATAACTAGCTGAACAGGCCTACTAGGCCTGTATAGGAAGGGAGCTGCTTTTCCTAGCATGGCCTCAACCAAATGCCTTGCAGAAGAGCTCCCCCTCACTGGCAAACTTTAAGAGCTCCCCCTCACTGGCAGACTTTAAGCAAAGGTTGGATACGCACTTTTCCTGGATGCTTTAGGATGCTTTGGGCTGATCCTGTGTAGAGCAGAGGGTGGACTAGATGGCCTGTATGGTCCCTTCCAACTCTATGATTCTATGATTCTATGAAGAGCTCCATTTTATACGCCCTGTGGAACATTGACAGCTCTGACAGGGCCGTCAGCTCTGGCCCTGGTCAAGTCTAGGCGTACATCTCGGGAACAACAAACAGATTCCTACCTGCAGAGTGAAATGCCCTGCGAAAGACATAAGGAGATAAGCGGCCCATCAGATAAGTGGGGTCCAGGCCATGGATGGCCTTAAAGGTAAGAACCAAGACCTTGTCCTCTGCAGGCCTCTGTAAACCTGCTGCGGGACAGGCTTGCTGCGGGACAGACCCTGTTGGCACCCATAGTATCAAAAGTGAATGTGGAAGAATCCATGTTCCCTTAGCACAGGGCTTCTGGGGGGCATGGGGCAAGACAGGCCTGTTGCTCCATATATACCAATGTTTTAATCAAGAACCCCCCTGGTCAATGGTGTCCCACTTTACCAATGTTAAAATCTGGTCACCTTAATATAGATGCCACTCCGGGCTTTACCGCCCATGTAGAATTGGCCCAAGTATGTCTTCTTGCTGATCGCAGAAATGGCTGCAAAATGGAAAAATAGATTTCAATATGGTAGCATAAGCCAAACTACACGAGACGGTGGAGCTGCACAACTGGAAATCCAGATGTATTCTCTGGCTATAAAAGATCTTCGGGGATGTGATATAAAAGAAGGAGGTGGGAGAGAACTCTTTCCTCTTCTGCACCTTTTCCACACTGCACACACAGATATTAAATAAGGTTTCAGAGAACAAAGGATCCTTTGTCCTGTGTGGCCACAGGAACATCGAGACTAGATAACTATAACGGACCTGTTCATTGGTCTCCCCTCCCAATCAATTCAAAGACTACATTTGGGGCAGAATGCCACAGTTCAGCTATTATTGGGAGCTTGATAGAGGAGGAGTTGATTTCTATACCCTGTTTTCCCTATTCAAAGGATTCTCAAAGCAACTTACAATTGCCTTCCCTTTCTTTTCCCACAACAGACACCCTGTGAGTTAGGTGGGGCTGAGGGGGCTGCATGTGGAGGAGCGGAGATCAACACCAATTCACCAGATTAGAGGCTGCTGCTCTTAACCACTACACCAAACTGGGTCCCAAGATGGGGCATGCATTCCAAGGTGGGGCAGGCATATTACTCCTATTTTGCAGACACACCTTTGGCTGCCCGTTTGTCACCAGGTTACTCCTCCATGCTCTGCCATGACAGCTTCTCTCATGTTAGCAGGTATCTCTACAGGAGCAAACCAGAAAATGGGCTAAATCAACCATGTGCTTTTACATGTGCTTTCTCTCTTGTGGCTCCCACTTTGAGGAATGGCCTGCCTGAGAAGGTCAGGGAGGCTCCCCCTCTCCTGGCATTCTACAAACTGTGCAAGACTGAATTATTCAAGAGGGCTTTTTGGCACAGGTTAATAGGGCTGCACTGTACATAATGGCTCTCAGACTTACTTCAATAAATGATTACGTATTGGTCTATACTGCTGTGTATAGCATGTTTTTAAGTAGGATCCTATTATGTAATTGTTTTTACCACGTACAAAATATGTTAATACTTATGCTAAGCTTCAGTCCTTTTTGGTTGGTTCCAGACTTCGAAAATCCAAATGTATTGTTTATTGCATGTCTCATTTTGTTAATTGCATTGACTCATGCTGTATAATCTACCTGGAGTCCTTGTGAGAAAGGTGGACAATAAATATCAAAAATAAATGAATATAGAATGCTTTACAAAGTGACAAAAGGACTGGTTCCTGATCTGATAAACATGGAACTGAAATCTGGACAGACATTTTGACAATGAACAGTCAATTGATATGAGCAAATGCTTAAACCTTTCCCTCCTAAATAAGGACTACAAGTACAATGATGTAGGCTAGATATCAGGAAAAAAATTTCACAGTCAGAGTAGTTCAGCAGTGGAATAGGCTGCCTAAGGAGGTGGTGAACTCCCCCTCACTGGCTGTCTTCAAGCAAAGGTTGGACACACACTTTTCTTGGATGCTTTAGGATGCTTTGGGCTGATCCTGCGTTGAACAGGGGGTTGGACTAGATGGCCTGTATGGCCCCTTCCAACTCTATGATTCTATGATTCTATGATTCTATGACAATGTTCATGTCTTCTAAATCTGTTGAAATCAATGGGTGTAACTCTGTTTAGGATTGCACTCTAAATGCTACAGACTTCGTTTTGTTTTGTTTAGAATAAATCTTACGTTCATCCTGTTTTAAAGAATGTCAATCAGCCTGGTTCAGCAGACCTTTGTACATGCACAGTGGGGGTTTTTTTTGGGGGGGGGACACGCAAACCTGTTTGGAAGGCATTCAAGTTGTTGACTGTCAGATGGGGTGATTGCCTTGCAACTTATTCAAACAGGCTAAGTTCAATTGTCAAGCACATTTGACATGAAAATCATGGCACCTATGCTCCTAAGCAGAGTTATCTCCTTCTAAGCTCATTGGACTTAGAAGGATGGACCCTTGCTCAGAATTACAATTTTTTTGGGTCACATCCTTCTTCCAAAGAAGTAAGGACATCACTTATCTTTATCCCCTCCCTCATCATGTTCTCACAGAAAATATAGTTTGAAAATAAAGAATCACAGCATGGTTTGCTAAGGAAAAGGGGTAACAAAATGGGAATTCTCAATTCAAAGGCTAAAAAATGTGGTGTCATCTGAATTTATACAAAGATGTTGGACTGGAAAGAAAAGAACACAGGGCTATTGACTGTAGGAATCTTCTAAACATTTCTGAGAGTATTTTGAACAGATTCCACAGGGACTGTCAAAATTCTGTTGGAAAGCTTTTTAAAAGAAATAAATGTGTTAGCTGGGCAGATATATGAGGGCCAGTCTTCATGGAACTTCCAAGAGAAGGAGGAAACAGTGCATGAAGTAAACATATGGATGGGTATAAAGGGAAGAATGAAGTGATATATATCTGAAAAGAAAAAGAGCCCCGAGGAGTAGGGAAAATGTTAAGAGAAACAAGCCGATAAACAAAGCTGGGGGGAAATAACTGGTTGGAAAGTAGGTCAGCTGAGAAGTTTCAAAGGTGTTTATATGCAAATAGAAGGGAAGCAGGACAAGGTGGGAGGGAAATGAATAACGCTATGTGGGCAAGGCACACAAAGGGGATCACAATGTGTGGAGTCAACAACAAACCCTGCTGTGGCAGCAGAGCTCTGTTGGGACTCATACAGTGGGCTGTAGGCAGAAGTGAGACTCAAGTGTGCAACTGGGCATGCTAAGTCCTTGTGTTCTGGGAGTGATAGAAATAACAGATACCAAGGATGGGTACTTAAAAGCATGCGCAGAAGACTAAAACGTCCCTGATCACAATCCAGAACAGCAGACCCATTCTCCCATTCTTAGGCACATAATGACCTCTCTCCGGCTAATATAAGGTGGTTATTATACTGCAGGAATATTGCAGTTCATTTAAATTAATTTGTTTTGCAAATGCTGTTCTTGATTTAGCCCATGTAACCCTCCCCTCTGGTGGGATGAGTTTATAAAGGCAAAATAGAAATAGGAAATTGATTCTGGTCTTGGTCCCCCAGCTGAAGGACACAATGTTGAGGTTGATAAGATGACAGGAGATCTCAAAAAAAGATTGGCAAGGAGGGGAGCCCAGGCATTTGCTTATCTCCTGAGATTCCTTCAGCCAACCCTAAATCCAGCATTGTTTGCACTGGCATGGATTGGAGATAGAACTGACCCCCCAAAAATAGCACTCTGTGATTTTGAAAATCTTCACCTTCAGGATTCCTTGTCCCAGCACTAGATTTTAAAAAAATAATAATAATTAGCTCCCTTTTCAATGAGTTTCTTAAAAAAAATAAAAATAAAGCTTTTGAATCTCCACAGGGCACAAAAAAAGTGTTTTATTTGCTTCATAAACCCTCTCTAAGAGAGACAGAATCTGGAAACAGACTCATTCAATGCCTTAAGAATACCCAAGGTGCCTTGCATTGTGACCAAGACGTGCCCAATAAACATTCTGTTATTAAATGTTGCCATTTAACCAGTATATTTTGATAACCCCACTTCCTAATGTCACAGGTATGTGGATCTGACATACAAAGCTTTGCTTCATGTTTTACAAAAGTATACTTAATGAAATTTTAATGTAGAAAGTGTAAATTTGCAAGCAGCTGGATGTGGTTTTAAGTTCCCTTGATGTCTTTTATCTGTTTAATACACGGGCATATAAAAGTTGTTCCTCAGCCCACTAATGAGCAATAGGGGACTCAAAGCCATTTTAAAAACCACAAATGAGGTGCCAAAAGGAGAGAATGCCATAAAGGCCGCTGGAGCAGGAAACTCTCTCTGTATCAGGTCGCAGGAGTTGTGATTAGTGTCATACAAGTTTGATAAAATAGGGAAACGACTATAGTAGCCAAGGCTTTAATATAAGCAAAACTTGGTGCTTTGGAATCAGTAGCATTGTCTACAGCAGGGTAGTCAACCTGTGGTCCTCCAGATGTTCATGGACTACAATTCCCATGAGCCCCTGCCAGCATTTGCTGGCAGGGGCTCATAGGAATTGTAGTCCATGAACATCTGGAGGACCACAGGTTGACTACCCCTGGTCTACAGGACAAACCCCCAATAGATACCATTTTTCTTGTTGCATGTCATCAGTGACATCCAGTCTTATTTATCCTGTATTAACCAATAGATGGATTTTTGTGAGTAAGGGATGGGAAAGGCTGCATGTCTCTTTTTGAAGTTCATTTGCTAACCTATTCTGTAACTCTAATACAAAGTTTTGCTGATAAAAATAGAGTGAGTCCCTTAATTGCGAAAAAGGTCAAAATATTAATGGCTATCATGCTGCCAAAACAGTGGCTACAGATTGCCCCTGCTTACATTTTGGAGCCTCTGGAAATTTCATTTCACTATTTTTATCCTAACTTTCTTCCCAGTGGGATCTCAAAATATGAAAATATAATGTCAATTCTTTGACGCTCTGCCTTTCTTATGGTCCAACTTTCGCAGCCATACATTGCAACTGGGAAGACCATAGCCTTGACTAAACACACTTTTGTTGGCAGGGTGATGTCTCTGTAGGATGCTGTCTAGATTTGCCATAGCTTTCCTCCCCAGGAGCAAGCGTCTTTTAACTTCTTTGCTGCAGTCCCCATCTGCAGTGATCTTGGAGCCCAGAAAAATAAAATCTGTCACTATCTCCATTTCTTCCCCATCTATTTGCCAGGAATTAAGAGGGCCAGATGCCATGATCTTTGTTTTCTTGATGTTGAGTTTCAAGCCAACTTTTGCACTCTCCTCCTTCACCCGCATCAACAGGCTCTTTAGTTCCTCTTCATTTTCTGCCATTAGAGTGGTATCATCTGCATATCTGAGGATGTTGATATTTCTCCCTGCAATCTTGATCCCAATCTGTGACTCCTCTAATCCCGCCTTTCTCATGATGTGCTCCGCATACAAGTTAAATAGGCAAGGCGACAGTATACAGCCTTGCCGAACTCCTTTCTCAATTTTGAACCAATCAGTGATTCCATGCCCGGTTCTCACTGTTGCTTCTTGACCTGCATATAAGTTTCTCAAGAGACAAATAAGATGCTCTGGTATTCCCATCTCTTTAAGAACTTGCCACAATTTGTTGTGCTCCACACAATCAAAGGCTTTAGCATTGTCAATGAAGCATAAGGAGATTTTCTTCTGGAACTCTCTAGTTCCTCTGCCTCTTTGAAATCCTGCCTGTACTTTTGGAAGTTCTTGGTCCACATATTGCTGGAGCGTAGCTTGTAAAATTTTGAGAATAACTTTGCTAGCATGAGAAATTAGTGCAATGATGTGGTAGTTTGAACAAAACACCATACCCTGGGCTAAATCTGGATTTTCTGAGCAAACTCAATAGAAGTCCCTGGCTGTGAGCCCTTTGTGTTATCCAAAGAAGCCAACACATGTCAGGCCCATAATGGGTTAAGCCAGGGGTAGTCAACCCGTGGTCCTCCAGATGTCCATGGACTACAATTCCCATGAGCCCCTGCTAGCATTTGCTGGCAGGGGCTCATAGGAATTGTAGTCCATGGACATCTGGAGGACTACAGGTTGACTACCCCTGGGTTAAGCCATCCTCTTGCTAATATGAACAAACACGTATTTGAGGTACTTCTATGCTTGGGCTCTTAAGCCTGTGTACCCCAAGGCCCAGATTCAGACCAACACCCAGAAAAAGACCCCACCTGGAGTACTGTGTGCAGTTCTGGAAGCCTCACTTCAAAAAAGGATGTGGACAAAATTGAGAAGGTACAGAGGAGAGCGACAAGAACAATCCGGGCCTGAGAACTGAGCCCTAGAGGAAAGACTGGGGGCTTGGGAATGTTCAGCCTGGGGAAGAGGAGGTTGAGAAGGGACATGATGGCTGTCTTTAAGTATTGGAAAGGTTGTCACTTAGAGGAGCGCAGGGAGTGGTTTCTGTTCGCAGCAGAGGAGAGGAACTGCATTAATGGGTTTAAACTACATGGGGAATGATATTGGCTAGATATCAAAGGAAAAAATTCACAGACAGAGTAGTTGAGCAGTGTAATCATCTGCCTAAGGAGGTGGTGAGCTCCCCCCCCCCCACACACACACACACACACTGGCAGTCTTCAAGCAGCAGCTGGGCAGATATCCTGGATGCTTTAGGCTGATCCTGCGTTGAGCAGGGGGTTGGACTAGATGGCCTGTATGGCCCCTTCCAACTCTATGATTCTATGCTACATCCATCATTACTGGCTGTCCAACGGTTGGCTTTTGGTTAATTGAAATGAGGTCTGTCTTGACATTGGCTTAGTTTTCTGAAGTGTTATAGATTGTTTATATGTATTTTAGGATTGTTTTCTTAAATAAAAAAATCATGTCAGACAAAAAAACATAAGGACCGAGGAAACCTTGGATCCATTTTATGAATTGTGCCACTGTTTTATGGATTTTTATGGGTTTTTAAAGGGGTTTAATGGTATTGGGGGGTTGTGATTTTTTTTAATTGTGTTTTTTTTATTTGTCTTGTGTTACCCTCCACGAATCTCCGGAGAGTAGAGGAATAAAAATCTATAAATAAATAAATAAATAAATAAATAAATAAATAAATAAATAAATAAATAAATAAATAAATAAATAAATAAATAAATAAATAAATAAATCCAGAATAGCATTTCTATGGGGAAATAATTTTTTCCTATGGGGTATTATTTTATTACCTCGCCACAGCACCTCACAGTAGCTCAAAATGCCCCACAAAATGCTGTTCCTGGGAGTTCCCCCAATCCCCTGGAGCAGCATTTGTGGGGACATTTAGGGTCACAGTGAAAGTGGAAAAAAAGAAGCAGTCCATGGACAGAAATCCTTCCACCTATGGAAATGCTGGGATGGATCTAAGCTATGAGGTTGTGTGCTATTGATGGGAAGGGTTCAGCAGAGCACGGAGTAGCACCGTTAAAATGTTGGTCAGCTGTTACACTGTGTGACTGTTGTGACATGACTGTGTATGTGAGTTGCTGTGGGTTGTGAGTCCTGGGATTAGGTCCTCTGCTGGCGTTGAGACACAGAAGAGGGAGCTATACAAGCCCATGAAAATTTATACAGGTCTCTTATTTGTGCATCATATCCATCCTGAGCCAAGTGACAGCCCTTCCCTGCAAGACTTAAGAGCAGGGGTAGTCAAACTGCGGCCCTCCAGATGTCCATGGACTACAATTCCCACAAGCCCCTGCCAGCGGATGCTGGCAGGGGCTCGTGGGAATTGTAGTCCATGGACACCTGGAGGGCCGCAGTTTGACTACCCCTGCTTAAGAGATTCCAAATGACTACAGTTTAAGTGCATCTCACCATAGAAATTCCAGATGGTATGATGTGCCAGCATTTAGTTAATCCCAATTTGCAGCAAAACTGTCAAACGGCTTCCGCTGATAGCCGGGGAAAGGCAATCCATCCTTGATCAAGCAATAAATATTTGATTGTTTTTTCTCAATAATTCAGCACTTGCTCAACACTCTGAATAGGAACAATGGGGGAAAGCATCGCAAAAGATGAGAAACACAAAATAGATATACAGTCTCACCTAAAAGCTGCGCTGCTCTGCCTGCTGCTGCCGTCATGCTTACTAATCAACCCAGGTCAGGTAAAATAGAAGATGAGTTGATGCATTTAATGATTTCTTCAAGACAAACTGGGAGGGCAAATACCATTACCCTCTCAATAATTCAACAGAAACAAAGTTGCAATATGAAATACACACGTCGCAACAGAATGGAAGGAAAGCTTATTGGGTGAAAATAGTCGGTCTGAAGTAGCTATTCATTTTTAAAGGCTGTTTTCCTCTTCCCTTAAAGAAGACTCTTTCCAACTCCATACATTTCAGATTAGGAGTAAATTTTTGTTTGCTTAGTTTTTCCAGATTTGCTTCTCAGTTTCTAGGGTGGGCAGTAAAAATCAGAGTCAATTAGCACCTTTAAGACCAACAAAGATTTATTCAAGGTGTGAGCTTTCGAGTGCAAGCACTCTTCCTGAGACTATGAACTGACCATCATGACAGTGGAAATATATAAGCAAAAGTTAATCCTGTTACATTAGTAAACTGTGTCACAGCATCCAAATACAGCCATATGCTAATTCTTTGTTAAACCAGCCAACCAGACCCCTCGATTTCAGTTGTAGTTCACAAATACATATGAGAAATAAAACTGTCAATGCCAGTAAACAAGGTTAGTGAAATAAAAAAAACAAACCTTGTCCTTGTTGAGTCCAGGGAATGTCATAGTATTGAGTGTTGTAATAACTTGCATTTATGCAATCTCCCTTTCTAGCCTGTTCTTGAAGTTCCTTTACAATAAAACTACTCTCAGGTCCCTTATTGAATGTCCTGGAAGGTTGAAGTGTTCCCCTACAGGTTTTTCAATTTTGTGGTTTTTGATGTCAGACTTGTGTCCATTAATTCTTTGACAGAGGGTTTGACCTGTTTGCCCTATGTAGAGAACAGAGGGACATTGTTGGAATTTGATGGCATATACAAGGTTCGAAGATGAGCAATTGTATAAGCCTTTGATGCTGTAGGTGATGTTGTTAGGTCCAGTAATTGTGGCATTGGAGTGTATAGGGCTGTCTGTGTGAAAGAAAAGGTTTACCCCCCAGTGCTTGGGAAGAAGAACTGTCTTTATCCAGTAGGGGTTGTAAGTCACTGATAATGTGTTGTACTGTTTGGAGCTGAGAGCTATATGTAACCACTAGTGGTGTTCTGTTGTTTTCTCTTTTGGGTCTGTCTTCTAACAGGTTTTCTCTTGGTGTCCTTCTGGCTTTGTGAATGTTGTTGTTTCTTGACCTCACTACCTGGGTACTTTAGTTCCAAAAAAGTTTGTTGTAGATCATTTAGGTGGGAATCTCTGTCCTTGGTACTGGAGCAGATGCGGTTGTAATGTAGGGCCTGGCTGTATACAACGGATTGTTTGGCATGTTTAGGATGGTAGCTGGAGGCATGCAGGTACGTTTGTCTGTCAGCAGGCTTTCGGTATAAGGTTGTCTCTAGGCATCCATTGTTTAGTTTTACAGTATTCAGAAAATGTACTTCTTGCGTAGATTGGTTCATTATCAGGTTGATAGTGGGGTGAAAGTTATTGTATGCCTGGTGGAACGTATCCAGGGCTTCTTTACCATGTGTCCAGACAATAAAAAAGTCATCAATGAATCGCAGGTATACGAGAGGGGTGAGTGCGTGAGCATTCAGGAAGTGTTGCTCCAGGTCTGCCATGAAGATGTGCGTGTATTGAGGCGCCATGCGGGTGCCTGTGGCTGTACCATTGATCTGAAGGAACAAGTCATCACCAAATCTGAAGTGGTTATGGGTGAGAACAAATTGGCACAGTTTGGTGGCTGAGCCAGTTATGGCATTGTTAGAAATTGTATTCCTAATGGCTTGTAATCCATCTTTGTGTGGGATTTTCCCTCTCAACAGACTGTAGAAGCAAACACCTGGCAAGTAACAGAACATTATCCTCTTGGTTCACCCCCATTTAATTAATTTACTTGTGATCATCAAACCAATGGAAAGTCTGGAAATGATAAAGATTATTGAGGTGCATTTGTTCTCTCAAAATGGACATCATGAGATGGTACCCAGGGTTTTGCTCTTAATTGCTTTGCCAAAGCTTCTTTGTCTCAGCAAAGTCGAGTCTTCTAATTATCATTGTTACAAGCAGCATTAGGTTGAAAGCTACACAAAGCTAAGTTTCATTCCAGCATTAAAGAGGTACCCAGAGAGCCAGCTTCTTTGGAGATGTTCCAGTAAGTGCTGGAGATGACTCTGAGGAATTCTCAGATAGCACACTTTGTCAAGGCAAGGGTGGATCCAGGGGAAATAGACTAGTGTTATTTAAGCTGTCAGCGGCAAAAGGAAAAGTGCTCACCAAAGGATCTGCTGGCTCGACACGATCAAAGCTGAGACAGGGATGGCCATGAACCAACTAAAAGAAGCAGTCATTGACAGACATGAATGGCGAAAACTTTCCTATAGAATCGCCGAGGGTTGGACACAACTGAAAGGATAACATCATCATTATTTAAGCTGGGATATAAGGGTAACAATGCCTGGTAACCAGGGCAGAGTCTGCACTTACTTTGTTTATTCCATTGTCAATCCTGTTGAATTCAGATCACTTTGAACTCGGATCTTCCTCTTCCCCACCCTCCCCATTGAAACAGGAAAGTCTTCTGCATGTGGTTAGGGTAGTTCAGAAGGGGGGGGAGCCAAGCTTTCTTTCTTTTCTAGAAGAGGAGGGAGAGGAGCCAAGCAGGGAGCCTCTTTCTTTTCTTGGAGGGGGAGGGGAGGATTGGAAAAGGCAGAGAAGGGAGAAAAAATCCAGGACCGACAGAAGTTGAGAGAAATAGTGGCTTCTCCTTTAAGGCAAATTCATCACATGACCACCTGTGGCCAATCACAGGTCCTCTACCATGGAGGAGAGCCTTGATTCAAAACAATGTGATTTTATAATATATTCAGGATTAAAAGCACTCTAAGATATTGCACAATAAAGGTAGGGCCACTCCAGATCAATCCTTCTTGCTGCAGAAGGAAATTTTAAATCGCTCCAAATCCAAACGGAAATCGCATTCTGTTTAGAGGGCAGGGACTGAATCGATCTGGGGTTGGAATAAAAGCTCCATGCAGTTTACACCCAGAAGGAGGTGTGGAGGGTATGTGGGGGTATATGTTTGTGTGATGTATCCAGAAAAATCTGGAAGTCATGGCATGTCATACCTCTTTGGAAATTGTTGGAACTGTAGAGTTTTTGGAAAATTTCTAGAGAGGCAAAACATCATTTTTAGGAAGTACCAGGACAGTGTTTTGTTTTGTCTTGTTTAGTCTGCTGAAGTATTACCAAGCAAGAGCTGCTGTGGGTGGGAGATCTCTTGCCACCAGCAGGTACATGGGAATCCTATGCAAGAGCCACCAATCCCCAAAATTATGATGAAATACCCAGGAATATGAAGAAGAAGAAGAAGAGTTGGTTCTTATATGCTGCTTTTCTCTACCTGAAGGAGTCTCAAAGAAGCTTACAGTCACCTTCCCTTTCCTCTCCCCACAACAGACACCCTGTGGGGTGGGTGAGGCTGAAAGACCCCTGATATCACTGCTCAGTCAGAACAGTTTTATCAGTGCCATGGCGAGCCCAAGGTCACCCAGCTGGCTGCATGTGGGGGAGTGCAGAATCAAACCTGGCATGCCTGATTAGAAGTCTGCACTCCTAACCACCACACCAAACTGGCTATGATGAAAATCATAGAGGAAAATAATCTTGCTAGTTTCCTACCACATGCCAAAGAGAAACCCCATTTTTACAGTTTTTAATTAAAACCAAAAATACAGCTTGGCACTTCAGCACAAGGAAAACTTTGTGAGATTTAAAAAATGTATTTTAAGAAAGACTAGCTGTTAAGAATGGCCCATTTAAAGGCAGGGAGAAGGTGTTTGAAGCAGATCAAGCTATTTGTATGCTTTGCCTTTTGGATGGTAATGCCTTAATTGAACACACTTTGGACTACTGGATATTCTGTGGTATATTTTCTAAGTGGATTGTGAATCAGGTGTCCTTCATGCCTTTTCTGGGCCAGTGCGGGGGTTCTGTCTGTAGAAATCAAAGCCTTGATTTTCGTGCGAGAGGGTGGGAAGGTTTAGCTTGGCAAATTTGACAAACTGACCTAACAGGAAAATCAGAAGTTTGAATATTATTTGCAAGAGCTTTTGATAATTGCTTGCACACAAAACTACAAGAAGATTCTGAACTCTGGCCTAATATAACCTTTTTGAAAATCAGGAACTATGGAACAATCAACATTGTGGAAAATAAGATTGCAGCTACTGTGCAAACTCTTTTTCTGCTTTGTTCTTCCTTTGGGGTAAAGTATAATAATATAGAATTTTAAGATACAGCATACATATATACACATACACACACACACACATATGGGTTTTTCTTTTTCTATTTTCCTGATATTGATCAGATATTTAGAGCCAATTCAAAATGTGTGTGTAGGAACAAGCTACCATGAGAAATAATAGTTCATTTCACACATAGAAAACATGAGACACAATATTTTAAAAAGCAAAGAGAATCTCCATTAAAAGTAGCAGAAGTGCAGGACTTGGCAGTAAGTATCTTAAAAAAAGGAAAGATTTTGATTTTTTCAGATAAATTCTACTAAAAAAGAAATTGGAGACCACTGGAAGATACCAATTTTGATAGAGGTATACTCACAAAAAGGCAGAAAAATAATCAAAACAAATGCATATGAATTGGCATTGAGATTAAGAACATAAATTAAAAATGAAGAGTTCTAAGAAAGAAAACGGAGTTTGTGAAGATAATTACAAAATTAAAAAATGCGTTTTTATGGGGGATATACAAGTTATGAGCCTCTTGTGGCGCAGAGTGGTAAGGCAGCCGTCTGAAAGCTTTGCCCATAAGGCTGGGAGTTCAATCCCAGCAGCCGGCTCAAGGTTGACTCAGCCTTCCATCCTTCCGAGGTCGGTAAAATGAGTACCCAGCTTGCTGGGGGGTAAACGGTAATGACTGGGGAAGGCACTGGCAAACCACCCCGTATTGAGTCTGCCATGAAAACGCTAGAGGGCGTCACCCCAAGGGTCAGACATGACTCGGTGCTTGCACAGGGGATACCTTTACCTTTACCTCTATACAAGTTATTGCCTCAATGACCGTTTATGCACTGGAGGTTTCATGCCAGGCTGCAGGCTGGAGTTTTAGATGTGGCAGGTTGCCCCGCCTCTTCCTGCACCCACCTGGGGGAGCATTTGGCCCAGTGTGCCTCGTCCATCCCCGATTTGTGCTCCTGCACGGGAGCCAGGGCAGTGAAGTTCCCAGTGCGTAAACGGTCAATATGAAACCAGAAAAAGAACAAGTTAAAAATGTTCAAATCACAGAATTTTAGTGAACTAATGTTTAATGGGAATGATTATGGGGAAAATAAATCAAATTCACAACCAGCCAGATGCTAAGAGAAAACTGGTATAAAATGTTTTTAGATGGTGCATTTTCCCAAATGCATTGAGAAAATAGATTTTAAAATGTTTGAAATGTCAATAAACTTTTTATCATATGTGGTAGACCTGGAAAAAAACACATAAAAAGTTTGGAATACACAGGATAATGCAGAATATTTTAGAAGTTAAATTCTGGAATTCATTCCTAAATTAGGACTACCTGCATCCAGTTTTCTTTGGGGAACAGCAGAAAAATATTCATGATCTCAGTTATTTATCATTAAGCAGAAAAATTAATTTGACAGTCTAGTTTGAGTTCCTGCTGTTATGAATACATATTTTCTAGATTTTTAGATCATACCATAATTATTTTTTATTGGGTTGTTTTTTATAATTTCTTGTTTGTTTTACAAAAAACCCCTTAGGGTTACACAATTGAACATGGAAACAGAAATCTGTGGAACTGTATCAAAGTATGGACTCTGTTCCTGCCAAGCATCCTGAAAATCTTAGGTTCATGTTATACAAAACAAAAAGTTTTCTCACCTTCTGTTTCAAGGTGCTTAAAATTTTCATGCTCCAACATTCTGCAGGATGAATGCCGAATTAGTGGATGCTCCTCATCATTTCCACCTGACGGTATATTCAAATACAGCCACTGCAATCTGTTGCCACTTAGACTGAAGAAATAATGTATTAGTGTACTTATTTTGCTACAAATCTAAACAGATGTGCAATTTATTATTGATACGGTTGGCAAAGATATCAGTGCTGGACGGTGATCATAAGCATATTGGAGAATGGCCTAATGGTAAGTGAGATGGCATTTTCCATATCAGAGATGTGAAATGAATGCAAAGTGTGTAGATGAAATATGCTTTTCCTTCAATATGCATGCTCAACATAAGTCGGTGCTTCCCTAGTGAAGAGGGAAAATGGACCAATAGGTACTGCTTCATCTGAAGCCTGAAGAAGCTGAGTGACATCTTTTCTTAATAAAAGATAAAAAGCAGGAGAGCAAGAGGAGTCATCTGGCATCTTCTTCTCATCCCATGGCATTTCTAGGTTGAAACTGTCTTGCAAAATTTGGCAGAATTCTATTACATACTTTGAAACAGAATATACCTGTAATCCCTTCTATAGCTTGAGCCCATTAGATCTAATCTTTGGCTTTACAGCAGCAGGAGAAAACTTTGCTTCCTATTCTTTGTCAAAGCCATTCAGGTGTTTGAAGAGTTTGCCATGATCCCCCCCCCACACACACTTGTGGGTTTTCTCAGTCTCGGCCGAAATCTACCCAGTTCTTTCCACTTCTCTTCCAGATCCTTAACCAGTATTCACCATCCTCCACTAAATCCACTTCAGTTTGTTTTTATACACCTTAATTCACAGTGGCCAGAACAGGGCACTATTTCCAGATTTGATCTTTATGGCGGAGTAGGAGTGTTACTTCTCATGACTTGAATCCTACATTCCATCACTGGTAGACACTGACAGTTGAAGATTTTTGTAGTACTATCTTACATCTGGTAGTTCCCTTTTAACAGCTGGAAACTTAAGTTCAGGGATCATAGGACCTGTGTGAACCAACAACCAGCTGTACTGGGCAGTTACTGTGAGGGGTGGACACCTTCCTCTTTTTGTCTTCCTCTGATGTGCATGCCCCTCTGATGTACATGCAGGTCCCATACGCCCAGGACTCAGCATTTCCAAACCTGGACAGGACTTCTGGGGTAAGGAGTCAGGCTCACCAGCCTTTTAAGGAGACTGGGACAGCTTGTTTCCAGTGCTGTGACTCTTCACTCACCCTCCAGGATTTTTTGAGAATAGCATAGCAAGTCCATTTGGTTACCTAGGATGCAGTTCTTCCAATCTTCAAGACTGGAAGACTCACATAAGGCAGCTAATATTCTCAAACTCCTTTCCAATCCTGAGCTGCATTTTCTCTTGCTGCTTTTGTGAGGCTGCACAGTTTGGGACAAGACAAAAACAAAACAGAAGTTGAGCAGCTAGCTCTGAATTCTCTTTGTCACATATTAACATTTCATACAAGACTAGAAGAAGGACGGTCTAATAATTAAACCAAACAGAGAAAAACGACCTATCCAATGGCAATACAATAGATATATTCATAAAAGAAAGGTGTCTTTTTTGTAGTTTTCCTTATCTGTTTATTCTGTAGGACTTCTGTCAAAATGGAATCCAGGTAATATCCGTTTTCAGTGAAATTCTTTCCTCAGTGACAAGTCCTCTGAGTCTTCAATATTTTTAACAATTTTATACATATTAAGAATGTAAACCTTATATATAGTAATAATATAATACTGGCCACAGGCTCACATAGGTATGGCGATACCAGTCTGTATTGACACATTTAAATTCTTGTTACGTATTAACATTTCACCATAATCACTGAGCAGTGTCCCTCCTATTTTATTATTCTTCGTCTTCCTTTCAGCATATCTATAATCTCCAGTGATAAATCTTCTTTCTCTTTCTTTGCCTGAAATCCAGGAGAGCTGCTGCTGGATAAGATGATTCTAAAAAACGTGTCATGTTCAGACTCCTCAGCCAAAATCAGACAGCTTGATAATAAGAGTAATCATATTCACAAACAGTTACTTTTAAAAGAATTAAAAAGTTTCTCAATAAAACGGTTTTAAAAAGTTTAAGGCATTAAAAAAACTGATTGTGCATGTCATTTAAGTAAGTGCTTTTAGCACTTAGAAAAAGCACTATCCATACTGAGCAAGTAACTGTCTGCTTGATGTAATACTCTATATTTATAAGTCAGGTGTTGCCAGGGGAGGGGGGGGATGTTGTGTTGTTCACGCTTAATTTAGCTGATTGCAGATTTCAGGTGAGAGTATGTTGAGGTACTTCATTGACAAAAGTTTTCATATAAATGAATGTTTGGCAACTGAGACTGAATCCACAGTTTCTGCCATTCTTTTGATTATTTAATTTAGCAGGTTTTTGGCCTTGTTTGCTTTTTGTCACCAGTTCCTTTCAGCTGAAAAGAACTATATAGAACTACATAGAAATGACCTGGGGGTTAATGGGGCTGTGTTTTGTTTGTTCATTTACTGTTCAGTAGCCCCAGCCTTAGATCAGATGAAACGAGGGAGTGTTAATTCACTACTAATTAGAAACTCCATGCAGTAAATAGCAGTCATTGCCATGCACCAAAAAGGATGACAGCAGACAACCATTTGTAGGTTTGTTATAAGGCTCTCTACCGTTTACGCACTGGGGGTTTCATGCCGGGCTGCAGGCTGGAGTTTTAGTCGTGGCAGGTTGCCCCACCTCTTCCTGCACCCACACGGGGGAGCATTTGGCCGGGTGTTCATCATCCGCCCCCAATTTTTGCTTGGGGCAATGAAGTCCCCAATTTGTGCTTGGGGCAATGAAGTTCCCAATGTGTAAACAGTCTAGGAGGCTACTCACAGGGGTTTGCTAGGGTTTGGCCAAAAGCCCCTTTGTTCAAAATGTGGAATAGTACCATGATCACACTTGAAACCAAACACTGGCAGAATAAAACGTGTAAAAAATAAAGGGATCCAGTTACAAATTCCTAGTATGTCTTACTATCCATAACAATCCAAGTTATTCACAACAAATATTTATGTAAATATCAGTCTATGCATCAGTCCATGCTCCTGTGCTGCTATAATTAATAAACCCTTAATCAAGTACATTCTAGAATGGTCTGTTTTTCCTTTATATTGGATTTAATTCTTTTCCGGTATATAATGAAGAGATGCCACTTTCTCAGTGCCCGGTTTTCTCTCTCTCTCTCTCTTGTACAGGAAGATTTTATCCATTATATAATGATGTAAGCCACTTTGGATCCCCATGGGTGGAAAGATGGCTTTAAAGGACATAAATAATACCTTGTGTGCTGCACAAGGAGTAAAATGTCAGGGTGGTGGTGGTGGTGAAAAGAGTTATCAAGTTGCAGCTGACTTACAGCAGCCCTGTTGGGTTTTCAAGGCAAGAGATGAACAGAAGTGGTTTGCCCGTGGCCGGCCTCTGCAAACCAACTCTGGACTTCCTTGGTAATCTCCCAACTAAGAACTAACCAGGGGAAGTGTTGGGACTTTTGGACTTGGCTCGGTCCTGAGTCCCTACAGAGAAATACAGCTGCAGAGTAACAGATTGTTTTGAAAGTATGTAGTCATTAGTTACTTTTGTGGATAAGGCATAGATGGCACTTTGATGTTTAAAAGAGATTAATCTTTACTCAAAAGATTATTTACAGAAATATCTCCTATTCATCTGCTTCAGTCTCCTTACTGGAGCAGAGTACAAAAGCTTAAAGAGTAATGACAAAAGCAGCATATTGCAAGCTTATTGCGGCTAGGCTGCAGGCAAACTACATGCCACATATCAGCAGACGGAGAGGGCTAAGCCTAATGGAGTCCGTTGCTCTTCCTTGCTAGCACAGCACACACACTGACCTGCTCTTCCCCCGGGGAGGGCGGTATATAAATATAAATAAATAAATAAGTGGGTAGGGAGTCCACCTGAAATAAAGGAATTTCCAGAGCACATGGCTTAGATTTCCCTGCAATCTCTCCAATGACCATTCGAAGCCTCTAGAGAGCACACAGGCAATTCCAACAGAAAACCCTGCTTTGCTCCTAGATCCAATGAGACTGGGCTAGCCTGGGCTATCCAGGTCAGGGAAATGGCACTATTGAAGTGTTAATGCAAAAACCACTTTGACAGAATCCTAGATGCTTAAATGTTCAGACAGAACTACTGCAGACTGACCGTACACCTGCTGACCTATACAGTATTGATCAAACATCTAGTGCAGGTGATTGTACACTAAGTTCAGAAGGCAACGCACAGGGGACCCCTAGCATCAGCACAGTTTCATTCCACTGGCTGAACTAGAGCTGCCAGACTCCAGGCAGTGGCTGGAGATCTCCTGGGAATACAAATGGTCTCCAGGTGACAGAGATCAGTTCACTCAGATAAAATGGACACTTTGGATGGTGGACTCTATGGAAATATACCACAATGATGTCCCGCCCCTCCCCAAACCCCATCCTCCTCAGGCTTCACCTTCAAATTCCCAGGTAATATTTAGCCCTTAACTGGCAACCCTAGGCTGAACCCTCGTGTTAACATCACAGTTCCCTGAATCCTATTTCTTTCATAGGTTGGGAGGGGGGGAAGAGGACATATTTCTATGATATTCTTAAATTACTCTACTGTTGTGCCCTGTGCTCAAATTGACCCACTGCTAATGAGTTAGATAACCGGAAATGAGTTAGATAACCTTGTGTGTCTTCATCACCTCCAACTTCCAGAATACTGTGATAAAAATCAAACATGCTACATCACAAAAGCAGATGTAACAAAGCCATGACAAGTGCGGGTTGAATTATGCATTGTGAAGAAGGCCCTCCTGCTCCCCTGCAAGAATCTAAATCGGTTTGCTTAGCTATAAATCCTGGAATGTAATTATTACCATTTAACTTGTGTTTAGTGCCAGCAACAAACTAGGCAGCTATTCCAGATCCTGAGTCCCCACTCCCCATCTTCCAAACGGCGCACATTAGAATAAATGAAGATCCAATTAAATCAGTGAAATTGTCCTGTCCACACTTGGGTGTTAAGCGATGAACTGATTGAAGTGCTCTCTCCCCACCCTTCTCTGCCTTGATTGGTTTCAATGCAGTCCATTGAGCCCTCCAACTTTATCTGCCTGAACTCGCTGTCAGGATTGTCACAGAGGAGGAGAGAAAGTAGGCTGGCTATATCAGTACTATGGGATGGTTTGGGCAGGGCCAGCAGCTGGGCACTCGAGGTCCTTCATACTGACTTGAAGGGAACAAAAAAGTCCAAAGATAGTAATAGGAAATGCATTTCAAGGCAGCACCATGTGAGCAGATTCTACACGGCCTCAACGCAACTACAAGTGAGCATCTCCACTGATCCACCTACCTTCTTCTGATGTTGCAGCATCAAGCTGGTATAAAAAAGGGTGGTTGAGTGCATCAGGGGAGGCACTTAGTGCAGGGGTCTCAGTGAGTCAGCCTTACCTAGAGTCGGTGACAGGCCTCTTTTTAAGCATTCAGAAGAGAAGAGAGAGGAAACTATACTGAAAGCAGAAGATGCAAGCCTGTGTCACGATCCTATTTCTATAAGAATTACAATCCTTCTTTAGAAACTTTATTTCACCTTCAATGGATTTAAGGATGCACCCTTTGCATGAGCCTTCCAGCTACAGGAATTTGGCACTTCCTGTGTTTATCATAGTCACATGTGGAGCTGTTAACTATTTTTTCCTGGCAGAAAAAATGCCTTCCGCTACCAATAAGGCTCCAACAGGCAAAGCTTTCCCCATCACTCCATTTCCATGCTCAAAAAGATTCAGCTATTCAACTCTATACATACCCTTCTATTCAGCTTTGTTTCTTGAAGAGTGGTGGCCTCCAATCTGGAGAAACAGGTTTGATTCCACATGCAACCAGCTGGCTGATCTTTAACTAATCAGGCTAATATTTGACTAATAATTCTTTTAGGTTTGCTCTCACACAGCAGTTCTCTTAGAGCTCTCCTAGCCTCACCTACCTCACAGGCACTGATTCTACATGGGGAATAAGCTCCGCTTTACTGCTCGTCTGATGGTGGGGCAAATTCTCATGTCCCCATAACATTGGCACTGGTCTGGCACCAGCCAAGGGCTGGCCCGAATCAGGCCTCCAGTCTCCCTGCAGCAAAGGAAGGAGGATTCTGCCACAGTCCTTTTCATGCCATGGGTGCCATCAGCAAACATTTCAGGCAACACCCATGTGAACAGGGAGGAGCCGGGCTTTCTCCAGCCTACGGTATCCCAGAGGGGACAAAAAGTGCCCCAGTCGGCTCTGTGGAGCTTCATGGTAGTGTGGAGCTGATTGGGGCACTATTTTATTTTCACAACAGTAGGATTGCATTGTTACACAATCCCACCTTCATGAAATCATCCTCCCCCCACTCCCCCCCCCCACAGCAGTACCTTTCTGCCCTTGTTGCCTCATGTGGAGGCTGAAATCTGGGGCAGATGTGGTTCCCCACTGAAATTGTCTCCCATGAGGACACAGGAAGGAGCAGAGCAAATGGCCCCATCACAAATTCCCGCAGCAAGTTGGCATGGTCACAGCCGTGCAGAATCGATATGGGTGTATGTTGTGAGGAGAGGAAAGGAAAGGTGCTTGTAAGTTTCTTTGAGCCTCTTCTGGGTAGTAGAGAGCGTGGTATAAAAACCAGTTCCTCTTCTTCTTGCTCACATCTGGGATCCTGAATCAAGATTAAATCACTCTTTAAATTTTGAGTTAGCTACAATCAACAAGCCACAGTTTGCAATTTTGTCTGATTCAGAAGTCATGACTAAGTGTAGTTTGTATCAAATGAGGAACTCTTCAATCTGTACCCTACTTAAGCATGAGGGAATGGGAAGGTACACATGAGGTCCAGGACTTCAGAGGCTCTTTCTTCTCATGAATAAACCAAGATTTTTTTTGTGACATCCTAAGCATTACAACGGCACCGTAAGGCAGGGCACTAATATTATTCCCATGCAGCAAATAGAAACTGAGGCCAAGAGAAGAGGCTGAGAGAAGACTCAGCTCATATACTAGTAGCTATTCTTTCAGTGCCACATCAGTGTGTTGATGGGTCTTCAGAATCTCCTTATAGGTAGAGTATGAGAGTCAATTAACATACAGCATAATGAAAATAGTTAACAGATTCCGGAGATAAATAGGGGAAAATAGAGAGTCAATTGCTGACAGCAGTTCTTGTCCCTTTGCTCCCTGCAGGCTGCCAGCAATTGACTATCCATTTGCCCATTATTCTCTTAATGTATACATTCACATTTTTATTGTACACCAACTGTTTCCCATGCAATTCAATCTCAAATGAATACAAACAAATCTAAATGGCTGTTTTTCCCTATTTATCTCTGGAATCTGTTAATCATTTTCATTATGCTTTATGTAGATTTTCTCTCACACTCTACCTAGAAGTTTGAACGGATGACTTCCATTCCATGACATTGTATCTGAAGAAGTGTGCATGCACACGAAAGCTCATACTTTGAATAAAACTTTGTTGGTCTTAAAGGTGTCCCTGGACTCTAAATTTACTTGTCTAACTTTATATTATAGATGTACTTATCATATAATCTAAGGTCCATTTCCTGCCCCTTCCCCTCTTGGTATATGACATACTTTACGGACTATTTTCGTTTTCATATATGGGGGAAAAACTGATTTGTAGGGCATGAGAACATGATAAACATCCATACAAGATTTTCTGGGGAACCTACTGGTGGTGGTAGGGCTTGCTGAAGCCCCATTTCTTAAAAGTGGCTTGTGAGCCTTCTGTGCAGTTGTGCTGGTTGATTGATTTCAGTGCTTTAGAATGGAAAGGCTGCTGTCTTTGTCTTTCCGCAGGTGTCTTTGGTCCTTGACCAGCTGCCTGCTGTCATTTTGGAGCAGGTCTGCCAAGTAGTTTCACTCTTGTTTAAAGCTCTCTTTGTGCTCTGCATGGTCAAATCAAGTTGCTTTAATTCCATTTTGCCACTGAGTTGACAGAACCATCCTTCAGTCCAGCTATATTAATGAGCTTCTGTTGGAGGCAAATATTCACCCTGCAAATCGAGTTGTCATGTTATACCATACTGTAAATTCCTCTTTTGTATTGCTGTTGTGGTGCTCCTTCAGGTCCCAGTGGGATATATTGCAACTCCTACCCAACCTTTTAGAATTTATGCAACCAATCATTCGAGACAGGGCAGAATGCAAATTTAAGAAATAAATAAACCAGTCCTGTTCAACATCGTATGTCTCTCCTGACCACAGATGACTCCATGCCTTCTTCTACAACTCCATTCTGTTTGTTCTTCTTGGAACATTCAGGGCCAAATTATGTGTGACTTGGAATGCAAGTTTGGTCAAGTGCATGGGTTTCCACATGTTTCTCATCCCCTTTGCTGGGTACCCGTTGTTGCACTCACATGTGCTGGTGTTCATGTGTACAACAGCCGCAGATTTTCAACTGTGGGTATGCTCATAATTTGCTCAAGAAGATCTTAAAAAATGATTCACTCAATGGTGTACGAGGTGGTATTCCCATTGCAAGGCCTCTTTTTAGCTGATCTGACCCCTTTTGTTCTTTGTGACTTACAAGCACACCAGCGGGCAGTTAGGGAGTTGTACACACTCCCTGCTTCTTGGGCATGGGAGAGTAAGCTACGGTCTTGGTTTACCAGGTAGCCATTATTAACAGGGCTACTGCCAACAAAATTTAGCTGATAAAGGGACATTTCAGCTGGAGGAAAATGAATCTGGGAAGTTTCACTAAACCGTATTACAATTTAACTTACCATAATTCTAGACTTAGAGCATCCCCTAAAATCTCCAGCTTACTACTGGAGTACTTACTACTGTGGTTTTTCCCCATTGTTCTTGGCCTCCCAAGAGACCTGTGTGTTTCATGTGGCAACAAGAACCATATCATGAACTAACTGGTTGTTATATTTGTTTGCTTCTTCTTTCCAGCATGCCAGATGTGCATCCTAAAACTAGGCATACCCCCTATGCTCCCTGGTATCAACAAAGCATTATACATAGGATGCCAACAAAGAGGTCTTAAGATCATTACTTAAGAAATATTTTTCACATATGCACACTTATTTTAAAAGAAGAAAAACAAGAAAAAAAGAAGACAAAGAAGAACAAAACAACAACAACCTTGGTCTGGATATGAGGAGGGGGTCCCCTTTGATCACCCAAATGTCATGCTGGGGATCAGAGGACCTGCAAAAACAAAAGCTACATGGGACTAGGATGACAATAAGAAGGGGGATTGGCCAAGATTGCGTACATAAACTGGCTGGATCCAACCCATAGTTTTTGCATTTCTTATGTAACATTGTTTTCCTTGTATTCTTTTTATAATTTTATAATCTCCCTTGAGTAAGTAAGAAAGTAGACTAATATGGCCTTAAGGTTTTGTGGATATTGGGGAAAGGTCAATAGAAGTGTTGTTGCTGCAATGTGGTTTGAAAGCAATCCTAAACAGCTGTAACTTGGAGATGCTATCACGCAAACAGTCTGTAAACTGTGTTTTGCACAATGCAGTATGTTTTTGCCACTGAAGTCGCTCTGTGTGCCAACCACGTTGAAGGAAGCCTTGCAACTCCTTCACTTCCCACCATGATCAATTCTGCTGAGATAATTGAGGGGTTCTTTATCTCTCTTTTCTGTGGGATGTAAATAAAACACCCCTCCAATAAACAGTTTTATCATCAAATGAATCAATGGCAGAGGATGAGGAAATTTCTCAGCCAAAGAGGTCATGTTAGCAAACTTTGTGGTGTTCTCATTGTTTTTCATTGGTAGAAATGGGAGTCAGAAACAGCATTTGGTTTCTCTCGGCCTCTTTTATTCCAGAGCTCTTTGTGTATTGGGCATAATAATTCAGGCACGAACAAAAGATTTCTTCCGAACACCCATAAAATGATACAATAGAGTTTTAAAGCAGAAAGAGAGGGAAATCTCAAGCAGAAGAAAAGAGAAGGTAATTATGCAATCTCTCTCTTAATGTCAGTAAATGTTGCGAACTGAAATTCAATTAATGGAGAGAAGTTTTATTTCATACATATATATATTCCCTTAATCATCGAAATGTCCAGGGAAGTGGGTGCACTACAAAGGCACCAGGGTTGCTTACATGTGACATTCTCTATAGAATATATTTTTAGCCAGCAATCTTTTTCTCGGAAAAAGTACGAATTTGGTTCTGAGTGGCAACGTCTTGATTTAATGAATGCCATTCATGCCCGGGTCATTTGGGCATTAGTCAAGATGTGCTATTGTACAAAGGACTCTTTCAATCCCAATATAAAGAGACCTTGAAGGACAGAGTTCCTAATAAGTTCCTTTGTTCCTTAGAAAAGAGAGCGCTTGCAGAGCACAGTCCTGGAAGAAGCTTGATGCATCCCAGAGATGCAAGGAGGAAATGGACTCCCTGCTCCTTGTACAATGACTCGGAAACTTTTCAAAGAGCGCCTGTCACAGCAAAGCAGTGAGGCTTTATTAACACTGTGGCCCTATGCAGAGTTATCCCGTTCAAAGTCCCCTGGAAACAATACATAAGATTGCACTGTAAATTCACTTACTCGCTGTTCTCTGTTAGGAGCCTTGTAAACTAATCTAATCTAAATATTGGCAATGCTGCAGGAAAGAAGACTGTCAAAGCGGAATGGCCGATACAAGACTATTGTTTTATTTGACGATTGCTTTTATTTTGTAAGCCACCTCAAGCAGCTTCCCAGAAAGGCAGCATTAAAAAATGTTCTTAATAAATAAACAACATGTGGGCTCATGCCATTATTCAGAATATAGCCCAGAGATTGCATTGAGCTATTCTGATGCTGAAATGATCTCATATATAGCTGAGATAAGGACATCCCTCTGGGAACATGTTCAGTGCATCATTAGATTAACAGACCTTGAATCGCCAGGACTCTTTGCTGACATGTTTTGCCTCTGCAGCTAGGCACCAGAGCTTCTGGATCCTAGAAAGGACAAACTAGGCACATTTTAGAACTAGAAGTACACTGGCTGTATGGAACGGAAAGGAATCCAGTGTGGTTCAAAGGTAGAATATCTCTGAATTGCAGTATCTGTATAGGGTTCCACTTGAACAAATGGCTTCTTTGGGAGGTGGACTTTATGGTCTTAAACCCTGCTAAAGTCTCTCCCCCTCCCCAATCCCCAAAGTTTGAGGTTTTGGTTTTAATCTTCAATGCCATACACTGTCTGGGCCCAACATATCTGAGGGGCTGTCTGTCTCCCTATACCTTCCACAGAGCCTTGTGCTCTGTAGGTTCTAATAAACTGGTGATCCCTGGCTCACGTGAGGTGTGCCTGGCCTCAACCAGGGCTGGGGCCTTTTCAGCCCTGGCCCCTGCCTGGTGGAATGAGCTCTCCAATAAGCTGAGGGCCCTGCAGGAGCCATCTCAATTCTGCAGGGTCTGCAAGACGGAGCTCTTCCACCAGTCATTGGGTTGAGGCTAGGGCCAGAATATCTAGAGACCCCCCCTTCCCTTCTCCCTCCCCTTTGTTTTTCCCCCTCCTTTTCTCCCTCCTTTTTCTCCCCCTTCTTCTGGATGCTCTACATCTGAGCATTATTGTTTTTTACCACCCACCATGTCATTATTGCAGTTTTGGTATCACTCTCCCATGGCATGGTCTGATGGTTGGGGATGGTTGGAGATTAAATGGGGGGGGGGCTATGATTTTGCTATGCCGTCATTGTCACTGTATTTTTTATATCATGATGGGTTAGGAGTATATCGTATCTTAGAGCCTGAAATCTGTCCAAGTCAGCATGTCCAGAAGCGACGGGGAATGAATGAATGAATGAATGAATGAATGAATGAATGAATGAATGAATGAATGAATTCATCAGCATAGTGTTGTGATTAGTGTGTCAGGCCTGGATCTGGGGGAATCTAGATTCAAATGCCCACTCTGCCATAAAATTCACTGGGTGACCTTGGGCCAGTTGTTCTCTGCCAGTCCAACTTACATCACATGTTCTCGAGAAGGTAAAAAGAAGGAAGTTGGTGTGGATCATCCTGAGCTCCTTGGAAGAAGAATGGGGCAAAACTGTATTAAAATAAATAAATATCTGGATTTTGCATGGAACTGCCATAGAATATAGCTATTTGACACCACTCAGGGTTCTTTTCTCTCTGAGATCATGCATATATCTGAGGACCTCTAGCTCCATAGCAGTTCATGCCAGCACTATTCTCTCAGTCTTGAAAATGGCACAACTTTCAATTTTTGAGCCTGTTGAACATGCAAATCTGCCTAATACTGAAGCAGACTATTGGCCCATCAAGGTCAATCTGACTATTGGCCCATCAAAGTCAGACTAGCATTAATTCTCTAGACTGCCTGGGATCTCAGGTGAAGATCTTTCACATCACCTTTCACCCAATTGTCTTAGCTGGAGGTTTAGCTGCCAGAGATTGAAACCTGGGACCTTCTGCATGCCAAGCACATGCTCTAGCCCTGAGCCACTTATGAACTTGTATTGTCCACAGGTAAGATCAGGTGAGACACCAGCATTGCTCTTTATTACTATTTGGAATTTTCTGTTTCATTGTACCAGCTGCTGATGGGAATGAAAACATTATGTTTCATTTAAATTTCATTTAAAGTACATTTTAAAATACATCACAATCAGGATGAAACAATTCCAGAATTTGACTTTTAAATAGAATGTTCTAATATTCATGCCAAGCACACCTGTATCGTTCAGGAAATACTGGCCGACTACCTTTCTTCCTTGCTAGTTTGGAGCCACCTGTGCAGCCTGAAATGAGTACAAAACAACAGCTCCATCTAGTGACAAAATACTCTTGTTGACAAGCATGTCATGAAACTGGCAGAGTGATGGTATGATTCTCAATACCAATCATTCAGGGCAGATGGCAATATTACACAATAGCCAGAGATTTCCCTTTTTTTTCTCTTTGTAGCCGCAATGCCATGCTAAGAGTTGTACCTATTGAATTCCTGCCTGTAAAGGCACCTGGGCCCAAAGTGGTCAGTTCCATTTGCTTTTACTGAAACCATGTTTCTCTCCATTCCAGTGTAAGATCACTGAATGAGACGCAGGTTTTGAGGGCAAGATGTTTCCCAGGGCAAGATGTTAAACAACCCACCTGCTTGAGCAGGCACCCCATCCTGGTGGAGAGCAAAGGTAAAAACACTAGAGTTGCCTTATACTGATTCAAAGCATTGGTCCATCAAGGTCAGTATGGTCTGTTCTGACTGGAAGGAGCTATCCAGAATATTAAGTAGAGGTCTTTCACAGCACCTGGCAGCTGTTCCTGTTTTGTAGCTGGAGATGCTAAGGATCGAACCCAGGAGCTTCTTCGTGAAAAGCAGAGGTTTTCCCACTAAGCCACAGCCCTTTCTGGCAGCAAAAAATAAAGGAAACCAAAGGGATTACATCTGCTCCTTCTAGCTGTCTCTTGTAGTAGGAAACAAGAGATTGTCTATGAACCCCTGTGGTTTTCCAGGAACTTCCAAAGACAGTAAATCCAATTTTGAGTTTGCAGTTGAGCCATTCCCAAAAGTGTATTTAATGCCTTACATAAAGCATGTGCAGCAAAGACTCCTGTACATGCTTTATGCTAAGCATATGCTCATTTAGCATTTTTAGGTTGTGTAAATCACCTGTACCCTGAACTAACCTCATCAGGGTCCTTTGTCTATGAGGTCAACATCACCTTCAGTCCCCACACAGGGTGTCCGATGTCTGGGTGAAGTACTTCTACGGCACACCGTATATACTCTGGAAGACTGCAAAGCTAACAATGGAAGAAAGACCCTAGAATTCCCAAACACAGGATGGAATATAAATGCTAAAATAAATAAAATGAGATCTCACTTAGTTCGCAAACACTTCTATCACAATTAAACTTCCATTGATCAGCCTAAGAAACAAAATCTAAAACCATGTTCTCGTTTGACATCTACTTAAGGACTGCATAGCAAATGGATGTTTGCATGGCCTTGAATCTATCAAATGCAAAGATCTTTCTTGCCTTTTTGTTGTGGTTGCTGCTGCTCCTCTAGTCCTTGCTAAGGTTGGCAGCCTTGTCAGTTGGTTAGATCATGCCACTTGGCTGGTCAATCAACAGATGTTATTTATTTAGTCATGTTCACATTTTGCCAAGCAATCTGCAAAGCCAGGATTCTCAATCTGTAGGTGGCAGCTTACCCTTTTCTTTCTTTTATAATGTCTTCTGTTAACAAGGCAGGAAAGAGAGAGCTGCTTGTCCAGCAGCAAACATGGCATAGAGCTTACAAAGCTTCTCCTACCATCAACCCAATATAAGTACAAGAAACTCCAAAGAGAAACATGAGCCTATGGATTGTTCTCTAGAACATCACATGTAATTTCATTGACCTCTATCACACCATTCTGCTCAGCAAAGTTTGAAGTTTTCCTCTATTCTCAGGAATTTTTCTTTCAAGTGGCTATTTCTCTAGTGGAGGAATCACTTCCATCAGAAGAAGGTTCTTTCAGATGGAGGAAGGACCAATAAAGACCAATAGAAGCATACACATGCATTGTATATGCCAGTACCAAAACATACATTCAATATGGAAAGAACTTCAAAACATTATAATGAGACTCAGGATGATTAACTTGGGGACCCTGAGCAAGTTTTGCCTGCAAGATCTTAATGCTCTGAAGATTTGATTGCAACAGTCGCTTTATTGGTGAGTTCTGGTGCCATGCTTGTTCAGCATTTTCAAACTTCCTGCTTTGCATTCAGAAAGTCCCAGGTTCAATCACCTACACTTCCAGTTAAAATACTAGGTGGGCAGTAATGTGAAAGACCTTTCTCCTAAGTCTTTGGGGAGTCCCTGCCAATCTTACTGACCTTGATAGGTCATTGTTCTGAGTCAGTACAAGGAAATTTCATATGTCCTCTATCAAAACTATGGAAATCTCACTATGATTCCTGGCGCCGTGATAAATGTAGAACTGGAATAGGAAGTGGCCAAGTTGTTTGCTTTAGCTTTCTTTCCCCATTCTTTTGTAACATCTCTTTTCAAATGCTGTGAGGTTTAGCTTCCTTAACAGTCTTTCCAGTGATGACAAGAGATAGGATTGTGTGAGCTTCCCCCGCACATCTCTGCTCACATGTTTTAATTTTGACTCACAAATGCATCCCTTCTGCTATTCTAGTCCTAGCCCCTTTTACAAAACAATTAACCAGGAATGGTGGTAATTTTCTTGTTGCGGGTGAATAGTCGCAAGGGACTGGGCTAGGATCATTCAACTCTCCTGATTTGTGACCCGCACCTGAAACTCAGTTAAATCCTGTCAAAAAGCAATCATTTCTCTTTTTATTTGTTCCTAGGAAGCAATTACCAGGAAAGCAATGAATGTGCTGCTAATTACATCATCACCCCTTTATCACGCTCTGCTCATAGGAAACTTTAATAATATAAGGTATTAGAGAAATAATTGTTCCACTCAAATACAAATGGGTAAACAAAAGGTGCGGGTCTCACATCTTGATTAATTTTACAGCTAACATAGTGATTAGAATGTTGTGCAAAAGACTGCAAATGAAAAAATGGAGCATTTGCAGATAGCTGGATGTTTCAGGTGAAAAGGGTTCAACTTCTAACCAAGAACTTATTGGACAACTGTGAAAAAGTCCTTACAATTGTCAGTAGAATTGCTGTGAGTTGTCCTCATAACCTTGGTTGCTGTGCTTTTCACAGTAGTTCTGATTTGTAGACATGATGGGGGAGGTATTTAAAGGGCAGCTTAAAGTGCTCTACAAAACCCATGGAGGGTTTTCAGGATGTCAGTGTGTTGGACTTCAGTAGAAAAGCCAGATTCAAGTCATGGTTAGGAGTGGCAGACTGGAATCTGGAAACCCAGGTTTGATTCCCCATTCTTCTCCATGAAGCCTGCTGGGTGACCTTGGGCCAGTCAAAGTTTCTCTCAGAACACTCTCAGCCTCACCTATCTCACAAGGTGCCTGTTGTGGGGGCAGGAAGGAAAGGCAGCTTTGAGACTCCTTAAGGTAGAGAAAAGTGAGGTATAAAAACCTACTCTTCTTTACTTCTTCAAAACTCCCTTTGTCAGGGAGAGTTGACTCTTGAAAACTGGTACTCCAAGTTTAGTATAAGCTTTCATATACACGAAGAGTGCATGCATACAAAAGCTTGTAGCCAGAATTAAACTTTGTTGGTCTTAAAGGTCCCACTGGACTCAAACATTGCTCTAATGCTTTATGCTAAAATGGCTACCCACCCACCTGAATCCAAAAAAATCCTGCTCTTCTCTAGGGTGTTTCTAGATTTGAATGTAGTTCTTACATAAACCGATATTCACCAACACACTGATGAATAATATTAACATCCAGTCCACAAAATGATCTACCTACTAAGGAGTAAAGGTAAAGGTAAAGGTATCCCCTGTGCAAGCACCGAGTCATGTCTGACCCTTGGGGTGACACCCTCTAGCGTTTTCATGGCAGACTCAATACGGGGTGGTTTGCCAGTGCCTTCCCCAGTCATTACCGTTTACCCCCCAGCAAGCTGGGTACTCATTTTACCGACCTCGGAAGGATGGAAGGCTGAGTCAACCTTGAGCCGGCTGCTGGGATCAAACTCCCAGCCTCATGGACAGACAACTGAGGAGTACCATTTAAAAAAAGAGAAGGCTACCATTAAATTCTAATGAGCTGGCCAGGCTATTTTCTTGAGCCACTTGCAACTCCCCAAATCATATTTATGGACCACTCCAATGTAAGTTGCATTCCACTTGCCCCTCAATATTTATTCAAAGTAAGGATTGCTGTGCTCAGCTGGGCATGTTCCTGTGCAAGCTTGCAACTCTGAGGCTGATTTGCACATTCACATCCCTCCTTCAGTGCCTTTCAGCCATGATTAATAGCATTCATGGGAGGTATTGTATGTGAGATGGCAGAGGAAGGGCTGAAGCCTCTGGGCAGTGTTTCTGCTGGGTATGCAGAAGGTTCCAGGTTCAACCCCTGGCACTTACAGTTAAAAGACCTGGAGAAAGACTGAGACCCTGGAGAGCAGCTGCCAGTCAGAGTGGACAATACTGATCTTGATAGACTGGTGACCTGACTTGCTATAAGGCAGTTATGTGTGATGTGATGTAAAGTGGAAACTCTTTTATATGGGAACATGTAGCTGAGGCTCCATTTCAGCAAAATCCTCAAGGATACTATAGCTGCAATCCTGAGGATGCTTCCCCAAGAATATTCCATCATATGGGACTCATTTCTGCCTAGTCCTGCTTAGGATTTCTCTCTACCCTGATTATCAGTTTTGACTGCTGCTATAGCCACAGGAAGGAGTCCCCAACACGAGGGTGCCACTTCTGTCCAGAAGATAAGGGAGTCATGGTACACCACAGGAAGAACTTTCTTGCCACAAGTAGCTTAGAAGCAGGGGGAGAGAGAGCCGCTAGTACTGATGTTTTTAAGAGAGCTAGAAAGAAGATTGTAGTAACTGGTTATGCTTTAGGGATGCCAACCTACAGGTGGGGCCTAGAGATCTCCCAGAATTACAGCTAATCTCCAGACTACATAGATCAATTCTCAAGGAGAAGATCCATGGAATGGAACCCTGCATAGGTCCCTCCCCTCCCCAACCCCTTCACTCCCTTGGTTTCACCCCCCAAAACTCCAGGAATTTCTATACCCAGAGTTGGCAACCCTACTATACTGGCAGTACAGATACTTGTGGCATGATTTATTTATTTGTTTGTTTGGCTCCTGCCACTCTCCACGGACTCTTGGCGGGTTACACAAAAACAGATTAAGACACCAATAAAATCAATCACAGATTCCCTGATCCCATTAAAAAAAACCCACAAAAGGCGGCATAATCCCCAATCCTCCCCGATCTACAGTCAACCATCACAGGGTATACGTTTCGTAGAATGGTATAGCATTGGCCAGAGGAGGGGCCCCAGTTGTTCCTAAAACCCGGCCTTTCTGACCACATGGAAGCTCACTTGATATTTTGCTTATTAATTCATGATGGCAATGAAATTATAACCACATGACCCTCTGTTGTACTGAACACACATACATGAGGGTCCCTTATGTGAACTCTTCTGTTTCTCCCTTAAGGCATGTATTAGAAAGCACCTCACCTGGGCTTTGGATTGGGTAATAAGTTTGCAGTCTCTTTATTATGATTATTCATGTTCTCCATTCATGTTCATACCATCCTTGTATCCATGGGACCCAGCCAATTACAACCCATTTTGCATTTAGCTTTTCTAGGGAAGGTGGTTGAGAGGGCTGCTACAGCATATCTAGATGAAGTTTCAATCTTAGAGCCATTCCAGTCTGGCTTCTGGCCTGTCCATGGAGTGGAAACAGTGCTGGTAGCCCTGATGGATGACCTGTCTGGAGACATCTGGATTTGGGTGGGTCAGCACTGTTCATATAACTGGATCTCATAGTAGCATTCCACAAAGTCAGTCATGAGCTCCTAGCTCACCAGAATATGGGAGACAGCCCTTCATTGACTGATTTCTTATCTCTGGAGTCAGACAGAGGATAACTGTTGGAGAAATGCAGTTGTGCCAATTTCGCCTCTATTGTGGGGTGCCACAAGGAGTGATTCTCCAACTTTGTTTAACATTTTCATACACCCTCTTGCACAGCTGGCACAGGAGATTGGGATTGGGTGTCACCAATATGCAGATGACACCCAGCTCTACTTCCTGATAGATAGCTGCCTAGATGCACCCCAGACAATCCTGGCAGTTGCCTAGAAGCAGTGACAGGATGGCTCAAGCAGAGTCCTCTGAAATGCAACCCTTCAAAAACAGAGGTCCTGTGACTGGGTAAGAAAGGACCAAGTGAGGAAGTGTGCCTACCCCACCTGGATGGGGTCCAACTGTCAGCTGAGACCTCAGCCAGAAACTTGGGTGTGATCTTTGATGTCTCCTCAGGTATGGAGGTGCAGGTCTCAAGAATAGCACAGCTGGCATTTTTCCACCTTCACCAAGCCAAACTACTATCATCCTACTTGGTCAGGAACACCTAGCCACAGTCATCCATGCGACGATCACCTCTAGACTAGACTTCTGCAATTTGCTCTATGCAGGCCTTGCTTCAGAAACTGCAATTAGGAATGTGCGCTTCAGTCGAAAAATCTCCAAAGCAGGACTGAATACAGTCCGGAGCTTAAACACCTACAGGGAAACAGAGCCAAAGCAGCTGTCCGAAGCGTGCTTCAACATGCTTCGGCACACTTCACCTTGCCTGGGTGCCCGCCCGCCTGGAGTGACATTCCTCTCACGAGGCCTGCCCTGAAAGCAGGAGAGCGAGAGCCCTACAACAAACAACAACGACAACTCAGGAGTTAAATAAATAAATTAGCTGAACGCAAGGAACCCAGGAAGCTGCCTCATACCATCAGTTCACCAAAGTTGGCATTGTCAACTTGGACTGACAGTGACCAGGGGGAGGCCTTTCACATACACTAGTACTTGGTCCTTCTAGTTGGGGATGAATCTGGCACCTTCTGCATTCCAAGCTAGTGTTCTACCACTGAGCCACAGTCCCTCCCCAAGGGAGATGCCTGTGGCTGAAGCTGGCAGAGTCAGGACTCGGTGAGTCTGAAGGATGAAGTGAAAGCAGGACACATGAGCTGACCCTTACCCACCACAATAGACATAACAAAAGCATGTGTCTTTGTATGTTAAAATCTATGTTACTTTTGAGGCTAGAAACAGAGGAGCAATTAAACCTATGAATATCTCTGAAGACAAGATGGCCCATTTCTCTACTCACAGTAAATGGGCAATATATATTTGAATCTTCTTGCAGGTGGCTAAAGCTGTGGACAGGTTGTCTGAGTGTCACAGAAAGCCTTCTGTCTCATTAATAAGTGGCATATTAAAAAACATAGACACCAGCCTTCCTGAGCAAATCTTTGAAACCCTCCAAAAGTTCTGAAGGAAGAAAACCTATATTCCAGCAAGGTCAAAAACAGTTCAATTCAGGCCACCTTCTGATTGCCTACAAAAACTTGCCTTTCCCCTCCTATCAGCTCAAACTGGGTCATAACTCTTTTCAAGGAGATCTTTTTTGTCATATCCCCCCCCCCACCAAAATGTTTGCATTTTTAAAAATCTTCATCCAGAGAGTTCCGCTTGCATAGCAAAACTGTTATATGAGATTAAGTTTGCGATATCTGACTATTGATTTAGCAGGGTATTATCTCAAGGCATTGCTTGCCCTCCCTGCCTGAAGTCTTTGAGAGACATATCGTTCCCTCGTTTTAAAAAGCTCATCACAGATGTATCACCCGAGGATCTATTTTGGAGTGAGATTTCACACTGAATGAGCATTATCCTTGATAGAATTTTTAATACATGGCCAGCAACTAGGCATTGATCGAAGAGAGTTAAGCTGGAACTGAAGGCTACATAAATATAAACGTGTCATAATTGTTTACAATAACTAGTTATATGCTTGGAAACACTGGCTCTTATCTCCCCATGTGTCTCCTTCTCTGTATTTCTAGTGGTATTTGTAGTCTTAGGAGAGAGATTGTTCCAGCTACAAAAGCCCCGAAGATGCTTTGGGGGAAAGATGGGGCACGGCAGAAGCATGCTACACTCCATCAATCACTAACTGACAGGCCGCTCCTGGGAGGCCAGCATGGACTCCAAGAGCTACCCTATCATCTCATTTGCTGAAATGTTTAGCAAGCAAGGCTGCTGCTGAGACAAGATCTATGAAAATGCAAGTAGAATGAAACAGAGTAGACTCTATGAGGTCCACTTGAACGTTGTTGAATTATTGTAGAGTTACGAAGTGGGTCATAGGGAAACTTTGACCAATTATGTCCATGGCATTGATTCATTCCTTGCCTGGTCAGGTGCCCAGGGGCATGATCACATAAAACGGGAATCCCACCATTGATATCAAAGGCCAAAGTGAAAGTTGTGGGCTGAATTCAAGGGCAAGATGGAGTTATAAAATCCAACTGAGTGGCCAAGACTTGACAGAGACCATAAGGAGCACAGCCCAGTTAAAAACAAAGATGGATTTCAAACACAGAATTTTAAAAAAATGGAAATGAAAGCATGAACAAATAAGACAAAACAGAGAAAACTAGCAGTCAGAATGATTGTGAAGTGACATAACACCGATTAAACAAGGTAAAACAAAACAGACAATCAAAGGGCCAGACTACACATTATACTACCACGAGTTGCCAATGATAATTGGAAACTGTAGTGTAGTCGCAAGTCACTCATTTCATTGCAACTCATGTGTAAATGTTAGAATTGGCAACTCCAGAAGAAGAAGCAGAGTTAGTTCTTATATGCTGCTTTTTTCTACTCGAAGGAGTCTCAAAGCAGCTTACAATCGCCTTCCCTTTCCTCTCCCCACAACAGACACCCTGTTAGGTGGGTGAGGCTCAGAGAGCCCTGATATCACTGCTTGGTTAGAGCAGCTTTATCAGTGCTGTGGTGAGCCCAGGGTCACCCAGCTGGCTGCATGTGGGGGAGTGGGAAATCACACCAGGCTTGCCAGATTAGAAGTCCGCACTCCTAACCACTACACCAAACTGGGGGTGAAGCTTGGAGCAGCCATGGTTTGGGAGGGGATAGTATTGACCTCAGCAGTTATAGTACCACAGTCTGCCCTCCAAAGTAGCCATTTTATGCAAGGGAACTTATCTGTGGAATTTTTTTTTTTAATCTTAGAAGATCTTCAGGCCTTATCTGGAAGTGGCAGCCCCAAGACCCACATGGGCAGATTGAGCCCTTGCCTTCTCCTTTCTAGTACCAGAAAGCCATGGGGGTGTTGTTTGCCCATCAGGATGCAGCACATGCACATCCAATGCCCCCCTCAGCTGCTTCTGCTCCAAAAGCAGTGTGCTGGAGAGGCAGAAGCCCCCACCCCACCCCACATCATGTCCCTGATCTGAATCTGGCCTCTCCTGTGCTTTTTCACAGGAGTTGCTGGTGGGGATTTCATCTGCAGTATGGCTGCAAATCCCCATGGAGAACTCACATAAAGTGTAGCGTATAGTTTGACTCAAAGGCAACAGCTCAAGGAAGTTATTGTGGACAGAATGTGCCGCTGATCCATCCAGCTCCAAAGCAGCATACAGATGGCTCCTGCAGAGCACAGTCTGGTTGCTATAGTAACTGTGAAACCCCAGTAAAGTAGGGCATATGACACATGTTAAAGCGAACATATAACATGGACAGGCATTCAAAGGCATGGATTGAGCTGCTTTGCATGCGAGTATTTTCAGCTTTCAGACAGGTGTGTGCAGCTTCAATGAAAGACCATCCTCTTCCATACTATCTAGCCCATAAGTTAAGATGTATCTCAAGCCCTGCTCTTTGTGCCCCTACCTTCAGATGTGAGGCAGGCAGCAACAACTAAAGGCAGAAGAGGAGAGCTGGTTTTTTGTACCCTGCTTTTTACTATCCAAAGGAGTCTGAAAGTGGCTTACAATTGCCTTCCCTTTCTCTCTCCCACAATAGGCACACTGTGTGGTAGGTGAGGTTGAAAGAGCTCTGAGAGAACTGTAACTGGGCCAAGGTCACCCAGCTGGCTGCATGTAGAGCAGTGAGAAATCAAACCTGGTTCTCCAAATTAGAGTCTGCTGCTCTTAACCACCACACCTCACCACAGCTAGCTCTCAAACCTCCAGGCAGCACCTGGCAATCCTCTATAATTACGACTCATTCCCAGATGTCAGATATTTATTCCCCTGGAGAAAACGGATGCTTTGGAGAGGGGATTCTGTGGCATTGTATCTCACTGTTCTCTCCAGGTTCCAGCTCCAAATCTCCAAGAATTTCCCAACTCAGAAATGGCAATCCAATATTAGAGACAGGCCTTTCTCAGTAGTGACACCGAGCTTGTGGAATGCCCACCCCCTGGAGGCTCACCTGGCAGCTACATGGCTTTCTTTTAGGGGCTAGGACAATACTCATCTTTTTTACCAAGGCTTTTAATGGTGGCAGGAAATCTTACCAGATTTTAATTGTCAGCTTCTGTTCTATGGATATATTATGTCACTTATATCCAATGGCTTGTTTTTAATTCTTTGTTTTCATTGGCTTGCTTTCTATTGCCACCTGTCCGAAGAGACAGCAAAGAAATATTCTAGTAATAAATGTGAAATGGCTATTTTGAATGAGCAAATCACAAAAGGGTTGTTCATGTGATTGCTATGAGTATTGTCAAAGTCTGCACTCCTAAGAATAATCTTCTGAAAGTGAGCCTCATTGGGGAAAGAATGGGATTGACTTCAGAGTAGGCCTGCTTAAAATTGCTCCCCAAGTCTTCTCCATGACTGTGCTTCATTCCTTGACTTGCAATCTTCTCCTTGAGTTCTCCTGACTTCTTTCCTGCTTCATCCCTTTTGAAGCCATTCGCTTATCAAGCTCAGACTGTAATATGAGTAAAGCAGTTTGGCATGCAAGCCATTGGGAATATAGGTGTGGGATTGTCTAGTCCCTCTCCAAATTCTCCCCCTGAACCTTTAAATCCATCACAAAATTGCCTTTCATGCACCGCATCTAGAGAGCTGCTTGTTTTAAGATATGGGGAAGGGGCAAGTTAAAATGCTGGGGAAATCTAACCAAAGGCAGGAAATCTACTTGATACTCATTCCTGTTTGAGTTCATTTTGAGTGTTAATCTGTACCACATTAACACCTAACAGAAAACACAGGAGCCATTATACTGTTGCAATAGTCAGGATCTTCCACTACTTCTGTTTCCTTCCCAATTAGCTTTTTCTCAGACCTTCAGAACATATGGGGGAAAAAACAGGGATCACACCTGCTGGTGCCACACTCCAACTTCTCTGACACTCTCATTGTGTCACTTACATAGAATCCCATTAACATGTTGTTATGTACTCCTCACATCTTTCTGCAGAGAGAATCTCCAGGAGGTGCACTTAGCAAAGTTGTTTCCCTTTGGAGGAAAGAGTGCTACAGACTTCTGGCATTTCTTACTATTTGTTTTATTTACAAATATTCAAGTAGAGTACAAGTGGAGACCAAGCTGTACTGCAAAGAGAGAGGATCTGCTACCCAGCATAAGATCTCAGAGAAAGAGAGACATCCTGCGCTTTCCAGGTACTTGAGCCAGTTATGACTTGTGTCCAGCTGCTGTCTTCTCTCTGGCTTCCCAAATCAAACTGGTTTTTCTTCACATGTAGACATAACCCTTTGTTCTTCCTTCCTTCAACTGGGGTGGGAATGGGGGAATAATCCTTGGCCAAAGTAATTTCAAAACAATTAAGACCCATTGCAGAGAATATCTGTGGAAGAAGGAGAAGAAAAGTTGGTTCTTATATGCCGCTTTTCCCTACCCGAAGGAAGCTCAAAGCGGCTTACAGTCGCCTTCCCTTTCCTCTCCCCACAACAGACACCCCATGAGGTGGGTGAGGCTGAGAAAGGCCTAATATCACTGCTTGGTCAGAACAGTTTTATCAGTGCCATTGCGAGCCCAAGGTCACCCAGCTGGCTGCATGTGGGGGAGCGCAGAATCGAACCTGGCATGCTAGATTAGAAGTCCGCATTCCTAACCACTACACCAAACTGGCTCTCTACACAAAACTGGGAAGGCATCATGATACCACTCAGTCTCATCAGGTCTCAGAAAGTCAGAGGTGTGTGTACCAGGACACCCTGTTGCACAGGAGGTTGATAACCGTTCTCAGCATGGGTGGCACAATATACCCTGTCTTTGGTTGGATACATGCTTTTCATCCTAGGTCAAGTGAACTGGAAAACATATTGCAGCTTATAGACTGTGGTATACGTCACACTACTCATGAGTACCACATCTATACTTGCATCCAGTAGCAACTTAGAGGCTTATAAAATTTGGGGAGGTATGAGATCTTAAGTCAAAGCTCCCTTAGTCAGCTACTGACTACTCATGGAGCACTGTCCATTTGGTAAATCTTCATCCATTTATGTAAATGGTTAGAGCTCTTATGTGTCAGCATGCTGGTTGCTGGATTCAATGCTATGGTCTTGACTGAAAGTGGCATGCCTAGAAGAAGCCAAATGAAAATATCTTTTTGCATCTGTAAACTGCCATTGAATCACAGCCATCAAGGGATTTTCAAGGCAAGTGAGAAGCAGATGTGGTTTGCCATTGCCTTCTTCTGCAGAGTCTTCCTTGGCAGTCTCCCAAGTCAGAGAGCCATCTTGGTTAAGGTGACCAGATTTTAACATTGGTAAAGCAGGACACCATTGACCGGGGGTGGGGGGGGGGTGTTCTTGATTAAAAATTTGGTCTATATGGAGCAACAAAAAGTTTCATAGAACGCATAGAACACCAAAATAGTATTGTTATATATATATATATATATATATATATATATATATATATATATATATATATATATATATATATATATATATATATATATATATATATATATATATATATATATATATATATTTAATTTCAAGATACGTACAATTTGCCAGGTGCCCCCAGATGTCTCTGCAAAAGTGGGACAATCTGGTCACCTTAATCTTGGTGTAAAGGTTAAGAGCAGCAGCCTGTAACCTGGAGAACCAGGTTGAATTCCCCATGCATCCACAGGTAGCCAGCTGGATGACTTGGGATAGTCACAATCCAGTTAGAGTTGTTCTCACTAAGCAGTTCTGTCAGAGCTCTCTCAGCCCCACCTACCTCACAGCGTATCTATTGTGGGGAGAGGAAGGGAAGGCGACTGGAAGCTGCTTTGAGACTCCTTCAGAGAGTGAAAGGCCATGTATAAAAAACAACTCTTCTTCTTCTTCCCTTCCAAGTACTTACCCTGCTTACCTTCTGAGAGCTGATGAATGGCTATTCAGATATCTAGACTTGAGATTCTGCAGAGTTATGAAATCTTCTGGGGATCGTGATAAGGAACGTCAGCCTGTATGCATACATATATATTTAGAGCACTATTTTTCACCTTATGGATTTCTGCCGTTGTCCACTCATATCTGACTGTAGAAAGAATTGCTCATTTTTCAAGGCAGCCTCAACGGTCATTACAGCCCCAGTCTTTTGTTTGGGTATTCTTGAGTCATGGTACATTTTTTTCATTTGGAATGTCAGTATTTATAAACAGTATCCACAAGCAATTTTGTCTGAATGCCAGATGCTAATGAAAAAAGAAAGAAACAGGTTTAAGGTAAAGATACATTGCTGTACATTTTCGGAGGGAAAAAAATAACAATTGTAAAAATACCTTGTGCTTTGTTTGCTTTGGCTAAAATGCCTGTAAAGGCTGAATAGTCTCAAAAATATTTTTTAAAAGACAGATTCAGAATACAGTGTGGTGGTATGTTGGAGGAAAATATCAAATGGAACCCATTTAAACAGTGAATTGGGGGAAATCGGACTGTAGCATCTCTGAAACAGCATACACACACACTTTAACTTCACCTTTTGTATTCTTTGTTGTTGAGAATGGAAGTTGTAGCTATTTTGTGGCATTTTTTTTTAAAGCAGGTCCATATTTTCTGCAACTGTTACTGCCAGAGTAGGTTACAGTAGAAATCCCAGCATAAGGCTCTCTTGGAAGGCCATTTTGAAATAGACAGTGGCTAGCAGAGCTTCATTTGGGCCTAGGCTCATCAGTACATAGTCCTGTCCTTTTTTCAACGCCCTACAGAAGGGTCCTGGAATAATAATGATGCTGAGTTAGAAACCTGAAACCAAATATTTAACTATTTCAAATCAATTATGAGACCTTTGTTTTCTGGCATTTCTTCCTTCTTGTTCTGTTTTTCTCACCCGCAAGACCTTTTCCTCTGGGCCCTTTCCCTTCTCTCTCTCTCTCTCTCCTCTTCCAGTAGCACCCCTTGGACCTTTTCTAGCCTAGTTGGGTTGTCAGAAAACAGATCCATTCCCCTGGAGAAAATGGCTGCTTTGAAGAGTGGCCTGTATGGTGTTATACTCTGCTAAGGTTACCCAAACCAGCCCAACCCTCCCCAGCCCCAAATCGACAGGAATTTCACAACTCAAAGCTAGAAACACTAAGCCAAAACCTCCTCCTTGCCCAGGATCATATATCTTTTCAAGAACTTCTCTTGGTGTCAAGCAACTCCTCTGATGACCAACTAGAAACCATTCTGCCTGCCCCATTCTCCAGTGCTTTCCTGACAGTTTAGCTCATCTCTGCCAAGAAGATTCATGCAATATTTGTGCTTTCTTAAAAACTAAAAATATTTGTTGTGAGAACTAATTTGCAACTCAGTTTACCAAATGCCTGGCCACAAAGCTCATGGATTCTGTGATTAAAAGGCTTGGGACAGGAGTACAGGAACGGAGGTTGTTTTCGCTCTTGCTCCCATATCAGGTAACCCATCCCAATCAGTGGAGTTGGGTTTTCCAATTTTGTTCCATTTCCACAAGGTGGACAGGATGGTGATTCTCTAAAGAAAAAAGGACACTAGTGGCCCCCAACAGGATTTTGTTGAAGCCTGTGCAAGCTTCTGCCCAGTCTGATCTTGTCTTGCTTGGTGTAATCATGGCTGTTACTGTGACATTACAACTCCCTTGTCTTATCCTGCAGGCATGCCTGTGCTTGGGCAACTTAATTGCTTTTAGCTTATGCTTGCAGAACTTTACAATTAGATTATATTATTAGCGAGGAGTATTCGCCGGGGATGGATCATGCACCAGTGCAGGGTCTGAAGTTTAAGCCATAAATCAGGACTGTGCCTAACAGACTTGAGGCAGTGCAGCCCACCTACCTTGGGTAAGCCTCCTGTTTTTGCAGGCCCAGGCAGGAAGCCAAAGCAGGAGATTTATTGTGCCCTGAATCATATTCAGCTTGGAAGTTCCTAAATTCTGGTGCAAACTGAATCAAGGAAGTGTAATGTTTATTTGTATTCAGTACATTTGCACCCCCACTCATTCTCTAGTGCAGGGGTAGTCAACCTGTGGTCCTCCAGATGTTCATGGACTACAATTCCCATGAGCCCCTGCCAGCCTTTGCTGGCAGGGGCTCGTGGGAATTGTAGTCCATGAACATCTGGAGGACCACAGGTTGACTACCCCTGCTCTAGTGTGTTCAGGACTCTGTGCCTTGACTTACTTCTTTTCTTTTCCCCTTGGAATAAAATACATTGAGCTAAGAACTGATGACCTAGTTTTGTGCATGTAGTACCTGATTTGAGATCTGATTACCACTTCTTCTACCCAAACCTAGACTGGTTCTGCACTTACCTTTCTTCCCATTGTTGATCCGGATGCATTAAGATCGATCTGAACCTGGGTCTTCCACTTTTGCTTTCCCCGAATTGAAACAGACATTGCATTCTGCACTTAATTGTGTGGCTGTTCTCTCCTTCCCGCTTGATTAGGGAAGCTCAGAGGGTGGAGGGAAGTGGAGGTCATGAAGCTCCAGCCAGCACTGAAGGAGCACAAGGATAGAGGGGGGCTTATTTCCTGCTGTTCATCTCCTGACTCTACAGCCAAAGCAAGGGGGAGATGGAGCACGAGGTTGCTTGTTCATTTTTCTTTACCTGAGCAAGCAAAGGGGAGAGAACGAAGGGAGAGAACGACAATCTGAAAGGCAAATCTTGGCACATAGAACTGTGGGCTTGGAGCATGGTCACTTTAGAAATAAGAGCAAACATAAGTTTTGGAATGACAACTAGGAACCAGACAGTCTTTGAACTGATGCCCTGACAAATCAGCAACAGAATGCTTAGCTATTCCAGTGTTGGATGCACCGGGGCGGAAGTTAATCCGACAAAACGCTGACATTTACACAATACTGGGGCTCTCAGAGCAGTTTGCTCAAATGTAGCAGGGGAAAGGTAGTGTCACCGTGGATCAATCATAGATGTTGCAGAGGGAAAATTTAAAACGCTAAATACAAGAATGGAAATCAAATAAGGTATAGATGACTTTTTAAAATTCAAGATCACCGGGGATAAAAAGCCCAGTGCAGATTCAGCCCTGGAGTATGTACATTCTTCTCTCACTACTGTATCCACAATCACAAGGCACAATGGACAGTGGCCATTTAAAGGCCGTCCACTGAGTTCAATCGTCCATTCATTTCATTGTATCCCTTAGGACTGTCCATGTGGCTCCAGAGAGATCACAGACCTTTTCCCATGGTGTGCCCAGTTCTTTAGAACAGACTGCTAGAGCAGGTGAGGAGGACATCACCCCTTCCTACAATTAGCAACGTATATAAAGTGTGCATTCCAGATAGTCCCGTCCAGAAAATATTTTGGATGGTGAAATTTTCCATCAGTTCTGCCTATGAATTTGCTGATCCTATGAATTTTAACTCCCGAGTGTGCTTAATCTGCATGCTTTTACATTGGTAAACTGGCTATTTTAATCTGTTTTAATTTTGTTAATTTGTTCCTCTGCAATTAGGTCACTGCACTGGGAGCCGCCTTGAATCCAGGGATGTAAGGCAGGATGTCAATGTTTAATCAGAGAAATAAATACATTGACAGCAAACACAAAAAGCAAAGACAGAATCAACCACTGCCAGAAAGACCCATTATGCACGGGGGTTTTAGCGCACATTCGGGGTGGAATGGCAGCGACTAAAATCACCGATAACACACGGTGCCGGCTGCAACTGGCCACAGCTTCAGTGCATGCCGCCGAAAAAGCCGGGTTAGCGAAACGCGGAAGAAAGAGCAGCTTCCGGGTGACTGGGGCGCAACCAGAAGTGGCGCTGGGATCGCTGCATGCATAATCGGTTACTCTGGGTTTTGCCGCCGTTGCGCCCCACCCCGTGCATAACCGGTGTGCGTCGCGTCTTCCCCCTCCGTGTTTTCCATGTGACCTGAAATTGCCGTTTCGGCGGCCGTGCATAATGGGCCAAATGCATGCTCGGGTTTGATGGTCGGTTTTTTGAGTTGAAAATTCCAGATATCTCAAAGTTACTTCTGCATCAACAGCAAGTAAGCTACATGGCATGAATTAGGTCCTGGCATGAATATGCTACTTTTTATCTCTTTGTGTTCTAATTTCAGAGATTAAACTCCAGAAAACTGGTTAACCAGTTAGCCATTCTCACTGTCACTTGAAGCTGAGACTCTCAGTATCCCATTGATATATGGGATACAGAAGGTCTTGGGTTAGCTCAGTGGTACCATACAGCCAGACATTTCAGGCTGATCAGGAACAAGGTTCGTCTGTAAACTTGATAAAATCTCAGTCAGAACTGACTGATATAATAGTCCAGTCTTCCTTGCTTGGTAGTCCTTGTTCCAGATGTTCAGAATACTAAGTACATCAACACACAGTAGCTATACATACAACCAAGAGTCCTGTTTCTTTATAGGTTTGCCAATAGAGTAGAAAAGCGTACATGTCCACAGTGGCATGGGCTAGTGCAGTGTTCCTCAACCACCGTGCCACAGACCGGTTCCGGTCCATGGAGGCCTTAGTACTAGTCCACAGTGGGGGGGAGGCACCAGCATGCCAGCATGCACGCCTCCCTCCCCACTGCAGCGCACACTCGCTGCGCCAGGAGCGATCACTGCCTCCTGACGTAGTGAGCACCATGCTGTGGGGGGGAGGCACCAGCGCCAGCACCCCGGCGGGCATTTGTCGGCACCAGTGCATGCACCTCCCCCCTGCAGGCAGCTGATTGCTCCCAGTGCAGCAAGTGCTGCGCCGCGGGGGGGAGGAAGGCACACCCGCTGGTTTGCAGGTGCCAGTGTGCTGGAGCCGGCGTCTCCCTCTCCCCCCCCAGGCCTCCCCCCCCCCCGGTCCCTAGCCTGAAAAAGATTGGGGACCACTGGGCTAGTGGGTTCAGTCCTACTCCTTTCTCTGGTGAGGGGTTGAGGACTTCAGCTTGATGTCTTGTTAATGTTTTGGTCTAGTAGCCTGTATCTTGTCTCTTTTGATATCTACCCTCACCACCCTGGTCATAAGGTCAATAAGAATATTACATGTGTTGCAGTAAGGTCAATGAGAATGTTACATATGTTGTTAACTGGCCTGTTTTCTCCCTAATTCAGCAACAGCCTAACATTGAAAGTCTACAGGCCCTATTGACTTGAAACAGCCAATAGAGTCCTTTAAGCTCCCCGCCAAGTGATACCTGAGAAGCCATCTGCATGAAAACTGGGGAACAAGAAACTTCTGTCAGTCCCCAAAGCTAATTCTCAAGCTAAAGTATATAAAGTTCTTCTTATACTATCTTGTGCTGGAGATGGGTCAATGGAAAGTTTTAATAGCATGCCGAATGTCTATGCAGATTCTGCAAATAAAACCCTCGCAGAAGCCCTAGAGGCATTCAGTGATTATTGCAAACCTAGAAGGGGGAAAAACAATTTCAAGAAGTGCCAGTTTTGGCAGGCAAAGTTTGATGAAGCAGCAGAAATTAGATAACTTTATAATAGAGCTAATCCAAGAAAGCAAGAGACTGTGAATTTGGAGTTTTGAAAGACCTCATGCTGAAAGACAAGGCTGTGCTGAGTTTCACAGACGTCAAGTTAAAAGGGAGCCTCCGTAAACCCTCAGCCAAGCTCTTGCTTAAGCTGTTGAGGTTTGCAGTGCAAAAACACTGATAAGAACCCTCACTCAAGCACTGGCTAAAGCAATAAGCAAGGCAAAAATACCACCGCCCCCACCACCAACACACACAGCAGAAAAAGCACCAGGGATGCACAAATCAGCCTAATGGAGAGGCAGCACTCAGGAATCCCTGCAGAAAGGTCAGACATAGCCACACACCTGGAACCTGGTGTTTGCATAGCACTCACTTCACCAGAAACATGGAGGGTATGTCCCTGGCATTTCTTTATACTCTGAGTCAATAGAGAGCCAGTGATGAGGTATATGTTACAAAGAGAATCCACTTTGGAACAATAATCACCACTGAGAAAGGAATCCATATGTAGGGTAAGGAACACTCCTCGCTGCAGAAGATGGACTGAAGATAATATACTGGATGAAGAAGCTTTTCAGCCTGGTACAGCCAGCCTTAATCAATGCTTTGGACCATTACTTCTCCCTGAGGCAAGGTCAGGAATCAAAAGAGCCACAAGGAAAGCAGTGAAGTCCTCCCACCAGGTGAGGGAGCAGCAGGGAGTTCATTTTCAGACTTTCCTGGTACTCCCAGAAAAGTGCAGGGCAGCAGTTAAGGTGTGGCACAGTTAAGATAGGGAATTACCACCACCACCACCACCACCACCACCACCACCACCACCACTACTACTACTACTACTACTACTACTACTACTACTACTACTACTACTACTACTACTACATTCCTTTATGCCTCTCTTCTCTGTCCAGCTCAGGGCGGATCTGTCTGGCTCAGGAAGATTCTCCACAGCCAGTTTGGTGAAGTAGTTAAGACTGGAGGATTCTAATCTGGAAAACCAGGTTTGATTCCCCACTCCTCCACATGTGGCCAGCTGGGTGACCTTGAGCTAGTCAAAGTTCTCTTAGAACTGTTCTTGCAGAGTAGAGCTTTCTCAGCCCCACTTACTTCACAGGGTGTCTGTTGTAGGGAAAGGAAGGAAAAGGTCTCTGTAAACTGCTCTGGGACTCCTTCAGGTAGTAAAAAGCAGGGTATTAAAAAAACAGCTCTTCTTTTTCCTTGTTGTTGTGGATCCTACATGGAAGATATTGAGGGGAGAATTACCTCCCCTTAGTCATGCTACATTGAGAGTGTCATGGATCCCTTCTAGTTCAGTGACCTTTGACTGTGCTTTTGGCTTTTGGCCAAAGAGCACAATGGCTTTTCATGGCTTTTATTATCATTTCCTGCTGCCCTTGAAGCAGCTTCTGTTTGCCCATTGATTTCCCATCATAAGTCAAGGCTAGAAGAGTTTGGTCCTTATGGAATCTCAGGGAGGAATTGAAAGTCCCAAACAGACACACTACGGAGTGCAGCGGTTAGGTCTGGGCCCCACTCTCTGTCCTCAGACATAATTGGGAGGTTCTCCTCTGTCCCCACACGTATGGTGCTCTGTTGGGACTGTGAAAGCAGCGTAGATGGAAGAGAGGCTTCACACCCTCCCCACCCACTGCCATTTCCCTGACCTGACATAATTTGGGAGGCAACGTTTTAGAAAAACCTACATTTCCACCTGATACAAAATCGGGGACGGGGATCCTAGACCCAACCTGCATCCATCATAAAGTGTAAATCTGATTTTAAGTTTTTAAAAAAGCATATATGGAGTGATGGTCTGAAAGACAGAAGGACTAGAAATCAGGAGCGGCAGTGGCTGCTATGAATTACCATGACAGCATTGGGGCTACTGTGACAGCGTTCATTTTTTGTATATGCTGACACTCCCTATCAATAAGTATTTTACAGATGTATCTTTCTTGAACCTAATTTGTTAAAGGTTGAAACAGACATTCAGTACAGCGTTATTCCCCTTTGTGCATTGAGGTTTAAGCATGTGTAATTAAGGGAAGCAAACTCTCTCCAAGAAGCCTGTTATGTGGGACATGCACCCCTCCTGTGACAAAGAGGGCTGCCTTCTGCAAGTTATCCAAAAACAGCTGGACTCCTCAGACTCTACCTATGAAGCTGGGATCAGAGACTCCTTGAGACTGCAGAATTTGCAAATCCACCATCACACCAATCACCACTCTGGCAGAGAAGACAGAGGCGGTCTGGAGGCCTTCTAGTGATGCTGAAGTACACATCTTTGGATTCTGCTTTACTATTCAGTAAGTGGTGCTGCATGGAAATAAACAGGCCAGTTTCGCTATTCAGGTGCTCCAGAGCTTGTTGAAATAATGCCTGCGTGTTGCCTTGGAGCAATCCTAGTTCTTGCTGAATGCAGCTTGGTACTGACAGCTCAGTCTTGCTGTCTGAAGGCTGATGAAGTCGTCTGATGCTTCATAGCTCCTGAGCAAGGAACATCATCCTTCCTCTAGCTGAGCTCCATTTAAGTTTTGTCCAAGACCTTGCAGGTCAGTCAATACAAAACAGTTATCAATCCAAGTATAAATGGACATATCAGATGAAATGTCTGTGCAGTTGGGCAAGGAGCAGTCAAGAAAGGGCAGTGCTCCTACACATAGGCTACAATCCTAAGGGCCTTTTCCTGACAGTAAGCCTTATTACTGAGATTTTCTTTGTGTAGGATTGCTTCCATCTGAAGCCCAACCTGTGCTTTATGTGGTCAGCAACAGCAATGGCAAACAACATTATCTTATGAAATGACCCTCGGTAGGCATAAATATTACTACAAAGTAGCGATTTCACAGAATGCCAATTCCATGTATTTCTGACTGTTATTAATTGGAAGGCACTCCTTTATAAGTTCAAAAATTTATACATCAAGAGAATCCCACCTATTAACAATACTGAAGATAGATTTCATTCCCAGCTAGGGCTACCTATAGGCATGACGGACAATATGCATGTTCATTTTTTCCTTGAGTGAACTTTGGTTCTAACTACAGATGTGTTTGGGCTTAGCTATTTGACCATGATTCTTTATATATAAGTGGACTTGAGGTTTTATGGACAGAACGTTATAATACTGATTTTAAATGTATGCATACAATATCAGTGGTTATATTTTTTAAACTGTGTTCTTTTGAAATATACATTTTTGTGCATAGCGTTAAGCTGTTTGTGCTTTTTGTCTTTTTTCAAGATTGTTTTTTCTTACACAGAGGTGGAATATGGGGTTGCCATCAACCTGGAGAAAAAAATCCTGTCCTCTTAGGGGAATGCGATATAATTCCCCAGGTGATATTATTGACCTTCTTGCCATGTAATGCTTCAGCTGCCCATTTCTGCATATCATGTCTCAACTTTTATTTTAATTCCCTGGCAACATTTATATTCTGCCTTTGCTGCCATGACAAGGCAGCTAACAAGTAAAAGCCAAACATAAACCACATCATAAAACCAACAGAAAAATGCATATATAAAAGCACAAAACCAATGGTTAAAACAGAAGACAGAAAGTGCTAACCATGTGCTAACCCTGCTCTTCCTCCTGATGGATGGCTGCCCTGACTCTCCCAGAAACATTAGACAGCTGCCTGGAAGCAGTGATGGGATGGCTCAAGTAGAGTCATCTGAAGCTCGACTTTTCAAAGACGGAGGTCCTGTGGCTGGGCAGGAAGGGTGCAAGTGAGGAAACACGCCTACCAACCCTGGATGGAGTGCAGCTATCCATGACCCACTCTGCCAGGAACCTGGTTGTGATTCTTGATGCTTCCCTCTCAATGGAGGCTCAGATTGCGACAGTAGCATGGCTAGCGTTCTACCTTCGCCAAGCCAAACTACTAGCGCCCTACTTGTCCCGGAACACCTAGCCACAGTGGTCCATGTGACAGTCACCTCTAGACTGGACTTCTGCAACTCACTATATGCAGGCCTGCCCTTAACCTTGATCCAGAAATGGCAACTGGTTCAGAACGCTGTGGCCAGGGTCCTCACAGTAACACCTCAGAGATCCCACTTTCAGCCCATCCTCCAGCAGCTATGTTGGCTTCCGGTTGACCTCAACCAGGGCCAGAGCTTTCTTCATCCTGGCCCCCACCTGATGGAATGAGCTCCCAGAGGGGATTAAGGCCCTGACAGAACTTGAATAATTCTACAGGACCTGCAAAAGGGAACTCCTCCGCCAGGCATTTGGTTGAGATCAACCTGAACCACCACTTTCCATGGGCCCTCCCCTTGAGCCTCCCTCCTATGGCACCCACTACAATTCTGCCCAACCCACTAGGCTATCAGTATGTGTTAATTTAATGTTTTCCATATTTTCCATATTTTTCTACTGTTCTACTGTTTCTATGTTGCTTGTTGCTATCACTTGATTACTGTTAAACTAAGTTATCTGTATTGTTTCTGTTTTATGTGAACTGCCCTGGAGGGCGGTATATAAATATAATGAATAAATAAATAAAAGCATTGCTAGGTGACCTTGGGCCAGTCACACACACACTCAGCCTGACCTTCCTTATAAAGTTGATGCAGGATACCATGGAGGAGAAGAGATCACCGTAAGTTGCCTTGGGTCCACACTAGGGAAAAAGGTAAGGAATAAATAAATGAAATGGTTATACGTTTCAGACTCCAGCAATTCACAGACACGACAATATCCAGAGTCGCTGAAGCTTACATAATTTCCCATTAGTTACAAGAACATTACTGATTTTCCATTCATTTCTTTGAAGTCCCTACCTGGAAATATGGCAATTCCGATATGCACATCAACCCCTGCCCACAATGACAAGCACACAAAAGCAGTGGGCTCAGATAAGGATATGTTCTTTGCATTATAAAACCAGACCTCCTCACAGCTCGGGATGACAGCTTCCCAAAGCCTGGCAGAAAGAATATTCTTTCCTTTAAAATCTTTAACTCGCAGCCTACTGAGGAAGGTTAAAACGAAGGAGGATATATGTAGGGCATTGTCTAAGGTGATGAGATCACTATCTCTCGCTTAAAGCTGCAAGTTTCTATCCACATCCTTTTCAGAATAACATACTGAAATGTTACCAAAGTAGACCAGGCCCACCAATAAGAGATCTCAGGTTTCTTGGATGATCCATTTACCCGCTATGCTGGTGTTAGGTTTGCCAGACTGGAGATCTCCTGCTATTCCAACTGATCAGTTCACTGGAGAAAATGGCTGCTTCGTAAGGAGGACTCTATGACATTATGCCTCATTGAAGCACCTCCCCTCCCCTCTTCAAGCTCCACCTCCAATATTGTCAAGCACCATACATATACTTGAGTATAATTTTAGCTAAAGCGCCTGATTTTACCACAATGTTAACAATAACAGGTAAATAGGACCTTCAGCCGAGTAAAAGCTTAAGGGGGCTTTTTCAGCATTAAAAAGTGTGCTGAAAAAGTAGGCTTATACTTGAGTATATAAGTATTTCCAAACCCAGAGCTGGCAACTGGTATAAAAGGAGAATTCAGGAAGCAGCTGCTAGAACTCAATGCTCAAGGCAGCAATAAATGGGCAAATGAGGAACAGGAGAAAGGGCCAGGGATATTTCTACCAGGAGTTGTCATGAAAATGGTCTCCATGTGTGCAAATGGACAGGGCAGGCTTTCATGGCATGGAAGTCAAAGACAACATCTGTTAATAGGGTTGTCAGTTCCAAGTTAGGAAACTCCTGGAGTTTTGGGGATGGAGCCTGGAGATAGTGGAGTTTAAGGAGGGGAGGGGAGGCAGTGGGATATAATGCCAAAGGAACTGCCCTCCCAAGCAGCCATTTTCTCCACAGGTATAGGTCATTATAGTCTGGAGAACAGTTGTATTTCCAGGAGATCCCCAGTTCCATCCTGGAGACTGACAAACCTAATGTGTAACAGTATCCCATTAAGCTGCTACTAAGGGGCACAGGAAGACTTCTGCCAGTTTCGCTGTTCCCTCCAAGCAACATGGCAGCCCTTCCTGAATATACCAAATGCCTTTACTTCTTTCCCTGACGATGTCATGCACTGGCCTTGTGTTTGGTGAAGGGGATGGACAAAGCCAGAGCCTCAGCTATTTCCCCACCCTCTCTGGTCATTCACCTGAGGCTGCAGGCAAGGCATTTGCTTGCTCCTACCATTTAATTCCCAGTAGCTTTAGCAGCTCCACTAGGAAGCATTTTGGGCTATATCCTTAGCCCTCCTCAAGGCTAGGAGCCACCAAATGCTGACTGGAGGTGACACCGTATAATATAAACATAGGCAAAGCATTCAGGTTTGATTGCAGGCCTGTCTAGCCGCTGTCTCATGCAGCTTCAGTCATTTTTTGTGAATGACATTTGGATGCAGCCCTACCAAAAGTCAGAGGCAATTTAGCCCAGATTATATACTACCCGAAGAAGTCACAGCTCTGGCACCGATGCTGTTTCTGTATTTGCAGCTAAATGTGAAGCCCTTGTAAATCCCATCAGGGGTAGTCAAACTGCGGCCCTCCAGATTTCCATGGACTACAATTCCCATGAGCCCCTGCCAGTGACCGCTGGCAGGGGCTCATGGAAATTGTAGTCCATGGACATCAGGAGGGCCGCAGTTCGTCTACCCCTGAGATAAAAGATGATCACTCTACTGGTCCCAACTGTCGTCTTTCATTGATTTCAGTTGGATGTCAGCGTGACTTGCTTTTCTCGGATTTCTTCCTTTGATAAATGATATTGCAGATTCAGAGTCTGGTGAGACATCCTTACATCTCTGCAGGAGTGACAAATCGGGCAAACAGGCTTTCACATCAGGGAAACTTCTCTGCAGTGTGAAAGGGAGGGAGGCTATGAATCAGATGCTTCTATCCTAACACTCCCCTTGAGTCTTCCTTCAAACTTGTGGCTCTTCCACCGGAGGATCCATCAGTTTTTAAGTTCTCCTGTTGACTCAAGTGGATGTTTTTCTTCCTATGATAAGAATAACTGTGAGGCAGATATAGCCTGTCTGCAAAAAAACAAACAAACAAACAAACCTTCTTAATCAATTCCCACAATAGTTCACAGGGGAACAGTCATAAAACACAATTACGTTCTCTCATGAAGGCTGTACCATGGTGTTTCTGACTCTTTTTGCCCCATAAAAACCATGAATTTCAGAGCTTCTTCTGAACTCTTGTTCCATATCAGTCTTTTCTCAAAGTATATTCTGGTCCTTGCATTGCAGTTTGCTGAAGGGCAAAAACATTTCACAAGCAAATCCCAGTTTTCTATTGACTATGCACGTAGCCAGATGCTGCAGTCAATCCTCCCTTCCTCATGAGAAGTCATTCACAGCCAGGATTACTCCAGAAGCCCCAGAGGGATTACTCCAGTTGGGGAGGTTAATTATATATATATTCAGGAGAGGACTGCGTCCAATGCCACAGAGTCTACCCTCCAAAGTAGCCATTTTCTCTGTAATCTGGAGATGAGCTGTAATCCCAGCGAATCTCCAGGTCCCATCTGGAGGCTGGCATCCCTAGCCAAGAGCTACTACACCTGGATCCAGTACAAGGATTCTGCACAGCCTGCACAAGGATTTCATTCTTCCCAGGTTTCCCCTTGTCCTGGCAGCCATTTCCAACCCTGGGAAAATATATTCTCAGGTCTTGTTATGATTGCCAACCTCCTGGTGGGACCTGGAGATCTCCCAAAGTTACAAGTGATCTCCACATCACACAAATCATTTCCCCTGAGGAGAATTACTGTTTTGCATGCGGGGGTTTATGACAGCTGAGATTAATGCTTTCTTGTTTCGCTCAGGCAAGGTACTACACATACAAAAATGAAATGAACTTCTTATTTAACAAGCACTTTATTTTAATAGTGATGCCATGCTGAGTAAACATGTGACTGGTATCACTTCCACAGTTACCTGAAGCCTGAAGAATATTTCAAATGCTACTCCATGGTCAAAAAGTTGCAAAAGGCTGCTTATGATTACACCTGTATGATGCACATGTTTCTCAGACTCAAAATTGACATGTAACACATTTTAGATATGCACCTAAAAATCAGTTATCTGGAGTCCAAACAATGCATTTGTATGCTGCATTACTTCAGTCGAAGCCTGATTTGAGACTAAAGTAATTCTGCATGCCCTAAGCCTGACTGGCACAGATTAGCCCTATCTGATGAGATCTCAGAAGCTAAGCAGGGTTGGTCCTGGTTAGTACTTGGATGAGAGACCACGAAGGAAGTGGAAGGTTGCAATGCAGAACCAGGCAATGGCAAACCACCCCTGAGCATCTCTTGCATTGAAAAGCCTAAGGGTCACCCTAAAAGGAGGTTGAGAGGGGACATGATAGCCCTCTTTAAGTATTTGAAAGGTTGTCATTTGGAGGAGGGCAGGATGCTGTTCCCATTGGCTGCAGAGGAAAGGACACGCAGTAATGGGTTTAAACTACAAGTACACCGATATAGGCTAGATATCAGGGGAAAAAATTTCACAGTCAGAGTAGTTCAGCAGTGGAATAGGCTGCCTAAGGAGGTGGTGAGCTCCCCCTCACTGGCAGTCTTCAAGCAAAGGTTGGATACACACTTTTCTTGGATGCTTTAGGATGCTTAGGGCTAATCCTGCGTTGAGCAGGGGGTTGGACTAGATGGCCTGTATGGCCCCTTCCATGATTCTGTGATTCTAAATTGACTGTGACCATCAATTCTGCATAGTATTGCACTATTGCCATTGATGGACACACCTCACAGAAGGGCATCCACGCAAATGTTTCATGGGAGTAGGAAAAACAGCTGCAAGTTTGACTTGGCTAAATTTGGTCTTGGTGCCAACTACTGCTGGCATTGTAAGTGTTTCTCGGCTTTCTTTACATCAGTTCTTCCCTTCTGTTACAAAACTCGGCAGTTTCACATAGATTAGCAAGCTGGGTCTGCTCCTGCTCTCAGCTCGAGCATTCTTGCTTCCTGGGAGTTCCGATGTTTGTACCTTTCTAATGCTGTGAACTTAATAGCATTGATATTTCTTACCGCCAGGCTTGTAAGTATGAGGATATTAATGTCAAAATGCTAAATGTCGTGGATTTCTGTGCAGTATGTTCTACAGAGCCCTGAAATAGCGCACGGGGGTCTGTTGGTAAAGTGATGTCTGTTTGCCACCGGAGTGCTGATATAAACCTTTCATCATACCTCCTGAGGATTAAATATCCCCTCTAAAAATACAGACCTATGTCATGTGCATTTCACGCGGCAGAAAAGATAACAAATACAGCAACAGCACATAGGGGGGAAAAAGAATAACACCAAGGGTACACAGGCAATTACAAAGCTATTTCTGGTCACCTTAAACTTCCAGTGGATTTAGTGACGTTCTCTGTCCCTTGCCTTATGATGAGGCTGAATTCGTGTAAAATTTAAGGGAAATGACCCATAAGACTTTCCCCTCTCCTTTCCACCACATTTCTGATTTCTGTCTCAGTTGGGATTATTTCCCAGGGCAATATTTAGAATCCCCTCTGACCTTTGCAGGGTATTATTCTTGGCAGTTTGCCCCTGAGGCACATCCTGATTTCATTTCAGGCATAAAAGCAGCTTCTTACCTTCTCCTTACCTACTCTGTCCAGCTAAGCTCTATACAAAACTGTTAATAGCATGTGACATTAAGGGTGAGATAAAAGATCAGCAAAAAAAAAAAAATTAAGGGTGAGATCTGAACTGACACAGAATAGGACTGTGAGTTTAGAATCTCTAATTTTTTTCCTTTCCAAGGCAGTCTTTGTAAATTGCTAAAACCCCATAAACCCTAACCGCAGGTATCTCTGTTTCAATTTTTTAAAGGTTGTCACATAATATGTAAGTAACTGTACAAAACAGTAGGAGATTTTTGTCAAAATGTTCAGTTAAAGTTCAGTGAATATGTCATTTATCACTCCATTTCTTGACAATTTCACCATTGTTAAAGAATCTTGCCCTTGTCCATGGAGAATAGAAAGGGCAATGAAGAAGATGGTTTTAAAGAAAGGCAGGGATGTTTGACAGGAATTCAGTGTACCTAGAAGGATGTAGGGGCCTTATCTATCCTCAGCAATTCTGGGGCATTTTAGGGGTCATGTTTTAACTGTATCAGAATTGACTTGGAAGCACTAACCCATCATCATGGGTATTTTGTTTAAAGTGGAAAGTAATTTGCAGCAAGCCGTGGTGGTCAGATCACGGAATGGTTAGCGGTTTAGATTCATTTCTTTAAAAGTGTGCAATTCCACTAAAATGCAGTCTAAACTTTTCTTCCAAAGAAGAAACATAACCCTTTGTGTGCCATATCTTGAAGGCCACAATTTGCTTAGGGATACATGTGCTGGGTCCATTTTCACAAGGCTGTTACTGGGACTTTTAGTTAGCGTTGACATCCAACTACATGTACCATGCTCTGAGATGATCAGGTACCTGCTGAAATGCCACACACACAACTGAGTCCTTAATTGGATTTTTGCAGGCCTGTGCCATAGCAGCTTGTTTTTGAGTTCTTGCAGATGCACACAAGCCCACCAATCTTTTATTTTTTAATATTTATTTATAGTTTCATTTGTTTACCAGCCCTTCTGGCCGGCCAGCCTCAAGGTGGTTTACATCAATATAGACCACATTAAAAATAACAATATCAAATTAACTCCTTCCCTCCCCCTCCCACCTCTGCAGCTCGGAGATCACCCCTAGCCACCTCAGGCTGCAAGGAGGAGGGGCTCAGATGTTTTTCTAGCACCTGGCCTCAACCCAATGCCTGGTAGAAGAGCTCCATTTTACATGCCCTGCAGAACTGTGCAAGCTGTGAAAGGGCCCATAGCTCTTCCTAGAGCTCATTCCACCAATGTCTGGAGCTCCTGGGGCTCCTAGCCAGGATCAGGAGCTCGGACTCAACCACCCCTGCTCTGCCCAGCTGCCAAACCAACCCCCCCTACACTTAACAATACTGGGACGTGGCGGAGACCCTTGTCACCAACGCCAGATGCCAAGGCGGTAAGTGTAGGGGGAAAACAGATGTTGCCACTGCAGTCTCCCGGACCTCATCCAAAGAGGCCTGGAAGTATCGTGGGGCGCCACCCTGGACTACCAGGAGGAGGGGAAGGATAAAAATAAATAAATAAAAATAAAATAAATAAAAGGGGGTCCTGCCTAACAGATGGGGCCAGAACCATGGAGGGAGAGGAAGGAGAGCTGATGGCCCCAGTGAATATGGAAAAAGAGTGGAGGAAAGGGAAGACAAATACCAGGTGAAGGAGGAAAGAGGAAAAATGGACATGAGGTGAAGTAGCAGAGGAGGAAAGAGAAAGGCAAAAGAAAAAGACTAAAGAAACTGGAGGAGGCTCCAAACTCCAGCAATATCCCAACCCTGGGAGCCTGGGAAGACTCGTCTGAATCCAGCAGTGACAATGCGTCCCCACCTCCAATTAGGCACCCTTTGAAAGGAGGAAGTGGTGAAGCAGCACTACAGGTAGTGAGGGGAGCCCCACCTGCCAGCTCAGCCACACCTCACAACCAGGTTGCGGCCAGGATCGAGAAGGCCCTGGCTCTGGTCAAGGCCAGACGGACTTCTTGAAGGCCAGAGACCACCAGCCTGTTCAAACCCAGAGTGTAAAACTGAGTTCTGTAAGTGGCATCCAGCGTCACGGGGTGTCTGCAGAGGAATCAGCATGATTCAAAATGATGGGTGCTACGCAACAGAAGGTGCCTAAGCTAGGCATAATGACAACCTAAATTATGTCATATTGAAAGTCCCCTTCTTCCTTAGAAGCCACTCGTGTTGTGAGGGCCTAAGCTGTAGCTTACTTAGCTTATCCTTAAATCCGTTTCTGCTCCTAAGAGGGGATGAATGAAAGAAGTAGCCACCTGTGGCGGTACATTTCCAGCTTTTTTTTCTGTTTCAGAGAGTGTCTCAGCATTCCTGCAAATCATGACACATTATTTGCAGCCACTATTTTTTAAAAGCTGCCTGAAATGAATCTTCCAAATGAAATCTGCAGAAGCAGGCACTTGCCAATGGACGCCTCGGCTGCAATTAACGTATTAGTCAGTGAGGTGCCACAGGGTATTTTGTGTTTTGTGATTAAATTCAGCACACTTGACACAGGACAAACCTGGATCTAAAATCTTCATAAAATATTATGAGTCTGACAGTTCATTTCAACCTACTTTTTTTGGGGGGGGAGGGATTGGCTCCCAAAACAACTTTTGGGAAGCTGATGATCCAAACTCCCTGCTATCTTATCTGATTTGACTCTAAAACGAGATCAATGGGCTAAGTCAAGATCATGTGGCAAAGAGCGTGGCATTGTGGAAAGGTAAGGGGTGTCGTTTAATGCAGTGGTCCCCAACCTTTTTATCACCGGGGACCGGTCAACGCTTGACAATTTTACTGAGGCCCAGGGGGGGTAGTCTTTTGCCAAGAGACATTGCCGCCTGAGCCCCTGCTCTGCTTGCTTTCCCGCCGGTGCCCCTGACTTCCCGCTGCCCACTGGGGGGCTGCTGCACAGTGCCATGCCGAGGGGGAACCCCAGCCATGGCGGCCGCTGGAGAGCACCAAAGGTGAGCTGGTGGCAGAGTAACAGGGCGGCCCCCAAGGCAGCAGCCGGGGAGGAGGACGAGAGGAGCCGTGGCCCGGTACCGGTCCCTGGACCGGGGGTTGGGGACCACTGCTTTAATGCATGTATGCATATACATGATTAGCACAGTTATTTTAAAGCATCCACCACCACCCATCCTCAGCGTTAAGCAACAGTATACTGGGACTAGGGATGAGCATGAACTGGAAAAAATGAAGTTCAGTTCAGTTCAGTTCATGGACTGTGGTGTGCCTGGTTTGCAAACCACAAACTGCTATGAACTTTTAGCTGCCTAATAAACTGGTTCGGTTTTGTGAGGTTCCTGATCTGATAGAAGGGCTCCCCTCAGCATGTCAGAGACCCCAAACTCACAGGAGATCTCTAGCCTTCTCTCAAGTCTGGTGCAGATTGGATTCATGAGGTCCAAGGTACAGGCCCCCCCAAAAAAGTTGCCTCCAGAAAAGTGCTTCCTGTGGAAATATCAGTTGCAGTTTCAGGAGTGTATAGGATGCATACATGCATTTATATATATATATATATGCATTTATCATCTGATATTCAGAAGTATACAGCCTCAGTACATGGAGGCTCTGTTTAGCTATCATTACTGATAATTATATCAACTATGGACCCAGATGTGATAAATTTGGGAGAGGGAAATTATTTATTTGTTTGGCATTCACCTCACCTTACATCTTCACCTCACCTTACATCTCTTTTGCTGTTTCAGGCAAGCCTATCTCTTGTCCTGTTATCTGCATCCAAGACTGACCAGCCAGATGCCTTGCTGAAACAATGTACAGATGCATCAGAGACACTAGAGAGGCACCACCAGTCTGAGTAGATAATACCGGGCAAGGGTCTGATTCAGTATAAGGCAGCCTCGTTTGTTCAGAGTTCTCCACTACACAGACCAAGGTAAGCAAGAGCAAGTCACCCAATTAATACTTCTTGAAAAGTCTGAAGTTTCAGACTAAAAACTATGACTGCTGTTCAGAGCCTGCACTATGGTATCATTTTCGGCTCTTGGCTGAAAAGCCACATAATCAGTTCTTCCAAATGACACAGTAGCCCTTTTCAAACATTGCATTTGAGAGTACCCAGCCCCACGTACCAATGGGACACACAATCTGCAATCTTCCTCATGTGCAGCTGCCATTTCATCTCAATGGGGCATCACAAATATTTTCAGCTTCAGTAGTTGCCACACACAAAAAAAATTATGCATAGGATCCTACTCAAATGAAATGGCACCTAGTATATCAGTTGAATTTGGGATAGCATGTGTTCCCAGTAAACACAGTTGGATGCCCCAAGCACAATAGCTGAAAAACATTAGTCAGAATGAGAATTTCATAAACCAAAATTTATATCATCTGTTGGATACTCATAATTTGGCAGGGAAATGTAATGTTTTTGCTATATCCATGAGTCTGAAGGAAGCCAGGACCCCTGTGAGTTCAATCAGCCCTTTATTAGGATCTCAGCATGGTGGGACAAGAGGCAAAACTAAACGGAGAAACCCCTGAAAACCCCCGATTTATATACAATCACAAACAATGGATCTTCCTGCCAGTGTGCACTATTGGTCAGTTTCGGTTTAAACTGACTAGATCCTGAAAATGGGATCTAGCAGCACTATTGGTCAATGCCATTCCCCGCATCAATCCTGTCTTGGACCTCAAGCTCAGTCCTCAGTAGAATCGCTAACAGAACCACAAACACAACAATTCTCTCTTGTGCTTATGAATCTGAAAACAATGTTGATGGAATGATCAGCAAATACATCAGGCACTACACAAAAGTCTTTCAGATCATTCAACTACAACCCTGAGAGTCAGAGTTCTTTAGCTAAGGAACTTCAACAGGAAACTCCAGTGGGAAACTGCCAAATTAGAATTCATCATTAAGTCCAGTCAATCACTAAGCTTAGTCAGGGACTTAACAGTTCTGACCTTTTTTCAGGCTTTATCCCATCATTCAACATCATTAAGGAGTCTTTGTTACCAGCAATATAAAACAGTAGTCCACTTGCACCTTAAAGACAAACAAAATTGACTCCAGCATAAGCATGACTAATCATTATGTTTATTGGTATACTTTTGAATGTTGCAAAGCAATATCACAAAACTGGGTCTTTTAACACGTTGTTCATTTTTTTTTAAGTTTACTGTCTCTGTATAAGTCATTCTATCTAAAAATTCATTTAATGCATGAAATAGACCACAAAAACTTAAGTTACAATATATTTCGTGCAGTGCACTTTTAAGCAGAAGTTCAATATACTTAGAAGGATGAATGTTTAGAATTGCACTGCAAGTTCTTAAGGTGCCATAAGAGTCTTCTTTTATTTTTGAATCTCTCTTATATAGTTTCTGCTTGTGTCCTGTGTGGAAAGCAGGCATGCCTTTAACATTATATCGTTTTGGTTAAAGGACCATTTATTTTTGCACAGGAGAACTTCAGCGTGATGGAGCTATCACCTGTCTGATTTTTTATTCTTTGGGTAGGTTTTTGCAAATGCTGCATTTTGTATCAAGGTGAAGGTGACATTCATTGTCAGGTGTTTTAGGAGGAGAAAAGATTAAAGGCTGAAAGGAGGAGAAAAATTAATCCTTTCAAAATTAATGTCAGCAGTAGAAACTCCCATGTGGCTGCCATTGTATGGTTTGCAACATCGCCCCCCCACACACACACACACAAAAGTGATCTCTTGAACTCAGCAAAAGTAGGGGTTACTTTTAGCTGAATTCCATCCCAAAGGGACATGAGAAGCTAGAAGAACACATGATTGAACAAGCTGTTAGCCTTGATGGGACAGTTACCTGCATATAGAACTGCCCCTGACAAACATCCAGATGGTGGGTGATGAAAGATAAGATGAAGAAAAATGCAGGAAGAAAAGAAGCAACAAAGTCACAGCTGCACCAGTCACTAGTCCACAGAGCTTGAATCCAGAAGCCATTGCTGGAACAAACCACAGGGTCCTGTTTTACAAGGTGGTCAACAGCTCCAAGGAACATGGCATAGCCACCAAGGCCTTTCCCTGATGCTAATTCCTTTCCCTGATGCTATTCAGGTTTCAAAAGCCTACAATTCTTTATACTCTTCCAACCACGCATCTCCTCTTTTGCTATCTTTCCTCATCCCTTTCAGTGGTTCAAATTACCATCGAAGTTACATTTCTGAAAGAATGTTTGGGAAACTCCTCCGAAATGTGTCTCCTTTTTCTCATAAAACTAGACCTTGGGAAATGTGCCAAAGAAATTAATTAGCTGTAAGTTCGGGACAGACAAAAGTCCTTCATACAATGTGTAATTAACTGGCCAATAACTCTCTGTCAGAAGATGTACTGATAACCTCAGACTGAGGTGCGGGATAGATTCATAGACAAAGGTATCAATCACTGTCAGCAGTGAAACAGTTTGCTAGTTGTAGCTATCAGCTGCTACTGCAGTGTGATGAAGGGCAGGGTAGAATTTCCACCCTTACTTTAGCCAATGGTGCACCCAAGGGGCCTAAGTTAACACCATGCAAAGAGATGGTTACTAACTTTATTGCTTGGATCAGCAGCCAGTGTTTCCAAACAGCTTTGCTGGCCACCATGGGGATGTGCATGACCGAACTCCCAAGCCAGAAAATATGCACTAAAGCCAATGTTTTGAATTGTTAAACTTGTTTCCCAAAAATGGTATTAGCAATCCATTATTCTTAGAGAAATGAAACAACCATCTCTCCCCCAAAAAACACTGTTGTTTTTGCATAGGCATTCATTGTGTTATTCTTTGATTCCACTGGTTTCCCAGACAATAGCATCCTTCCAACATTGCAAGGGAGGAGCACAGAATGCTTCCAGTCAATCCCATTTGGCATTATCTTCAAAGAATGCTGCCACAAACCCTGAAATTGGCTGTCAATTGAAATGAAGGATGTCTGTCATGGGTGTGCATTAGAACACCTACAGGATCTATTAAAACAGAGCCCCTTTGTTGCATGTGTTTGAAATTTGAGGGATCTTGAAAAGAGAGGGAAGCCTGAATTCCATGAGGATTTTGTAATGTTATGTTTAATGATGCTACCTCAGAGCCTGGAATTGTCTATTGAAAAAAATAGTGTCTGCAGGGAATGTACTAAAAGCAATGACAAGAATGTCCATTGGGAACAAAGGGGTAATCCTGAAAGTTCATTGGATATAATGGAAGTTAGGAATGCTAAATGACTTGCATAAGTACTATCACAGGGAATAAAAGTTGCAATGAAACTGCAGCAGAGATTTGGAGAAATGTGCTCCAGGACTGGAAAGACAACCCCAAAATGGAATGTCAGTCTCTATGAGCTAGGGAATCATAGCCATCAAGGGGACTTAACGGTGACAAGACCACTCATTTCTGTACCATGGACTGCCATTCCATTTTGGGATTGTCATTCCCATCGTAGAATTCTTTGTTACTCTCACAAATCATCATTCCACTCTGGAGGCTATCATTCCAGCCCAAGAGCACTGATTCCAGTACCAGGGACAGTCAATCCACTCTGGGGCCAGTCATTCTAGTCCCAGAATGTTTACGCTTCTCCCAGGGACTGTCATTCCACTCTGGGGGCTGTCATTTCAGTCCCTGATCAGTTAATCTGGTTGCAGGGTCTGTCATTCCATGGTAGTGCATATGTCTGAAGATTCGCCTATATCAGGGTCCAGTAAAACATTCCCCTTTGTTAACTGTCCTTGAAATCTGCCAATGTTGAGACAAGGAAGAAGGCTCTGTTCAGAACAAATGTGATGGCATTATCTTCAAAGCAGGCCCTTGAATTGGTGGTCTCTTGAAAAATAATAGCATTTGTACTGTGCAGTGCAGTGTGAGCACATTCCCGATATCAACAGCACGCACCTCCACTTGGTGGGTTTCTTCTCTTCTCCCTATGAAAAGCTGGCCATTTTGCTGCTGCTTCTGCTAACTTCTACCTCATAATTCTACTCCTTTCCCCTCAGCTATTCCTGTTCCCCCTCAATTTCCCCTTGGCTAGCCTTGTATGTGTATAAGTGAGTTTGTCTTGCCCCTTTATTTCTCTTTTAAGAAAAAGCCTTTCTGATTGAACAACTGCCTAGTTTATTTGAGAGGTCTCCTAAAGGGGAAAAATCCTGGTATACATTAGTGGAGATCCCAGCCTCTCGTTCCCCCTAAGCTAATCCCCCCCCCAATTAAATAGGAGGCTGCCTCTTTGGGTAACAAGCAACTGGATAGCCATTGTTAAAATGAAAATTCTGGATCAGATGGACTTTTAGCCTCATCCAGCAGTGTTCTTTTTATATTCGCAGCCTAAATGTCAGCTCTCTGTTATAGAGCTCTAGATAACCCACAATCAACAAAAAGCAATCATGCCAATCATGAATAACATTGCCTGGTCCTTTGCTTGCATTTATTATGCAAACGAACGTTGTACGCTAAGCTGCCAGAATCCAAAGACAGCAGAATTAGATTGCAACCTCTTTCTGCTACTGTGCTTTTTCATTTCTTAAAGCATTCTTTAGCTGTAGCCTTTGTAAAGGACTATGATCTTCCTCAACATGAGTGAAGCCAAATCACTATTTAAGATCTTTTCGGCATTTTCACCTTTTGGGAGAAATTAATTATGCGGCAGACATAACTCATTCTGTAAAATGAAATTGTAATCTTTCCAGCAGAAGGGGAGGGGCGGGGGAAGCGCAGCAGAAATGTTATTGTCTCAGCTGCCTAGAAGATCCCACAATGGAATGTAGGAAAAGAGCAGTTCTCAAGCCTTAAATTTTTATTGAAGGCGCTACCCTAATACATGGCTCTGTGGCTCCAGTTAATGATCAGCTATTGAAGCCGATGGGCTAAACTTTTGCTACATAGTCAAAATCTCCGAACTGAAAGGTAATAGAGACTAGATAAAAATGGTAGCAGCAATAATAATCTTTGTACTATGTAGCCACTTTGAGAAACTGCAGTACACTTTATATCTGGAATAGAGACAATATATGAATGGCCACCACAAGCACTAACAGCTGAAAATACATACAGAGGTGAATAAAGGAAAAATATATTGTGGAGGGCCATGGCTCAGTGGTAGAGCATCTGTTTGGCCTGCAGAAGGTTCCGGGTTCAATCCCTAGTGTCTCTAGTTTTAAATGGACAGGCAGTAGGTGATAAGAAAGACCTCTCCCTGAGACCCTGGAGAGCCACTAAGTAGACGTGGACTACTGCTCCTCTGATTCACTATATGGAAGCTTCTAAATCAAAGCCAATTTGGGATAATCTGGTAAAGGTAAAAGTAAAGGTATCCCCTGTGCAAGCACCGAGTCATGTCTGACCCTTGGAATGACGCCCTCTAGTGTTTTCATGGCAGACTCAATACGGGGTGGTTTGCCAGTACCTTCCCCAGTCATTACCGTTTACCCCCCAGCAAGCTGGGTACTCATTTTACTGACCTCGGAAGGATGGAAGGCTGAGTCAACCTTGAGCCGGCTGCTGGGATTAAACTCCCAACCTCATGGGCAGACAGCTTCAGACAGTATTTCTGCCGCTTACCACTCTGCGCCACAAGAGGCTCAATAATCTGGTAGGGCACTTAAATAGTTGTACAACAATGGATGATGTGCCAGATTGACATCTTGAATCAATCAATTTGAAAATGGGAACATGGGGGGAAAGAAGCAAATGCTGCTCATTTCTGAAGATTTCCTTCCTACTGGCTGTGATAGTTTTAGCTCCAGTATTGTGAAATGAGAACCTCAGTCCTCAGTCTTTGGCTAGCCTTCTGGGGTGTTATGGAATGTTTATGAACACTCCCATTGCTCAGACATTAAAATCTCCCCCAATGTTGCCTCCTGCCACTGGGATTCAGAGATTTACTGCCTCTGAATGACCCATTATGCACGGGGGTTTTAGCGCACATTCGGGGTGGAATGGCGGCGACTAAAATCACCGATAACACATGGAGCCGGCTGCAACCGGCCGCAGCTTCGGTGCATGCCGCCGAAAAAGCCGCGTCAGTGAAAGGCGGAAGAAAGCGCAGCTTCCGGGTGACCGGGGCGCAACCAGAAGCGGCGCCCGGATCGCCGTGTGCATAATCGGTTACTCTGGGTTTTGCCGCCGTCGCGCCCCGCCCCGTACATAACCGGTATGCGTCGCGTCTTCCCCCTCCGCGTTTTCCATGTGACCCGAAATCGCTGTTTCGGCGGCCATGCATAATGGGCCAATGAGAAGCTTCCTTCTAATGACCAGGGCTACTAGGAGCTAATAGACTCATCCTCCATTACACACTGAATGATCAATTTAATTATTGATATCATAGTATTGCTAGTATATTCCACAATGCAATTTTACTCATGTTTAAACACTGTAGGAATTACTGTGTTCAACAAGACTTATCCCCAGTGTCATAGGATTGCAGCCACTGGCATGCAACTCATTGTATGGGGATGCCCTTCCAGAACATTTGATTGCCATGCCTCTGCTCTCATCATTTCTTAATTGCTAAAATGAAACTCTGCCTAGTGCTCTGCCATGACTTAGAAGCCTAGTGAGTAGTCATAGGATTGCTAGCCTCCAGGTAGGGCCTGGAATTCTCCCAAAAGTACAGCTTCTCTCCAGACTACATAGACCAGTGCCTCTGAGAAAATAGCTGATTTGGAAGGTAGACAGTATAGAAGAAGAAGAAGAAGAAGAAGAAGAAGAAGAAGAAGAAGTTGGTTCTTGTATGCTGCTTTTCCCTACCCAAAGGAGGCTCAAAGTGGCTTACGGTCGCCTTTCCTTACCTCTCCCCACAACAGACACCCTGTGGGGTGGGTGAGGCTGAGAGAGCTCTGATATCACTGCTCGGTCAGAACAGTTTTATCAGTGCCGTGGCAAGCCCAAGGTCACCCAGCTGGCTGCATGTGGGGGAGCACAGAATCAAACCCGGCATGCCAGATTAGAAGTCCGCACTCCTAACCACTACACCAAACTGGCTCTCTATAGTATCACAAACCCTGCTTAGCAACCTTTCCTCCCCACACTTCTCCCTCCCTGGGCTTCCCCACCAAATCTCCAGGAATTTCTCAGCCTACAATTGGCATGCTTTGTCCTAAATAGGTCTACTCAGGAGTAAATCCCATGTTATTCAATGGGCTTAAACACCAGGGAGTATCCTAGGATTGCAGCCCTGCTAGAAGAAGGCTGTCTGATTACGACTGAAGGAAAGACATTCTGGACATAATAATTTAATATTACTTTACGAGCTCCACAAGTTTCTGGCAAGTGAAACCAATGCCAAGGATGAGCCTTCATTGTCTTCATTCGGTTTGCCCATATTCCTTGCTTACCATGCAGGTCCATTTACCCCTCAGGTCGACAAAGGGTTCAGTTACCCCAGGTTACATGTATGGAGGAAGCCACAATAACATGTATTTATTTAAGCTTTCTATTGACCTTTTTGGTGGAAAAGATCTTGCCCGAGCAGTGAACGGTAAAATCCATATAAACAAAATCAATAAAATAGCGCAAAAGAGAAGCCCCCAAGGAACAACCGTTTAATAGAACTCTGCAAATAAACAAAAAAGAAAAGCAAACATGAAATGCCTTCCAGAACAGCCAGTTTTATACAGTACAAGATAAGAAAAGATGGGAATGCACAGACCTGCCTTGGGAGGGTACTGCAGAGCCTATGTACTGCAGAAGAAAAATCCATTTCCTGTCTTAACATAGATAGAAGAGAAGAATGGAAGAAAGCCTTGGGCCTTGGTCTAGGAATCTAAGTAGGCTCATAGCACAGGAGGAAGGCCTTCAGATAGCATGAAGGTTGCATAGTCCCTCCTGACAGCTAGCAGGGGATGAGGGACTTACCAGGATGAGGAGGGAAGCCCAGCAGATGACACGGCAAAGCGTCTACTTCACTTCCAACATGACCTGGAAGTGATGTCATCACACGGTGACATCAGGGCAACACTCTGGTATTTGAGTATAATCGATTTGGTCTCTACCATAGAGTTTTTGCCCTGACGGCACCCGCATGATGATATTGCCTCTGGAAGTGACATAGGCAGTTTGCGGCAATGTTGACTGAGCCTCACTCTTTTTATGGGCAAGCCCTCTTCCTGGACAGCTGACTGGTGACAGGAAGGTTGAGCCTGCTGGCAGGGAAACCCTGCCTCCACTGGGGGTGCCTGGCAATCTAGATCCTTCAAAAAAATTGGGCCCGCAACACTTAGGGCTCTAAAGATTAAAAAACAGTTCCTTGTTTTATGCTTGCAACAGTATTATAATGATGCTCATACCAGGGTACAATATTTGCATAATAGGGCTGTTAGGAGTCTTTAAAACTGCCCATTGCTTATAATATTAGCTAAAGACATCACATTCTTTATTCCTGTCTCATTGAATCCAGTGATAATCTAATGCAACATTGCCACCTTGTGAGGTAACAGAAAAGTGACTGGAATAGCAGGAAGGAGATTATGGATTTCAATCTTCAGTATCACAAATTTCAGAATAGATGCACATATACATCTATATGATGATATATAATCTCTGGATCAAACAAGGCACAACCACATGCGACTGACTATCTCAGCTGCCTCTATTGTTGTTGTTTTGTTTGTTTGTTTTAAATACTAAATAGTGTAAGACTTTAAAGAACATAACTGAACCAAAACAAAACAAATAGTTAGGGAACTATAGTACTGTTCAAAATGATATCTGCTGATAAGAAAATCACATTGGCGTTAAGAGAAAATGACTAAACCAAGATCACCTATGAAGCTTTGTTGTAGGGAAAGAATATGAAGCCAGGTCCCCCAATCCTAATCCAGCATTCTAACCGTGATCATGCGGGCTCTTCTTTAATCTTGACTTTAATCTTTCATACATCAAAAAGCAAGCCTGCAAACTTTCGTGTGACACTATCTCTCTAAATCTCCCCAAAAACATGCACAAACACTATGGGTGGAATCCAAGCATTTGTGAATCATGCACAATTTACAGAAGATATCACAGCTCAACAAAAAGAATTTGGACCTAGTAGCCAGCCCCAAAATTAAGCACCCTAGGCTATACTTGTCAGGCAGTAACTGGCAACAGGCATGGAGCACAGGAATCCCATGAGACAAAAAGAAAAATAAGGCCTTGTCTACTGAGAAGAGGTTCTTACCATAGAATTCCTGGCAATTCCTAGAGCTACCCTAGAGGTAACAAAGGGTAGCCCAGAGAATTGTCAGAAAGTCTATAATAAACCCAGAAGTTCTTACCATAGAGTTTCTAGATATTCCTAGAGCTACCCTTTGTCTTTTCTGGGTAACTCTTGGAATTGTCAGGAACTTTATGATAAGAGTTTCCTGTAAGTACACAAGGTCTCATTTTTCTTTTAAAATTTTCTCCTTGGATCCCTCCACTAGTTGGCAACCCTAAATTCAGCAAGAAAAACCTGCTCTAAGAAATAAGAACATCAGCTTGCTATAAAGATCAGTCATTACTGAAGCAGGCTCTGGAATGCCTCCCTGAATATGATACCAAGCTGGCTTTTCCTTTTTCCAGATGGTATGCAAAAAATTGTGTGTGTGTGTGTGTGTGTGTGCAAATGAGCATATTTTCCCAAAGAGGCACAGCCCAGGAAAACCTGTTGAAAACTTTCATAGACACCCTTAGTTCCCCTCCCTTACAGCACACATCCTTTTCCAGTTTTGCCCCACCTGCCTGTTCTCTCCCCTCTCTTTGACCGTTTATGCACTGGAGGTTTCATGCCAGGCTGCAGCCTGGAGTTTTAATCGTGGCAGGTTGCCCCACCTCTTCCTGCACCCACACAGGGGAGCATTTGGCCCAGTGCTCCTAATCTGCCCCCAATTTTTGCACCTGCACAGGAGCTGGGGCAGTGATGTTCCTAGTGCGTAAACGGTCTTTGTCATCTTCCCTGTCTCGTATTCTAAATAGTAATCTCCTTGGGTCAGGGACTTGCCTTCATGTGCTCTGTAAGATATCATGTACATTGATTGTCCTGTGGAATAAAAAACCTGCCAACTGATTCAGCTGAATATAAACCAAGTATTAACCACCAGTTCTTGTTGCCTGTCACCAATCTGGCAGCCAGGGAGATAAAAAGTAGCAATCGGCACAAAGATGTTCTTTCACTCCTAAAGGAAACCTGGTAATGCTGTCCCACCACTTGAGAAATCACCAGGAATTTTGTAGTTTTAAGGTAGATTTCCTAGAAATTCTTAGAGCAACTGGACCCACAAAAGCTGCTTTTGAACATGGGGTCAGCTGCTTCTGACTGAGCAGTGATATTAGGGCTCTCTCAGCCTCACCTCCCTCACTGGTGTCTGTTGCAGGGAGAGAAAAGGGAAAGGGGTTGTAAGCGACTTTGAGACTCCTTCAGGTAGAGAAAAGCAGCGTATGACCGTTTATGCACTGGAGGTTTCGTGCCAGGCTGCAGGCTGGAGTTTTAGTCATGGCAGGTTACCCCACCTTTTCCTGCACCCACACGGGGGAGCATTTGGCCTGGTGTACCTCATCCACCCCCTATTTGTGCTCCTGCATAGGAGCTGGGGCAGTGAAGTTCCCAGTGCATAAGCGGTCTATAAGAAACAACTCTTCTTCTTCTTCTTCTTTAGGAACCATTTGGGATTCAGCACTCCAGACTGAAAGGTTTTCTGGCTCTGTCCATTGGAGGGAATGAAATACAAAATCCTTGTGGTGGCAAATGTTTCATGTAAAGGTAAAGGTAAAGGTATCCCCTGTGCAAGCACCGAGTCATGTCTGACCCTTGGGGTGACGTCCTCTAGCGTTTTCATGGCAGACTCAATACGGGGTGGTTTGCCAGTGCCTTCCCCAGTCATGACCGTTTACCCCCCAGAAAGCTGGGTACTCATTTTACCGACCTCGGAAGGATGGAAGGCTGAATCAACCTTGAATGTTTCATGTAGCCCAGCCAAAAAGATGAACAGAAGCATTAGCTTGCTCCACATCTGGCTTGATGCCTCTTGTTGAAGCTGCTGACCCACCTATTCACCCAATTTGTGCTCTTTGAGATGCCATTTCACACCTCCAAGTCAGCATCTCTTGATATTGCCAAGTAATGGACAATCATAGGTGAATATTTTCTCAGTAGGGAAACTTTTTTTTGAAAAAAATTAGAATAAATTGATACAAAATATAGAACAGCCTCAAAATATATGTTACAACCTTCATAAACACCAGTTTGTCCTAAATTTCAGGAAAAGAACACAATTGCAAAGAAACTATTTAAATTGTTCTACTGTTAGCCCTACATCGTCTTCTGTTTCTATGCATCTGTATTATCCCTTTTAGATTGCAAAATAGGCTGCCTAGGGAGGTGGTGAGCTCCCCCTCACTGGCAGTCTTCAAGCAAAGGTTGGATACACACTTTTATTGGATGCTTTAGGATGCTTTGGGCTGATCCTGCGTTGAGCAGGGGGTTGGACTAGATGGCATGTATGGCCCCTTCCAACTCTATGATTCTATGATTCTATGATACAATAGCTGAGGGCTGCTATCCACAGAATACTTAACTGGGATTAAGCCAATTGAATGAAATGGGACTTACTTTTGAATACATGTAGTTAGGGAATTGAATTGTATTAGACTGGTCTTTGAAACATTCTAACCAGTCCCTGTTGCAGAGAATACAGCATTTATTTCAGTGTTAGGTATCAGACTCATGAGAAGCAGAGGATACCACCAAGGGCCATCCGGTCCAGCTCCCCATCTTCTCAGGGACTTAAAAATCACATACTCCTGACAGGTGCTCATCTAATCTCCTCCTAAAAACTCCCAAATTCCTGGAGTTTAGAGGAGGAGCCTGTGAAAGGTGGAGCTGATATAGGGATCAGTTGTGATTCTGGAAGATCTCCAGGACCAGTCCAGAGGTTGGCAATCATACCTGAGAGGAGTTCCTCTCATTTGAGAAAACGGCAGCTTTAGAATGTAGACTGTAAAGCTTGAAATCCCTGTTGAGTTTCCTCTGCTCCAGCTTGGTGTAATGGTTAAGAGTGGCAGCCTCTAATCTGGAGAGCCCACTCCTCCATATGTAGCCAGCTGTGTGACCTCGGGTTGGCCACAGTACCGTTAGAGCTGTTCTCACAGACCTGTCAGAGTTCTCTGAGCCCCACATACCTCTTAGGGTGTCTGTTATGTGGAGAGGAAAGGCAAGGTGTTTGTAAGCTGCTTTGGGGCTCCTGATAGTGAAAGTGGGGTAGAAAAACCAACTCTTCTTCTCCTCAAACTCTGCCTTTTCTAGACACTGTCCCCAAATTGCCACAAATTTCCCAACCTGGAATCAGCAACCTCTTTAGACCATTTCCACACCAGATGTTTCATGCTGGGATGCAGGCTGAAGTTTGAGCCGGGGCAGGTTGCCCCACCTCTTCCTGCAACCGCATGGGGGAGCATTTGGCCTGGTGCACCTCATCCACCCCGGATTTGTACTCCCACATGGGAGCCAGAGTAGTTAAGTTCCCAGGGCAGAAATGATCGTTTGGGAAACTTTTGGTTAATTGTCTTTGGGTTAATTCACTGGCAAGGAATGCCCATAGCAAGAGCAGCCGCCTGAGTATTTGGAAAGTCCTGCATTGTCTGTAGGTGACCTGATTTGGTCTTTTGTGACTGGCTCTTGCCACCCACATGACTATTAAATATAGTAAATAGTGTTAGACTTTTCTCAGCTCCGAGGCAACGGAGTTCTTGCCTAATGAGAAAGCCTTTGGTGGGAAGATAAAAGGAAAGCAGTAAATTCAGGCCACCCTGGAAGCAGGGTGAAAGATTCCCTCACCAAGGCTTAATTGAAGACTTCTTCCTTCCTGCAGCAAGCTCATGTTGAATGAAAAGATTTAAGCTAAATTCTTTTAATCGTCATTTGTACTTTCTTTCCACTCTTTTGAAATATAGTTTCCCTGCCCCAGCCTGGGCTGCATTTGTACAATGAGAAACAGAAGTGTTTCTTTCTTTTTTGCTGTATGCTTTCAAAGTCTGTCAGACCTTGTAGCCCGGGGGTGACCAAACTGAGGCTCTCACTGAGGTCCTTCTGACTCCACCCATCCTCTGACTCCATCCCCAAGTTTCCAGAAATTTCTTAAACAAGAGATGGCAACCCTAGTCCACATGCAAAAATGCTGGGTCCCCATAATCCCAAACCCTGTAATTTATCAGATGTATCATCCAGGAATGTCTTGGGGTGGGACCTGATAGACATCACATTGACTATCAGTATTAGTAACAGTATTTTTCTTACTGAGTTTCAAAGTGGATTCCATGGTGTAAGTCAATAAGATGAACAGGATGGGACACCCAATAAGCAATGTAATAGGATTAAAGGTAAAGGTAAAAGTAATCCCTGTGCAAGCACCGAGTCATGTCTGACCCTTGGGGTGACGCCCTCCAGCGTTTTCATGGCAGACTCAATATGGGGTGGTTTGCCAGTGCCTTCCCCAGTCATTACTGTTTACCCCCCAGCAAGCTGGGTACTCATTTTACCCACCTCGGAAGGATGGAAGGCTGAGTCAACCCTGAGCCGACTGCTGGGATCGAACTCCCAGCCTCATGGACAGACAGCTACAGTCAGCATTTCTGCCACTTACCACTCTAAGATTGTAGAAATCTAAAACCAAGCAGAAATGCCACTTGTTCCATCCACAGGGCCAGCTGGATAGGCACAGTTTGGGAGCCTCAATGTGGGGATGAGATGATGATGTAGAAAGGAGAGCTTTAGATTTATAAGGCACTATGGGACCAATTGGGGCAAGTCAGACCTCCATAAAGGATAAACATTTGAACCAAAATGGAACTGAACTGATACACATAATATTAAAAAGGTGGCCAAGCAACTTTTAAACTGAACCCTGGGGGGAGGGGGCAGCCAAAAGTTGCTGAGAAGCATCCAGTGCAGGTAGACTGGTCCCAAAGTGGTGAAGGGAGAAACACTTCTGATGACCCTACTGGAGACTGGATGGGAAAGGAGGGTTAAATAAAGCAAGATAGCCAGTCAAATAGGCCAAAGAAGTGGAAACAGCAGAGATGTCTAGACAGAAACAGTTTGGATGTGTTTCTATGCAAATATCACAAGCCTTCAACCCCAAATGGAGGAGTTGGAGCCCTTGGTTTTAAGAGAAAACATAGATACAATGAGCACAACAGAAAACTGGGGGATCCAACATGTTCCTGAGATGCCCACTCTATCTCAGCTGTCATTGAACACCCAGCACTCCAGCTCCCCAATCTTGACTCAGTGACTGGCCTACAGACACCTATAATGTGTTTGTCTCACCTCCCTTGGCCCCTTAGTCACCCCATGTGGCCCTCAGCCGCCATTTTGATCCTATCTACATTAACTGGAGTGTTTATGCAATCATTGCTTTGGACTGATTTGTCCTGAACCAGAGAGTCCCCAGCGTCTGTCAGCTTTCCCCATGAGATCAGTTTAAAAGTTGTTCCGCCACATTTTGGATATCAGTTCCAAGCCGCCTGGTTCCCTTTTGGCTCAAGTGAAGCCTGTCTCTTTTGTACAGGCTCAGCTTGTCCCAGGAAGTTCCCCAGTGCCTTGCAACCCTAAACCATTCCTTCGAGCACCATTTTCTCATCCACTCGTTGACACCCATGGTCTGTGCCTGTCTAGCTGGCCCTGCGTGTGCAACCAGCAGCACTTCTGAGAGTCCTGGCCTTCTAATTTTCCTGGCCTTTCCTGATAGTCCTGGCCTTTGAAGCCCTGGCCTTCTAATTTTCTACTTGGTCAACTAATTTTTTTCCTCCAGGACCACACAACTACATTTCACAATGTCATTGCCTGCTGTCTCCTCCCCAGCATGTGATGCCCACAACCTTCGCACCAGGCTGGCAAGTCACCATGTGGTCAAAATACCTGTCACAGACCCCACTCTCTATATGTCTAATGAAAAAATCATTCACAGAAACCCACCACGCCCAGCCCCTCCAGAGTATTCTCAGTGCAAGAGGATACTGGTCCATCACCCAAGGAAGAGGACCCTTCTAAGGGATCACATCTCTCTTCCTCAAACACTCTCTGACCTCAAGACTCTTACTCTCCTCAACCAGTGAAGAGCTATTAGCACAGGAGTTGGACTCTTCTGGCAAGTCCCTGTGGTCCTTTCTCCTCACCCAACTGGCTCATTTCTAACCTCTGTTGAGATTAAGAGTCCTTGCACAATAGCCATCTTATGCCTCACCATCTTTTAACCTTAACCCCAGATTTGGGAGTGGGGGAATGAGGACAGGTGCTTGCCAATGATTCTCCATCAGTAATAAAAAGCATTCTGTGGGTGCTCATAGATGCAGCATGATGGCTTGCAATTAATGATTCAAACAGCTGGAATGAAGCAGCATTTGCCTTTCTGCTCTCCCCCCCCCCCTCATGTAGCTGTGAGATGAATATCTACTTATTCAGCACCCATGTATATATTGCCAAGTTGATATGTACGGCACAAGTCAAATACTTACAAGCTTAAGTAGAATTTTTCTCAATTTTTTTCACTAGAGGGCATCAGTGGAATAGACTTGAATATAAGCTATATGCCATTCCAAAGTATAACAAAATGATAAGAAAGCAAGTAGAAAGTCCAGTTCCTGAAAGTTATAGGTTTTGGCATTTTTACAAAGAATTTAAGATGCCAGGATTGACCAACCTGAAGATACCATGGTCTTTGCTCTTGTTCCTGGGGACATTCATGCTAAAGAGTTGACAGCCCACACAATGGGCTACTAAGACACATGTTTTATATTGGGAGGATAAGAACCATCCTGGTCTAATCATTAAAGTAATGGTCTGAATCTGGGAGATCCCAGCCATGGTTTTAAGGTCTCCAGCAAGCCATTCTCTCTGAAATTGGACCACTTATTTATAAAAAAGGAATAGCTGTGATCTGCCTCTTGAGCAGTTGGGCAGGATAAAGTGTCTTAAATGCTTTGATTGTCTGATGAGGACAGGATATGGAAAACAATTTTAGGACTGTGAACAACTGCTCCTTGTAAAATGAACAACTGTTCCTCTGTGTGCAGTCGGCCCATGTAAAATAGGCAGTGTACATAGTTTCTTGTGAATGTCGGTGGCTCAGGGAGTTTGCAGGAATCCACTCCAATCTCCTCACTAGATCTACTTTTAATATTTATTTTTATACCCACTTTACTGATGGGACATAATTCAAAGTAATTTTTCATTATTGTTTGTTTGTTTCTTTCTTTCTTTCTCTCTTTCTTTCTTTGATTTCTATATCACCCTTCCATATGGCTCAGGGCGGTTTACATACAACATCATAGGGGGATATATGGATACTATTCCAGCATCCATGGCCAAAAATTAGAAGACAAGATAAAATTATGCAGATGAAAGGAGAAAGACACAATAGGTGCAAGACCTGTCAGAGATCAGGTTTGGTTTCCAGGGAAGTGTGTTCAGGTATAGCCTGGTCATATATATATATACATATATTAAATACCTTATTCGTATTTTTTATATATTTGGGTCTCTGACAGGTATCTTGGATTTCTAGAATATTGGCAGATGGGTCCTGAAAAAGCCTAAAAATATTTAAGAGTAATTAGGAATATCTGCAGTTAGCGTTTGAAGGCTCCCACGGGTTTTTTTCCTTCTTTTTTGCAGTAATAGGGTCTTCCTGGGCTGCATATCAGCTTGCCAGTTTGATTCCTCTCAGATTAAAGCCTTTTAAATTGTGTTATTGGTTTAGCAAAGTTATGATCTTTGCTGGCTCATTATTATGTTTTTATCATGGATTCTCAGGTTGGACATTGCTGTAGACTCTCGCATTGTACATTGGTTTCATGCTGTGATTTTATATATATTCTATATATTCTATATATTCTAGACTTGAAGAAAAAGAGGAAAAAGAAGAGTTGGGTCTCATACCACACTTTTCACTACCAGAGGGAGTACAAAGCAGTTTACAGTCGCCTTCCCTTCCTCTCCCCACAACAGACACCCTGTGAGGTAGGTGGGGCTGAGAGAGAGCTCTGACAGGACGGCTCTGTGAGTATGGCATTATCAGAACTTTGACTATCCAGACCTGACACCTGTTTTTCTTAACTGTACACATCTATTAACGTCTACTGCATCTTTATTAGAGGACTGGGCTGCATTCCTTGCCAAAACATCATAGGGGTGGAACTGGATCCATAGCCAAGGGACTGATCTGTTCATTCAAAAGCATATCAGGAAAAAATTCTCAGTTCCTGTAGTCCAGGGGTAGTCAAACTGCAGCCCTCCAGATGTCCATGGACTTCAATTCCCATGAGCCCCTGCCAGCGAATGCTGGCAGGGGCTCATGGGAATTGTAGTCCATGGACATCTGGAGGGCCGCAGTTTGACTACCCCCTGCTGTAGTCTGTAACTGGCCATGGTTAGAGCACTTTGAAACTTTTCAGGGAGTCAGAATATGCAGTATTTTACATATCCATAAGATGGCACTGCAGAAAAGGATTTGTGATAAAACTTTCAATGTTCATTCAGGTTTGTCTTAATGGCGCCACTGGACTCAAACTTTGTACTGTTTCGGCATTTATGTAGTGGCTGGGCCAGTTATTTTAATATAGTACCTAACTTACACAGGAGCAAAATAGCCAGGCCGATTTCCACAAGTAATGCTAATGTCACCTGTAAATCACACGAACACACACACAGACACACACGTATAGTTATATGTAGTTTAATTTAATTTATTTTTATATATTTAAAATTATTTAAATGTTTTAATAAAAATATTTAAATACTTGCCTTTCTCCCTGTCACCTAACACTGAATGTAGTTATTAGTCACTGTTAATGTAGATCAGTGGTTCTCAACCTTCCTAATGCCGCGACCCTTTAATACAGTTCCTCAAGTGTTCTTTCACAGAAATTAAACCGAAACTGACCAATGGTATGAAGATCCATTGTTCATGATTGTATATAAATTGTGTTTTTTCCCAGGGTTTCTCAGTTCAGCTCTGACTCTTGCCCCATCATGCCGATCTCGGTCCTTTTTGCTGCTCCAGAGACAAACACTCTCTCGATCTACCCCGCAAGACTGTTGTGTAGATGGTGCCCCCCCCAGCCAAGCTGTTTGTCCTGCCATGACCCCTGTGAAAGGGTCATTTAACCCCAAAGGGGTCTGTTACCCAAATTGCTGGACACGTGTCCTAAAACACGTATCTTTGAGCTTGTGGGGAATATTAGCTCAAATGCTGCGAGAGGGGGGTAACTTAGCGTTATCGGATCGTTACCTTTGTATACGAGGGTTATTCCACCTGTAGGAACTCAAGGCAAACACAGATTTAAATGGTAAAATATTAATATAAGCTTTTATTGAAAGGAAAATAACAAAAGTACACACAAATAGCTAACACACATACAAGCAGTCATATAGAGAAGAGGGAGGAAGAGTGGAAGGCTTGATAGTTACCTGTCCGAGGAGTGGTGGGTCAGAGGAAGAAACACGAACCAGCGTGGGAGGTCCCGGGTTGGAAGACACTCAGAGTGGCTGTGTGAAGCCACAGTTTTTATAGGATTTTGGGAAGGGGGCTATGTGACAAGGCTCAGGTAAGCATGTGTTGGAAGTTTCCAGGGTCCCCAGAGATTAGGACAATACCTGGCCAAGTGGGGGGGGGGATGATGGCCGTAAATGGATTTGGATAAAGGTATTAATGGCTCTGAGGAAGAGAGCCATCAGGTCTAGCTGGCAGGATGTGGGGAGGAGATTTCCCCTGGCAGAGGGGCCAAGTGTGAAAAATGTTGCAAGACAAAGGATTTTCCTAGAAGCCCTTAGGCAAACAGGAGGAAGCCAGTCCACTCACTTAGAAATACAATGGGGGGGGGGGGTCGAGAGTAGGGCATGGAGGCACCTGGATTTCCAAACCAGTAGCTGAGAACAAGCCTGGGCTTGTCCTGTTTCCTAAGATGGAGTCTGCTCTGACATTGCCCTGCCAGAGTGACTTGGTCTGTCCTGTGTCTAGCTTGCTCCCAAGTCTAGACTGTCGCGCTGCGCTATTGGTTAAGGAGTACAGTGTGCCAAGGCATAAGGCAGGGATCCTGCCATGCGTAACATTCCCCCCCTTCTGTAGTGAATTATATGTCCAATTTATTCACTACAGACCAATATACTGTGTTAGTGGCGGCAAAGATTGAAATTCAGACTAGAAATTCAGAGAGAAAAGTGGGGCCATCTTCTGCCACTACAAAAACTACAAAAACTTAGGCCAAATTAAAAACAAAACACATTTAGGAGGGGTTTGGGTGACTTAAGGAAAGCTGTGAAGTTGCTTTTCCTCTTTACCACAGCCACTCAAAACTAAATGTAACATACATGAACTATGAACTAGCTAAGCGTGAGGTCTCCACCATATGAATAAAGCAATGAACCAATGCAAACTAATACGTTGAGCACGACAATCTAGCAAACAATAGACAAAAAGCAAATGCAGTGAAAACCAAATTCTATGCAGGCAGGAAACTGTGGGCAGTACCTGAGCAATATTTTAGAATGCGAGCACTAGGCAATCCTAAAAATGCTGGCAATGAATATCAAGCAATTACTATGAAGCAGGCAGAAAGTGGTAGAAACTAAAAAGTTAGACAATGAACTAAGCAATGACTTCTAATAAGCAATGCAATAAGAACAAGGTAAAGCTAAGCAATTTAGCAAAACTTATATACATAAACTATTTAAAACTGATACAGGCACAATGCAATAGACAGTGAGTTGAAATACAGGGCACAATACAATTTGGAATACAGACAATACAGTTTGAAAAACTTCCTCCCCCCCTTGTCCCATTGGTAAAGGTGGGAGTGAAGCTGGAGATTCCTTGAATAGTTGAACATGAGGATTGATGAAGATGAGCGACTGGTTCAGCAGTTGAAGATGTTGATATATATATGCATATATATATAAGACATTGCTGGGTGATGTTTGCAAACACATAGAATGGTGAAGGAGGTTCCTCCATGGGGGTAAAAAGCAACTTTGGCGAGGATCCATTTTATGAGAGAGCCACTGGCAAGAGGTTGTGGCAACAAGCAAATAGCTGGAGATGTGTGCAGGTCTGGGTTAGCTTGCAAGTTGATCTTCTTCCCCCCCCCTCGTGACTGAAATGGCAGGGGAAGAGGCAGTGAAGGCACTAATCCAGGGTGTTAGAGTATACGCAGGGTCAGAGGTGGCATACAGAAGAAGAAGCAGGCCGGCTGGGCAGTCAGGCTTCATAGAGCAGGAGCTGGGGTAAACAGCAAGCATCAGTAGTTCACCAGCAAGTAGGCTGGGGCAGAAAGCGCAGAGCAGCAGGTCATGACCACAGGACACATCCATAGCAAACGCAGGCAGAGGAATGCTGTCATCTTGACCAGGTCAGGTCTGGAGGTTGGCGAGCAGGATACAGGTGAAGAGCACACAGGCAGGACCATCAGGAACTGGCCTGGTGATCTGAGGTTTGTGATGCACAAGCCTGGAGCCTCACTAGGGCAGGCTTGGCAGACGCGGGTTGCAAGAATGTTTGAGTGGCCCAGGGCATCAACAGCACAGTGGAGCTGAAGAGCTCAAGGGGGAGACACCCAATTGAGAGCTCTGAAGACAAAGATTGACAAAAGTTCAGTGGAGAAGTGTGTGCAGCTGCAAAGAGTGATGCTGCAAAGTCTGTTGAGGCTGGGCTCAAGTAGGCACACAGCCTGATGGATATACAGATTAGGAAAAATACTCAAAAATTTAGAGCTTTGAAGACAATGAACTCAAAATGAAAGATTGGAGCAGAGGGGTGCCCCCATAAGTGACTGTCAAAAAGATCTACTGTGGTGGGTGCCCACCATGACCTTACAGAGACGGAAAATAGAATTTAAGAGGAGCTAGATGCCATCTCCAGGGAGGGAGATGGAGATTAGAGTGCAATCATAAGACAAGGGAAGGAGGATGCCAAACTCCTGGTGAGTTTGGGAATTTGAGAGAAAACTGATGACTGAAGCGAGATGCTTTGTAGAAATACACAAGAGGAGATAAAGTCCTTCAAGTCCTGTAAGCAGATAGCTTTTGGAGGCTAGGTCTACTGGCCTTCTGCCCTGTTGTGTAAAAAGAAGCATTCAGAAAAAGAATCAAAGAGCCAAAGTTAAAGGTTCCTGCAAACATGTTGCAAATGGTCTATGAATGAATAGATTAGCAGCTCAAATACACATATATATATGAGGGGGGAAAAAAAGAAGAATTGCTAGATAGAATCTGGTCAATTACTTCCCAGTTAATAAGCACAAAAAGAAATAGATGCTCTGGTATGCAATAGGTTAAAAGCATACTACAGATTTTTCTCTATAAGGAACATAAGATAAATCAAAACACAAAAAGAAAGCTTCAAAAACAAAACTTGGATTGTGATCTATAAAGATCTTGCTATAAAGAGCACAAGAGAGGACTCCTAATTTAAAGAGGACTCAAAAACATGGCAAAAGAATTTGCAAAATATTGTTGATTGACATAAACAATCTAAAAAGTTAGAGCACATAAGCACAAATCTAAAAGCAAAGGTTTCTTATAAAAATGAATAAAACAAATAACCTTAAAGAAAATTTAAAGGTTGAGGTATAGAAACTTGTTTTTCAGATTGAGATCTGCCTGCTGGTAGGCCAGGCTGATTAGATGTCAATTGCTTCTTTTAAAAGTTACATTGGAGTACTGCTGAGAATATGAGTGGGAAAGAATGAATGAGAGGAACATGAAGATGAAGTCAGAGTCCCATTACACAAAAGTGTGTCAAAATAATTGTGTACTTAAGGAGGAAAGACTGTTCCTCTGTACATACACAGAGTGCCTTTTCATAGGAGTCAGGCTGAGTGGAAGCCTGAGAGCCCAAATGAAAGGTCTGTATGAAGCTGTTTCAAAACATTCAAAACAAAATTGCAAAAACAGATTTTTAAAGAAAATTGTCTTATGCAAAGAGGAAAAAAATGTTAACTGCCAATTAAAATTTGAAATAGGAAGTAAAAATGTCAGAGGGAAAAACTATGGAGGGAATGCTTTTTCTCAAAGAGAAAATATTTCAAATATTAAAAGCAGCCAAAATTGTCTTAAAATAAAAACTAAAAACTAAACATATTTTAGAACAGAACTATTTTACTGTACTCCCCCCCCCCTTAGATTCTCTCTGAGGTAGGGGTCAGTCTTTAAAGAAACAAAACTTCTTCCCTTCCTGATTTGAGAAGAAAGAATACTTTCTGTGCTGTTAAAGTTCCTTAGTTATGTAGATTATTTGCCTGGATGGGGGAGAGCAAGGCATGAGTCATGGGGCTGAGTGCCTAGGAAGGCAGTTAGACAAAGAGAGTCTGTTTTAAGATTGCAAAATAGTGGCTGTTTCAGTGTGACTGCAACTATAGCTGGAGGCTCTACCAATTGCAGCCAAATTTAAAATTTGGAGGTTTAAAAGTAAAAATGGAAGCACACATGTTGAACCATTATTTTTCCTGTGTATATCATTGAATCTGTTAACTTTGCTTGCAACATTTACTGGGAGGAGGGAAGCTAAGAGAACATTGAAAAGGAATGTTGTCCTTGCAACAAATTCTTCCCTGCTGAAATAATGGTTGTCACCTTGGATTTTGGAACTCTGTACAGGTTCAGAGGCAGGGTTTCCTTCCTGACTCTGTGATGGGGGAACTGAGGACATTTCCTCTTCTTTAAAGACAAGAGGTGAAGCTGGGTTACTGGGTCTACTGTATTTTCTTTTCAATTTACTATCTGTGTGGCTTTGGAAATCCAGTACATTTTGCAAATGTGCTTTTACTTTTAAAAGTTCACCCTGGAATTCCTTGTTTTTCTCATTAAGATCCTTAATTTCTAAATCTTGTTTCTGGGTAAGAGTTTTAAATTTCTCTATTTCCTTCTGCCAATCCTTAGGGGATTGAGAAGAAATTTCTATGGGGCTAGTTTTCTGTAGCTCACATCTAAGTATGTCTCTGTTCCTTTTCTCTCTAATGGCCTTTACAAAACCACACATGAGTACAGATGTGGGTTGGTCATGATACTGGGACATGTCTGCTCCAGCATTTCTAAGTTCCCGCCACAGAAAAATCCGGTCACTAATTTTATTCTGCTGCTGAGGGGCAGAATTTCTATTCTGAAAGTATTTAGGTTTGAGAGTATTTGGGGGAAAATTATTTGAAGGGAAACCATTTAGTGGCTTACTCCTTTCTCCTGGCTTTTGTTTGCTCCAGCCATTAGGTGGCTGCAGGGAGCGATTGTCTCTATTCCTATTAGAATTGGGGTGATTCTGATTAAAGCGGTTCTCCCTCTTGATCCTGTACTGAGAGTGGAGACCACTGTTTGCCTGAATGTTTAAATTTTTGGAGTCCTGGTTAGTGGGAAATTCAAGAGAACCTGATTCTCTAAGCTGGCCTGCAATGGGGAGCTGTTTCTGGATTTCCTGCCTCTCAGTTCTATCTGCAGGGGTTGTAACTAGAACTGGGTGGAAGGGAGCTGAATTTTCCCCTTGGGGTTCTATGAACATTTTGGGGGTTATTTCTTCTGGCAGAGGCTCAGAAGGTAGAAGGGGAAGAGTCTCTGGATGAATTGTGGCAACTAGAGCCCTTTGGAGCTCTAACTGCTTTTCAAGTTCCTGCATTTTTCTATGGCATGCCTCATGGCTTACTTGAGCATGCTTGGCCACATTGTTCTCCCCTAGGAACTGTGCAGCTCCCTTGATCTTAACTAGCTCTGCTTCTAGCTCGAGAATGCGAGCCTCTGCTACCTCAGCTCTTTGCCTTGTGGCTTGGAGCTGACTTTCTAGTTCCTGGATGGTCTGAAGCTGATGAGCCTTCTCCACCCGTGCACTCAAGCGCTCAGTTCTCATGTCCTCCATCTCAGAGAGGTGGATGATATGAGCCTCACGCTGTTCCAGGAGATCAGCTAACTGGGCCTCCCGTTGTTCGAGACGGTCAGTCAGCTGAGCTACCTGCTCCTTCACTAGGGCATCCTTCTCCTCTAGGGCATGTTGCAGCTCAGCAATCTGGGCTACACTGTCCTGAAGGGCAACAAACATACCCCAAGTGGCATAAGAGTCCTTACTGCCACCCCCGAGCTTCCTGGTGTTGCACCATTCTTGGAAAGCCTCGGTAAGGGTTTCCAGGGGGTTGGAGCTTTTGAAAGCTCCCGGGCGCCAGGGGTTCCGGCCGCCCTTCTTGGTCACCCAGAGTGTCAGTCTGTCTGCCGGTTCCTTACGGGCAATCAGGCTAGTCAGATTGAATCTGGATGCCATTTCTTCCTATTAATTTCCAAGATCTTAAAGGGGACGGGGCTTGGTTTTCTGGCTTCTTGTCACTGGGCAAGCAAGCACAGAGGGGATGAGTTTAGGGGCAGCCACTGCTCGTCTCTTGAACAGCAGGGGAGAGAGGGAAAAGGATCCCGTGGAGTTTAACCTCTCACGGGTGTGGCTAGTTTGTTTTTGGCTGAGAATGGCCGGGGCTCTTCTCAGTTCAGGGCAAAAACTACCGAAAAACCAAGAGGTTGGCTGATTTTTCCAATCAAGGTTGCCGGAGCGCACTTGATCCTCGGGAAAACCACCAAAAACCTGAAGGTATTTTTAGGGAAGAGATCACTGGGGGATTTTCTTGCAGCTTCTATATCCTTCAAAGCGGCAAGGGGAAAAGGGGGAAGGGCTCCCGTCAAGGCACGTCCTTACGGGGTTTGGCTAGTTTTCTTATTTTATACCGAGATGGCCGGGGCTCTCTCGATTCAGGGACAAAACTACCAAGAAAACCTGAGGGTACCGGCTAATTTATTCGGTTAGGATCGCCCTGGCTTTCCTGAACACGGGGAAAATTACCAAAACCTGGATCATCTGAGCTTCGCAAAGCCCGCTTGAGTTCTCGTGCCACTCCCGACACTCGAAACTCCAACTCCTGCGGCCGCAGGGCAATTTGGTGCTACAGAGAGGGACTCTGCTTGCATGAGTAGTAGCAGTAGGGGGATTTCTCTGGTCCTTCCTACAGCTAAGAGGAACTGCCTAACGCCTTCCTACGCTTGGCTAATCCCTAGTTGTTGGGTGCGTTTCGTCCACCCGCCCGTCTAAGCCTAAGAAAACCTTGCTTCAGTGTTCCTAGCCTTAAGAAAACTGTTGTTGGGTGCGTTTCGTCCACCCGCCCGTCTAAGCCTAAGAAAACCTTGCCTCGGTGTTCCTAGCCTTAAAGGAAACTAATCTCCACCAGGAGCAAAACAATAGCAAAAGGGTAGAAAAGAGAGAGAGAGGCCAACCCTTTTAGAAAGCACACTTCCAAGAGCACATTCACACACTTATGCCAAGAGTTCAAACGGGCTTTTCCCCTTACGTCCGGGTTACTGGAGAGTGCCGTGCGTCCACTTTACTCCCGAGTAAGCCTGGGGCAATTGCCCGCGAGATCCACCATAATCTGTTTCCCAAATTGCTGGACACGTGTCCTAAAACACGTATCTTTGAGCTTGTGGGGAATATTAGCTCAAATGCTGCGAGAGGGGGGTAACTTAGCGTTATCGGATCGTTACCTTTGTATACGAGGGTTATTCCACCTGTAGGAACTCAAGGCAAACACAGATTTAAATGGTAAAATATTAATATAAGCTTTTATTGAAAGGAAAATAACAAAAGTACACACAAATAGCTAACACACATACAAGCAGTCATATAGAGAAGAGGGAGGAAGAGTGGAAGGCTTGATAGTTACCTGTCCGAGGAGTGGTGGGTCAGAGGAAGAAACACGAACCAGCGTGGGAGGTCCCGGGTTGGAAGACACTCAGAGTGGCTGTGTGAAGCCACAGTTTTTATAGGATTTTGGGAAGGGGGCTATGTGACAAGGCTCAGGTAAGCATGTGTTGGAAGTTTCCAGGGTCCCCAGAGATTAGGACAATACCTGGCCAAGTGGGGGGGGGGGGATGATGGCCGTAAATGGATTTGGATAAAGGTATTAATGGCTCTGAGGAAGAGAGCCATCAGGTCTAGCTGGCAGGATGTGGGGAGGAGATTTCCCCTGGCAGAGGGGCCAAGTGTGAAAAATGTTGCAAGACAAAGGATTTTCCTAGAAGCCCTTAGGCAAACAGGAGGAAGCCAGTCCACTCACTTAGAAATACAATGGGGGGGGGGGTCGAGAGTAGGGCATGGAGGCACCTGGATTTCCAAACCAGTAGCTGAGAACAAGCCTGGGCTTGTCCTGTTTCCTAAGATGGAGTCTGCTCTGACATTGCCCTGCCAGAGTGACTTGGTCTGTCCTGTGTCTAGCTTGCTCCCAAGTCTAGACTGTCGCGCTGCGCTATTGGTTAAGGAGTACAGTGTGCCAAGGCATAAGGCAGGGATCCTGCCATGCGTAACAGGTCCCAACCCCCAGGTTGAAAACCACTGATGTAGATGATATCTACTTGTGAATTTAGATTCTCCAGTAGTCTCCTATTTTCTAGTTCTCATGAACTTAAAGATGTGGCTTATAGGTGCACTTGACCATAAAAATAGAATTAAGGGTTTCCTAAAGGGCATGCCTATTACACCATAAGAAAATTGCAGTATTCCTATATCTGAAAAAATATTCAAAAATGTATAATGTGGGACAGTGTGCCTTTGGCATTATTTATTGTTGTTGTTGTCAGCCATTCAGTCATGTGGGACTTTTGGCGATCTGATGACACAATTGTCACCATGATCCCCAATCCCACAATGGCTCCCTCAGCCATGCAGTGTTCGTATCTAACCACCATGTTCTTTGTTGGCCTGGTTTCCTTTTCCCATTGACTAATCCTAACATAACTGCTTTCTTCATTGAGTTGGATCACACAATGTGGCCAAAGTAAGTGAGCCGGAGTTCTGTGATTTTGCCAACCAATAATATATCTCACTTTATGCACTGTAATACTTCCTTGTTTGTGACTTTTGCTGTCCACGGACCCCATAGAAGCTTTCTCCAATGCCAGAGTTCAAATGAATTGATTCTTCTCTTGTCCGATTTTTTCATCGTCCAGCTTTCACAACCATAAGCAGCTATTGGAAAGATGATAGATCTAACTAATCTACATTTGGTAGTCAGGCGTATGTCCTTGCTTTTCCATGTTTGGTTCAAGCTCATCATTCCTGAGTGACCCACAGCAATTTGATGTTTTATTTCCATACTGCAATCACTTCTCACATCAATTTGTGATCCAAGAAAAATGAACTCTTGAACACATTCAATCTCTTAACCATCAATTGTTAATGGGACATGTCTGGGTTTTTTGCAGTAGTCATTATTTTTGTCTTTTTAGTGTTTAAGAAAAGGCCAAATTTACTTCATTGACTCTTGTAATCAGCTGTTCTAGGCCTTCCTTAGTTTTTGACAGGTAGTGTCATCAGCACACTGAAGATGATTTATATCCCTTTCTCCCATCTTAATGGAGCTCTTCCGCCAGGTTTAAATGCGATGGGCTAGGAGGAAAATCTGGTAGCCCCCCCCTTGACATCAAAGGCAGCAATACACCAAGGCCACCTATTGACTAGGGCTATGGCTCCCCCTCACCACTTCCCCTATTGGATGTTTTTATGGGGGGTTGGGTAGTTGACTTATACTGCCATATTTCTTACTCATATGTTCTAATTTTTTTTATGTCCTGTCTTAATTTTAATGGGGTTTTAGTGGGGGGTTATTAATGGACTGTTGTAACCTGGCACAAGCCAATTCTGGGAGTGGTGGGGAATAAAAATCTTAATAATAATAATAATAATAATAATAATAATAATAATAATAATAATAATAATAATAATAATAATAATTCCAGTGTTTGATTCTTTGAGTTCAATCTGTCATAATGATCTCAGCATACAAGTTTAAAAGGAAGGGGGAAAGAGTACAACCTCTTGTAGTCAATAAAGCAGATGTAGAAATCCTTCTGGTATTCCCATGACTTTTCCAAAATCCAGCACAGGTTTGCTATGTGATAATGAGTGCCATGTCCCCATCGAAAGCCAGCTTGAACATCTGATAATTCTCTTTCAATGGTTGTTGCTATGTGTTGTTGTAAGTTTTTGAGCAGGATCTTGATAAATGAGGGCTAAAGGTAAAGGTATCCCCTGTGCAAGCACCGGGTCATGTCTGACCCTTGGGGTGATGCCCTCCAGTGTTTTCTTGGCAGACTCAATACAGGGTGGTTTACCATTCCCTTCCCCAGTCATTACCGTTTTACCCCCCAGCAAGCTGGGTACTCATTTTACCAACCTCGGAAGGATGGAAGGCTGAGTAAGCCTTGAGCCAGCTGCTGGGATCGAACTCCCAACCTCATGGACATGGCTTCAGACAGCATTTCTGCTGCTTACCACTCCGCACCACAAGAGGCTGTTAAATGAGGGCTAGGGAACAGATTTTTGAGTCACCCTTTTTCATAATAGGATGACCACAGATCATTTCCACTCCTGTGGCCAGTTATCAATTTCCCAGATTTTATACACAATGACAAAACAAATCCCTATAACAATGAACCTAGGATGCCATGCTAAGTAGGAGAATTAAGTGGGAAATATTGACTGGAATACCATGTAATGAAGAAGTTGATGAAGAAGTAGTTGGTTTTTATAACCCACTTTTCACTCCCTGAAGGAGTCTCAAATCACTCTCCCTTCCTCTCCCAACAACTGACAACCTGTGAGGTAGGTGGGGCTGAGAGAGCTCTGACAGGACTGCTCTGTGAGAACAGCTCTAACAGGACTGTGACTAGCCTTTGTAACACTGAGATCAGATTAGACTATAGTAGAGCTCTCCACATGGGACTTAACGTGAACTCAGAGACTTCAGTTGCAACAGCATGCCACAAGCTGGTTATTATCAGGAGCTACATGGAATGTGCATATTGGCTGCCCATTGTTTACTGGATTCAATTCAAGGTACTGACTACAAAGCCCTGTATGTCTTTGGTCCCTCGTATCAGCAGTTCCTCCCACGTTCTTTCCATGTTCCACTGTGAAGAAATACTTTTTTCTTTGAAGGTTTGAAATGAATTTTTAAAAGTTATTCTTCCCTTTCTGGGCAGAGAACAGACAGGGAGGGGAAAGTCAATCAATGGCTTTCTCAGCTAGTTCTTTAAAAATGCTAATAGGTTTGGCTGGAGACAACAGGAGGGTCCAGCCTCTCCTCCCCCCCCTCAAGCAGAGATCAGAGATTCAGAGGAATATAATACAGCAAGACTCCAGTCATGCCCCCTATATAGCCACAGTAGAGCTCCCTCCCTCTCTTTTGTAAAATGGTAGCATGAGCGGAAAGAGAGTCTTGAAATTGTTGATGGCAGATGAAGCTCTGGAAATTGCAGTAGAAGCTCTACAGGCTTTCTGTACTCTTGAGAATGCCTCCTCCTGATCAAAAAACAGAAAGGAAATTAAGGACTCTCTCTGCAACCCTAGATTGCTGCTTCCCAGCTAAGATTTCAACATCACTTGCTTCCCATTTAGGATTACAACCCATTACCACTGACCCTTTAGGACCTGGAACCTCTGAAAGTTTTGTATTCATAGGACAGCCATATTTCGTGACCTTCCAGTGCCCACTAGCCATATACCAACACAGTTCAATGGATCAGTTGTGTTTTCTTGGATGCTTTAGGATGTTTTGGGCTGATCCTGCATTGAGCAGGGGGTTGGACTAGATGGCCTGTATGGCCCCTTCCAACTCTATGATTCTATGATTCTTATCTAGTATCTTATGTCCAGATCAGTTTCATAACTACTCTGGATACTTGGATACCAGCCAATTCAACTTGCATCCTGTTTGCTGGTTGCAAACAGGAAACCTGATTGTGTGAAAACTAATCAGATAGCTCAGTGGTCTGTTTGTTGGTTTGACAGGTTGCTTCGCTGTGTTTCTCCATCATATTCTTTCCTGACCATGCAGCACTGTGCAAATGGTCATTTTCGTGCATGGACCCATGCACAATCTTAGCCCAATCAAATTCTACTGCTCCCCACCTGTCTTTAAGCTTAAGGGTTCCCCTCAGCAGGCAGTTGTTTAAAATAGACAATTTGATCCCTCTCAAATGGTATAAATCAGTCATAAATAAATGCTGTGTTTCAATAAAAACTTATCCTTCAGTGTTCATCTAAGGAGTCCTCAGCAAAGTTAATGGGCACCAATTAGTTTCAATTGGAAGTGTCTTAACACATGTGCAGCTATATGAAAAACTGATAAAAACCATTTTGGCAGGCATTCATTCACAGATGTTCACCATGAACCAAACAGATTTGGTCATTGACTCACCACTGGGCAACACCTCCAAATAATGCTAAATTTGTCTGTTGAATGCCTGTCAAAATTGCCAGCACTCCTAGCATACTGAGTCCAAGTATAAGGGGGGCTGGATTTGTTTACTGGGACCTAGGCACCGATGGCCTAGCCCAGACAGCAAGGCATTATCATGCTAGAGCAAACTTTCTCAACTTTTTTACTGTTGAGAAAGCCCTGAAACATTCTTCAGGCTCCCAGAAACCCCAGAAGTGGCAGGATCATGCAGAATATGGTTGGGAAGCATAGCTGTGTACATGCCCACCCATGGCCCCTCCCCTTTTCCCCCATTCATTGGCCACTTTGGGAGGGGGAGATGGTCAACATGACCTTATATGGTCATATCATCCAAGAAATGTTAATTTTTTAAAGGTAGCAACCTGACCTAAAGCAGAAGGCTGGATACCTCCCCAAACTTCAAGAATGGAGGTAGTAACTGGGAGGTGGAGGCCCTCAAATAGGGCTGGACCCATACATGAGAGAAGGGTACCTACCCACTTCCTGCCTTCCTACTGTGGCACCCATCAATGGTGGATGGTAACTTGAAGGACAGATGTATTGGGTGCTCAGCTGCTTCAATTTCTGTCTCTGCCCAAAGTACAGATGTAGCTGAGATGGAATGAAGGGCAAACCCTGGCTTGCCCCACCTGGAACTGTGGTGGTCCCACTTAGCAAGGCCTCCAGGGGAAGGTAATGTAAATCTTCTGAGTTCCTCCTCACATTTTTGTTGTCTTCCTTGGCCCATCATCTGTTAACCTTGGTTTTCATTCTTAAAAGAGACTTTGGAGACTGTGGGCCGGTATTACTGCAGGGGGGGGGGGGGGAGTCTGTAACATGACTTGCCTCAGGCCAGTTAGTGAGCTCATGAGATAGGTTAAATTTGGACTGGGGGATTCTCATACTGCTATTCATTCCCTTAGGGTCCCCACTACTCTGGTCTCTAGCCCACAGGCCCTCCCGGCTCTTCCATGGTGTGCCTTGAAGTATATGTCTTGCTGTTTTGGCCTTCCTTGATCCAGGGCAAAGACTACAGGATTTCAAGACAGCAGGGTCTTGTGATAGTACTTTCCTTGATTATTCTCCAGTGTGAGGGACTGTGATCCTCTGGTGTCATCTGGATGGAAGAAACATGGGAGGGTTTGTATCAAGGAGATGGGCACCCATGAGAAAATGAATTGTTGCCCTATCAAGTCTGGGTTAGGGGGCAGATGAGATGCTTGTTCTAGTACTCCTCCCATCCCTCAATGCTGCAAGGAGATTTAGCAAAGCTGACTGTCAGATCTTTGAAGGCAACTTGCCCTGTCAAGCCCCAATCCCAAGGCTACAGCTGAAGCCAGGGCAACCCAGTATGGCCTTCCCTCTGCCCCTCTCAAAGCTTTAGGGGTCTTCCTGACCACCTCAGACTGACTGTTCCATTCATTGGGAGCCACCTCGAAGAGTGAGCAAAGACTGGGATATTTCCTTGCTTGTACCCCACCATTCCATGCATACATACATGACTCAACGTTTAACCTCTTCTCACTCTGGTTTGTCAGCCTATCCAGCAAAATGAAGACACTCCTAGCTTTGGGCATTCCACCAAAATGTCACCAAGCAGTATCTGTTGGGTTCTTCTTTGCAGAGTTCCACGAATGCCTGGAATCAAACAATTATTCCCTTCCTTCCTTGTTTACACATTTACCCTAATATTCATTTTACAAACAACAGACTTAAAAAAAAAAACTTTTTAGCAGTCCTTGGATCTTTGGCCAAGGGCAGGGGCCAGAAAACCCTTCCTCCCACATCTGCCATTCCTGGGTCTGTTGAGCAGAAAGCTCCTTCTGGAAGAGAGCAGCGAGAACAGTAAGGAACAGCCGAGAATGCAAAAGGTGGAAGTTCATGTTCTCAGTATGATGGTTTCAGAAATCAGTCCTATGAGGAGAGAGTACCTGCAGCTCAAGAATTCACAGACAGGACATCACCCATTTCCCCCAGTGCAGATATCACAGAATCTCACAGCAGCAGCAAATAACAATATTGGGATGTTCTTCTTGCTCAGCTCAGCCAAGGCCCTCTTCTTCCAGGAGATGCACAGGCCCTTAGCTAGGCCTAGTTGTCTGCTGGAGATTATCTGCTGGGAGGGGTTTTCTGCTAGAGATTGGACCACAAGCAAAGGGGTGTGATGGGAATGCCCTTGCAGGTCTTTGGCCCTTTTCCTCTTTCCTCTTCTCAGTCTTCTGAACTGTCACCCCCCCCCCAATCCTGCAAAATACTAATTCCTGAAACGGACCAGCCAATGGCACCATGACTCTTAGTGAGTCTCTCTCCTGCAATGCAGAGCTATCTGGGTAGGAAGGCCTGCCTACAGCGGCTCTTTTGCAAAACCTGTTCAAAGAAACATGCTGGGGGGGGGGGGCACTTGATTCTACTGAGAGCATTGATTGTTATACCTAGGGGTGGCCAAACTGTGGCTTTCCAGATGTCTATAGACTACAATTAGTAATTCCTAATTACAATCACTAATTGTAATCCGTAAACATTTGGAGAGCCGCATTTTGGGCACCCCTGCTCTATGGCATGCCTCCCCGGAGTCCTTTACCTTGAGATTGGTTTCATTCATTCATTTTAATTTTTTTTTAAGACACTTGGACTAATGGTCACTCGTTTGCTCTAGAAAGAGCGCCCCGTCCCTCCAAAGCGTCGCGTTTGCTTTCTGCTCAAGCGGGACCGCGTGTGCCTGCGCCTGTTAAAAAGATGTCTCGCCCCGCCCGCGTCTCTCCTTGGACGGGAGGCCGTCTGTGGCGGCGGCGCTGCTCTCGTCTGCAGCCGCGTTTAGGCCGATCCCTCCGAGGGGAGAGACGGGGATCAATAGGGACGATCATGGGGAGTTAATTGCGGGGATCAACGGGCCCGGCGGGGGCTGGATGGCGTCACGGCAGCGTCGGAAGCAGCAGGCCGTCTCCTCGGCTGCCAATTCGCCCGGCTCCCTCCTGCTTCGCAGCCCGGCCGCAAGCACCGCCCGGATACCTGCTTGAAGGCAACGCGATTTCGACCAGACGTCAGGGGAGGAGGAGGGGGGGCTCTCTCGAAGTGGCCCGCGGGGCTCTGGATCGGAACGTCGCCCTTACCTGTTTTCGGGCATGACCGCCTTCCGGCTGGCTTCGTCACGCTGCCCATTGCGCCCCGGGCCCCGGCTTCGGGAAGCCGATCCGCTCGCTTTCGTTCCGAGAAGCCGTCGGGTGGGAGGCCGTCGCCGGCGGAGGAGCACTGCGGGGCCGGGGGAGGAACTCAGCGCCGCCCGGGTATTTTTTATTGGCAAGCGGCGTGAAGGTGGGGAGGAATGCTTCTGCTTGCCCTTCACACGACTCCAAGGTCATGCGAAATGCTAAATACCCGCGCCACATGGTGGAACTTCTTCTTCGGGAATGAGAGAGGGGAGAGATTCCTGCGTCTCCTTTCTAGGACTGAAGTCTGCCTTGATTCCTCCCGCAGACTGCGGGATATTCTAAACCTCCCCAACCTTGCAGGAATAACTCTACTACTTAAGGCTGTTTTAAATTCTGTTTTCTTGATGTGGATTCTTTTGAGCATCCCCCCCCCCCCAAAAAAAATCTAAAGCTTTCAGAATCGCTGGCAGTGATGCCCAACAGTTATACCTATTCCTAAAAATATTCTATCTAGAACTCTTTATCGTTTCAACGATATTCTGTTACCTGCTGGACTATTCTAAGGCGGCCTCTGCTTAGAATACTGGGGGAAACCTCAGGTGTCCACTAGGATGCGCTATTTGAAATGTCCCTAATCACAAAATTAAGATAATCGGGACTATTTAATTGGGGAATTCAGGGAAAGCAGAGTAAAGCATGTTGTGAAATATATTCATAGCCAGAACAGGGCTGTGTTCTGACATCTTTGTTGTCACGATAGCATAGCATGTCAGAGCAGTTCTGTTATGCCTGGATCTGAAACCATCTGTAGGGCAAAATTCAGTTCTTGCTTGCCACTAGTTCTGGATCTAATGTGGCTTGGAATTACATAACAGAAACTAACCATAAGCTGTCAAAAAGAGCTAAATCATAATTTTGTTTAAATTTGAAAATAAAACAAGATAATGTATGTGAAGCAAGGACTATATAAATGCGAATTATATGCGGCCAGATTCAGCATATCAGGCTCCAAAGTATGTTAAAACATTCAAACACATCTTGTAGACCATGCAAAAATCATTGGAACTTCTCTTCCTCATCAAATACATGACACAAATCTAGGTCTTAATTGTTGAGTCAATGAAACACAACCTACCTCATTTCTTCTCTCTCTCTCTCTCTCTCTCTCTCTCTCTCTCTCTCTCTCTCTTTGTAGCATTTTGGGCACCAAGAGCAATAGCAGGAATTGAAACTGAAATTTAACTCAGAACTCAAAGTCTCAAAGTACAAACTGAGACCGCAAACGCTGGGAGGGGATTTTCGTATAACCCTATGCATGGAAATCTGAGTTGGCACTTCACGAGGCAGATACAAAATGAAAAATCTGCACAGCCATTTCATCGCAGCACAACAGTCGAATGGACAGGGCTTTAGGCCAAGAACTGAACTTCACTGTTATAAATAGCAAATTCCTTAGGGCAGGAAGTCATGGTTGGTTCTCTGCAAAAAGCCATGCATACCGGTTGTACTGTATAATAACACACATTCAGAACCACCTCACAGTCTTTGATGGACTGTATCTCTTCAGAACTTAAGTGGTGTAGCACATGCTTAAGTACTGTCCTTTAAAAAAGAAACACTTCCCTGAACATAAAAAGTCAGCATATTGGGGGAAAGGGTAGCTGAAAACCCTTAATTGTGAGAGGCTAACTTCTCAAAGACAGGGATTGCCCCATTCATGAAATCATGTGATGTCCCCACCTTCACTCTAAACTGGCAGTAAAGGTATCCCCTGTGCAAGCACTGGGTCATGGCTGACCCTTGGGGTGATGCCCTCTAGCATTTTCTTGGCAGACTCAGTACAGGGTGGTTTGCCAGTGCCTTCCCCAGTCATGACCGTTTACCCCCCAGCAAGCTGGGTACTCATTTTACTGACCTCGGAAGGATGCAAGGCTGAGTCAACCTTGAGCCGGCTGCTGGGATCGAACTCCCAGCCTCATGGTCAGAGTTTCAGATAGAAAGTTGGCTGCTTTACCACTCTGCGCCACAAGAGGCTCTAAAAACTGGGAGGGTCGCATGGGAATAGTAGTCCATGGACATCTAGAGGGCCGCAGTTTGACTACCCCTGCTGCCCAATATTCTGAGCATGTAGATTGTTTGACTGGCTATAAGTTAATTCACCACCTCAGTCAGAGGTTTGCTAGATGATCTTGGGCAAGTCAGCCCTTCTAGGTCTTTGGTATCCAACTTTAAGTTACTACATGTCTACCTGGTGTCTTTCTTGTAAGAATAAGCTATGAGAAAGGTTGCCAAACAAAATGTATGCAATGAATTAATATAAAAATAAATGATGAACTGCAGAACTGAAAACAAAAAAGAGCAAGGAAAGGACTTCTGCTTCTCTACTTGTGCCTTCAGTCAGCCATCCAGGACCTGGCAACAAGACCTATATTTGCTCTCTGTAATGTGTGTGTGCAAAGTGCTATCAAGTCCTAGCCGACTTATGTTTGCCCTGTGTGGTTTTCAAGGGAGGAGACTAACAGGATGGTTTTCCATTGCTTTCTTATGTGTGAAGACCCTGGTATTCTTTGGTAGTCTCCCATCCAGATACTAACTAGGACTGACCCTACTTAGCTTCCAAGAACTGAGAAGAGTAGGTTGGCCTGTGCCACCCCAGTCAGGGCACTCCTTGCTTTGGAATCTCCTTGCTCTAGAAATGTTTGATCTTCTCCTAGGCCTTAGGAGAAGTGGTTCCAAGAAAAAAGAAGGCCTTGCAAATTGATATTAGGAGCCATAGTGGTGGAAAGAGCTATTGCTCCCTGGTTAACCAAACAAATATGAGTGACATACATCTTCCCTTTTGTCTACCTTCTCTACCAAAACATTCACAAGGGGCTAGAGAAAAGCCCAGGAGAACCTTAGATCAACAGTCTTGTGCTTCTGGACTCTATATGTTCTACTGCAGACCAACATAGCTACTCTTTTAAACTAGGATATGAGAGGGAAGGAAGGTATGTTCTTTCAGAAGATGCAGGAACATGTGTGTGTTCTTTATTTTCCTCCTTCATTGAGCCTAGAATACATGAGAGTTTTTCTGGTACATTTCCAATAAGGCCTTGATTAGCTCTCAAGTGGCCAAGAAGGCACCAATTCAAATCATACCATCTGTACTAGGGCAAGAATAATCATGACCTATCTTAAAGCGTTGTTGTTTGGGACAATACAAAAAAGCATCATACAGACACTAAACATTAGGCCCCCTGCAACAAACCATGCCACACATTGTTAATATGGTTTCTCTTTATTGTTTGATATATTTATGTACCACATTATATGTTTAAAGATAGTTTTTTTCTGATATACATTTGTCATCTTAGTTTTTACCACAATTACACCACACATACATTTGAAACAGCTCCACAGATCTGGTATTTGCACAGAATGGAATTTTTTCCCTTGTGTGTGTTTTGTTTTGAATCCAGAATACTTTTCAAATCCAACAACTTGGGTTTTTTTTTCCATTTTTCATGTTGTTGTTTTTGTTGTTATACTAAATTTAGAAATAAAAAGGACCTCATCCAGAACTGAACTGCTAAGCTCTGATTTCAGCTGGAGGCCAGGATCTTAATCAAAATGGGAAGCGCTGGTGTTGGACATGAGTCAGCATGGAAGAATCAAGCAGTCTTCACTGGTGGGTTTTAACTATACAATGTAAACACTACAACTTACGAGGTGCCTCATTGGTCGTTGCTGCCACTTGGTGATGTGATTTAGATCTTGCCTTAGGCTGTGTATTTCCTCCAGTGTCCCAGCATGATGATGAAGAGCAATTGGGCTGCCAGGTATTTCCTCAAGACTGAATTTGCATAACTCTTGCAAAAATATTCCCATGAAAACTCTCATTATTTCCATTTTTTTAACCTCCCTTAAGAAGATTAGAACTTTAAAACTACTGAATAAACAGGATGGGGGAAATATCTCAAATATTTTCCTCTCTGATAATATCTAAATAATACAAAATATATATATATATTTTTATGTCTCCGTTTATTTAAAAAGTCTGCTGGGCAAGTGTTGGAAATTCTGCTTAAGGTTTCTGTGACATTTTGTCGGGTGTAATGAACTAAAAATATGACATTTCTGTTTTATGGAGATGTGCTGATCATTTGGCTATGCAGATATTCAGTGTGAGTCCTTCCCCTCCCCTTGAATGCAACCCAGTTCTGCCCACATTTCTAGTCTTCTGAATTGGTTCTAAAAGCCTCAATGAGGCCTTCTAAAGAGTGTATGAACCCGGACACACTACATATACCACCTATTACAAAAATGGCCACATCGAAGAAGACATGGTGCCACAAGAGCTTCCTCCACAAGAGCTTGAGGTGGAAGAGGCTGGGAAGGAGGAAGCAGAGGCCTGCGCCTGTGAGACTCCCTGTGAGGCCCATCAGAAGGGCAAAGTGGGGGACATAGATGGCCATCAACAATGTGAAAACGACCAGAGCACACCTGAGGGTGAGCCCCCATGATTTGAGCCTCCCATCACCCCCGTAGCAGTTGGGGAAGAAGGCCCTGTTCCCATCCTGGAAGAGGGACCTCTCCAAAACTTCCACAGCTGCAAAGAAAGGCAGCGGGTAGGAAAGCAAGGCTTTGGCCACCAAGAAAATGTTAACAACGGCTCGAATCGTGGACGGCAAGTTGTCTGTGATGACTTCTTTTGTCTCATCAGCCCAGGTCAGGTAGGCTACCAAGGCAAAGAGTCCCTTCAAGATGCAAGCAGCTATGTGAGTCCAATTCATCATACAATGGAACTCCTTGGGGTTCTGCATGTTTCCTTCTAAGGAAGGCAGAAAGATCTGTGAGGTGTAGCTGAAGACAATGATGCCAATGGAGATGGGGAACTTCTTCACATCGATGTAAAACTTGACTTTGTCCCATGCCCAGTCACGGGCTCTGGAGAGACAGTAGGCAATCACCAAAATGTTGATCACAAAATGGGCCAAGGTGCAGAGCAAGCTGAACTTGGAGACAGCCTTGAGGTTCTTCAAGAAAGCACAAGGCAGGAGAGCTGCTGTGGCAATGATGGACCACGATTTCTGGGAGACCGGCAAATTAGGGAAGCTGTTGTACATCAAGTTGCCACTGACCACAACATACAGAATACAGGTCATGACCAACTCTATGATCTGGGCCACATTCACAATCCTGCCCCCAAGTGTGGGAAACCTGGGTGTGCAGCAAGCATTAGCAATGTCCACATAGGAGTCTCTCACCCTGACTGTCTCCCCATCTTCATTCTCTTCATAAAGACAGGCAATAAGGATTTTCCCAGTGTAACAGCAAACCACTGCTGCAAAAATAATTAGAAAGAGTCCTAGGTATCCACCATGAAGAATGGCATAGGGCAGGCCAAGAACAAACATCCCCTAGAAAGAGATAAAATGGAGACTTGTATGGCTCATTTTTATTTAACAGGAACCAGCTCATTCTCCCAATAAGCAGAAGCAAAAAGGAAACAGCAGCTTCTATCCTGTGTAAATAATCAAGTCTTTTAGAAGCAGGTTGCAGGGGAGAAATTATGATGAATTCTACTTTTAACATTACTTATAGCGTAAGGGTTATTCACAAGCATCTTATTCAATCAGAAAAGATGCTTATTTTAAATGAGAATAACGCTCTAATCCTGATACTTTTAAAGGTATATATTTTAAATGATCCCCCCCCAAAAGCATAAATGTTTAATTCCAAAGGTAGAAAAGTTTGAAGTAATCTATGAAGTCTTGGATTAAGTATCAATCAGCATCTTTGTTTTTGCCATCCCTCCTTATGTTTGTAATGAAATCAGTGCAACAATTTTGTGTGCACAAAAAAAGTGGCTGCTAGCAATATTAAAGCTCATCCTGCATGCCACTGTACAACAATGTACAACAATGGGGACATATTTGAATGCCTAAAAATATCTATTCCTTCTCATGGTTTTCTTATATTTGTTTTAAAGAGGGCAGCATCAAGTGAATTCCTGTGCACCTAATAACACATTATACATCTTACATATCTGTATAAATGTTCACCAGGGGAAAGTGCTCCCCCCAGAGATCTGCAATTTGGAAATATATGACTTATTATTGTAATAAATGGGGGAGGGAGGCTTGTTCATTGGGTTCCTTCTCAAAACTATATACTAGTACCTGGCCTGCTATGTAAAGAAACCACTTGAATAGAGTATTCTGGCTTAATTGGTTCCTTGACCATACAGTCAAGTCTTTACAGAAGGCGTATTTAAAAGGTTGAGTGCAAGTTGAATTTAAGATTCCTATAGCTATCGGGAATTGGTATTTAAAATGAAAAGAATGAAGGTTTTTTTTGAAAAAAAATAAGCAAGGTGGAATTTGATTTGGGGTTGGCAATAATTGGGAGGGGGAAAGTTGAATTTAAGATTCCTATAGCTATCGAGAATTGGTATTTAAAATGAAAAGAATGAAGGTTTTTTTTTAAAAAATAAGCAGGTGGAATTTGATTTGGGGTTGGCAATAATTGGGAGGAGAAAATATCAGCAGAGGTCCTTGGGGAATATTGTCTTCCAAGCTCATCTGCAGGAAAGAAAATCAGAAATATGGAAGGGGGGTGCATCTTCTTTGTAGGAATGTATCTTATCACTATTACTTCCTCTGCTTGGAGTATGAAAGGCATTCGATAGAACCAAGCCGGCTTGAATTGTCAGGGTTTTTTTGCCGCAGTTTGCTTCTCTGTAAAATACAGCAACATTTCCCAAACAGCAAAATCACTTCTTTTCGGTTTTCCATTTTAAAACCACAAAATGCCGTTGTATCTACAAAAAGAAGCAAGCCGGGTATTTTAAAGATTTTTTTAAGAAAAACTTTTTCTGGTATTCACGCTCCAAATATCTTTCGCTGAATGAGCAGAAGACAAGGAAAGAACCGGGGAAGGCAGAAGAGGTGGCCCATCTGGGGTGGCCCATCTGTTGCCTTGGCCGCTCTCGAGTTCCCCAGGACCGAACAAATGAATCTGGGAGGACAGGAGCCTTAAATCCTGAAGACATTCGCAGATTCGGAACCATCTCTACGGCTAGGTCTCAGGTGCATACCCAAAACCACAATTTCGGAATGTATCAATCTGGAATAATGGCTGTTGCGTTTCCTAAAACGAATCAGATCATCCCTCCAGGAACAAGCTTGGAATGGGGGCGGGAACCTGGCTGGTCATCCTTTCACCCGAAAGCGAGTATTACGTAATGTTTAGTATGCACCCCACAAACACTTCCCGTCCTTCCTCCGCACGTTCCGAGCGTGGGAGGTTGGACTAGATGACCTAGTGGGGACCCTTCCAACTCCAAGCTTCTAGAATTCTACAGGGTGCCGCTGAAAGGAGACTGAGTCTGAAATCCTTCCCGGAGGGATTCGCTGCCCCAGTGGCGGCGCCCGTGCCCCAAACCACCCTCCCGGCTCCGTGGAAGCGAGCGGCAAAAGGGCGCTTGCTTCCAAGGGAGCCGGGATCGCGCCCCATCGATGCGCGGGCCCTCGAGCGTCGGGGATTACCTGGATGGCGTTGGTGACATTCCAGCCGGCTTCCCAGGCGGTGATCCTGGGCTTCCCTTGGCCGGACAGCTCGGCGCACACGCCCTCGTCCTTGGAGGCCGACGGGGGCAGGGGCCCCGTGCCGTCCCTCTGGTAGTGGATGTCCCCCTCCAAGGGCGGCTCGCCCCCCTCCTCGCTGCCCTCGGATTTCAAGATGTCCATCTGCAGCCCCTGCCGGTGCTCGAAGTCGAGGTCGTCGCAGTGCGCGAAGCCCACCGCCTCCTCGTCCGTCGCCGCCTGGAAGCCCATGCGGGCGAACATGCCGCTGACTTTCGCCTGCGACTTGTGGGAAACCGAGGTGGCCACGTTGGAGATCTTGCTGCGGATGAGCGTCGCCATGATGCTCGGCTCTGGCTCCCTCGCTGGCCGGGCGGAGAGGGACGGAGGGACGGAGGGGGACGGGGGTCCAGCAAAAAACACGCTTTCTCTCTCTCCCCCACACGCACTCACACGCAAAGTTTGGGCAAGGAAAAGCGAGGGGCGCCTCCTCTGCTGCCTGCAGCGGCGTTGGTCGTCTTGGGGGCTCGTCCGAGGCGCTATCTCCACTCCCGGCTAGAACTGGACCTTCTCCTCCGCAGTGTCCCCTGGAGCATGACACCGCTCAGAGGGACCGCCGAGGGGCCTCCATGGGAGCTTCTCCCGGCGGCTAGAGGGTGGGCTCCGGGGGAGGGGGTCCTCAGGCGCCGCTCCGATGCCCAGCTGCCGCTCCCGACGTCTCCCGCTCTCCCCCCTCCCTCCCTCCCTTCCTTCTTCCTCAGCAGCAGAGACGCGGGTGGGTTGTCTCCTCTCCAGCCTCAGCGATGCCAATGCGATGCAGAGGAGCCTGGGGTGGGGGGGGGGAGGGGAGGGGAGGACGAGGGACGAGCGATGATCACCAGATTGCCAACGCAAGCCTTTTGCCGTGCACCACACGTCCCCGTCCCCACGCGTTCAGCTGTTCCGAGGGAAGGGGAGGGGAGGGAAGGGAAGAGAAGGGAAGGGGGGAGGGAAGAGAGAGAAGGTTTGCTGCATTTCTGGGGGAGGTACTGCAAGTCCCCGCCAAAATCGACCGCTCCCCCCCTCCCAACAAGCAACACCCACGCTTCAAAAACACTGCGGATAGTGAGGAGCGGATGGATTGGGGGAGGGGGGCAGGCGGGCCGTGAAGCCCCCCCCCCGCATTTGCTGTCCTCCCCCCAGCGTCTAAGCTTCATTTGCAGAGCCTTTCGACGGGCATCTCTCCCCTCGGGCAAAGCAGAGAGCCTACAGGAATGGTCCCCCAGAAGATGCCCGGGTGCCTTTCGCCTCCTTCCGTTCATGGCTGTGACAATCCCTGCCCCCCCCCCCCCCTCGCCCCGAATTCTTTCGGGCTGCGTTTGAACCAGGCGAGCTGCGCTGGCTTCGTTGTGCTACAGGATGCTGGCACACAGGGCCGGAAAGATGGCGGGCGGCTCGCACCCCCCCCCCCCCCGGCTTCCCTCCGCACTTTATTTTCTGATGTAGCCCTGCCAGTGTATTTTCGTCTACGGTACACGACACACAGGCAGGACGTCTGTGTGCCAAAAAAACGACGTCGATGCGCCAAAATGTAGCAGGGATTCTCACGTCGTCGTTTGCATTTCTTTTGAAAAGGTCATTTCTACCTGCAAACGTCTTTAACCTTCCACAAACGCGTCGGATTTTGATTCCGCAGCATCGGGGGGAACCCGCGCACAATAACGCCGAGGTTTTGGTTACGATTTGGACAGCTCCCGGCCCTAAAAATACTGCAGCAGACCCGGTTGGGTTGCTGTCTGGGCGGAGAAAGGGATGCAGCCTAAAGGCCCGTAGAGCCATCGCCGTTTCTTGTTTGATTGGTTTCTCTGCCCTCCGCACAGGCACGCGCTTGGGCACTCGCGCGCGCACACACATACGCACACTTCTATTAATATGACAATTAAATGATCCTAAAATAGGATCCTTCCTGTAGTAGTGACGTAACCTATTTGCTTATTGCCTGGCTTCATTTGCTGCTCGAGACGTAGTAAAAGCACCGCATCGCCCCCCAAATATTTTAACCCTGGCATCGATTGGAAGGGGACCCCGGTCAAATTTAGCAGGGGGGGGGGTCATGAAAAGCTAGAAGGAAGGGAAAAGAAAGAAGAAAGACGATGTGTAGCTAACACGGGATCTTTTAACTTCAAGAAATTTGCAACCACCCCATGTGACCTTCACCTAATGAAAGTGGTGGGACATTCCTAAAAGCCACCGTTAATCTCATAGGCATTTATTCAGAAGTAACCCCCCCCCCCCTACAAAATGCCTGCAAAGTGAGCAAGCTTGCAGCCCTCCAATACGTGTTTCCATTCCTCTGAAAGACCTCTGAATGTCTTGGACAGAGAGCGCCTCCCAGAAGAGAACGAAGCTCCTAGGAGGACAGGAAGGCCAGCCGTGCTGAAGAGCGGGGACCGCGCAGTGCAGCAAAAGCGGCCTCTGCCCTTCCTTTGAAGGAGGAATTATCACATATCATTGCACAAATAGGTCGAGAAATACAAGCTGCTTTTCCCCCCTCTTTGCTCCATATTTAGAAACCTCCAGCGGGCATCTGTTACAAAGGGGCGATCGCATCGCGCCCAGATTTTAATTTCGATTGCAAACCCTTGATGCAGTCTCAGATTCCGGCTCCTCGTCTGTGTGCGCGCGCCTGTCGCTCACGCACTCCCTCCCCCTCCCCCCCCACATATATAAATATGCAGGTAAATCCGGGATCCAAGTTATTTGAATTTTGCAGATCAGGAAAAATGGGCTGTTCTTAAAACGGCTCGGGGCTTTCTGCTTCCAATGCAATGGCTTCGCAGTCTCTCTGATGCATCGTCTTGATTTACTCACATTGTTACCTAAATGGACCTCTAGGTTCCCGGGAGACCTTAATTTTCCTGGGGGAGAGGAAGGAAGGAAGGAAGGAAGGAAGGAAGGAAGGAAGGAAGGAAGGAAGGAAGGAGGAAGGAAGGTTTCCAAATAAATTTCAAAGGGGAGGGGGGGGGTCAACAGCCGAGTTTCTCTCCTCTCACAAATGCCGAAAGAGACATGTGCGAAAGGTGCGAAAATGTGAGCAATGTGGTTTCGCGCAACTACTTTTGAGCCCCGTTTCGTTTGCATCGCCCAGAGGGGGAAAGGGAACGTCCCGTTTGTTTCCATGACGAGACGAGTCTGGCGGGCAGGGGCTGGAACGTGTGAAATGTCCCCTTGCCAGGAGCCAGAATTGGAGAGGAAGTCGAAGTCTGCTCTTTCCCATCAACTCACCTTCCTCGCGGATGTCGGACGGTGCCGGAGGAGGGGAGAGAGGGACGGGGCCAGACCAAGCAAGGCGCCGGCGACCTCCGTCTGTTTCGACGGGGAGAGGCCAAGGGCGGCCCACCCCACCCCACCTGCCGTCCCTCTTTGAATATTCTAAGAGGGGGAAGCCCCATTGTCTTGGCGAGGCGCGCTTTTGCTCGAGCTTTTTCTCGTAATGACGCGAATGCTCCCCAGCCTCCTCCCCCTCGCCAACGAGCCCTCCCCTCGGCGACCATCCCACCTTCGCCTACTTCCCACGCCCGAGAGAGACTCGCCGACGTGGCCCCTTCCCGTGAGAAAGTGGCTTTGATTTCCCTGCGGGGTTTTTCCAGCGGTTCCTGGACGGGGGGAACGGACCTGCCGTCCCGAGAAACGGAGCCGGAGCTGGGCATGAGAAGCACCTTTTAAAGACGCCCCGGGCTGACTGGCTGGCGCTTGTCCTGCGCCTGTATTGTGCGTGGCTTATGGTGCGTGTGCAATGCCCCGCGGTCTGGAATTCGTTCCGGAGCACCGTCGAAGACGCCCTGAGGGGCAAGACCGCCTGCTCCTAGACGCCTTTGCCTCGTGAATCGAAAACGGTGCAGTCAACTCAGGAGGAGCCTAGTTTCTTCTCCCGGATTCTTATTCATCCTTTGGGCTCTGTGTCCGCTGGAAGCGAGCCTCCCGTCCCTCCGAGATCCGCATTCATGAAGGGCGCCCATCCACGTGCACTGCTGGAACAGGCTCGTCCTTCCTCGCTCGCTTTTCTGCAAGCCGCGCACACTCCAGACAGCCCGAAATATGTCTCGGTCGAATCCGATTCAGCGCCCGTCCCTCTGGAAGTGGGCCCCAATACCCACCGCCCTAGACCCGAAATGTGCTCCTTGGACTGCACTCTGAGGAATGAGGCGCCAGTCTATGTGGAAAGAGCTACTGTTGCCGGTAGCGAGTGCGGAAGCAAACACAGGCCAGCATTCGTTTACCCCGGATTTATTGGGAAGAACTGTGGATACCTGGCGCACGGCCGCGAATGCATATTGAGGTTCGCTAAAAATGGGGAATGACTCGATTCCTAACAACCCCGATTGGACGTAGCAATATCCCGAGCAAAGGTCGTCTGTTCAAGAGCACGATCGCGGGCAGCTTAGAGGGATCAATGGCACGTGTGCAGCAGACAGGCCAATGCTACATTCCTGCTTCTTTGCTTCCAGGCACAGAGTTTAGACCAGAGTTCCGCTAGTTTCTCAAAAGGGGATCGATCCTCTGACCACTCTACGGAGCCCAGAAGTTCGCCTATGGCGTCGGGAGGTAAAAGGAGAAGGGGGCGGGGGGTGGGAGGAACCTGGCCCTTCTCTCGGCGCCTTCTTCCCTTGCCCCAAACCTCGGAATCCCCCTATCTATGTTAGCAAGGAAAGGCCAGCGGGACGATTTAGAGCCCTGGATACTACCTTGCCGTCGCTTTGGTTAATCTCCTTTTTAAATTATAGATATATAAACAGATAGATGATATACATATTAATGGTTTGTCTGTCGAAACTACACTTCTCTGGTTCCCAGGAGAACTCCCTGATTGGGAGTCCAGCAAGATCCGCCGCAAAATCGGGCCGCCTTGAACGCCGCAAGGAGCAGAACTGAGACCCGGGAGAAGGACGAGGGCTGTCGGATCTCGGCCAGCAGCGGCAGCGAAGCCTCCGCTCCGAATGGCTAACATGGGCTCTGCGTTTCACACGTGCTAACCTCCGTCCCCCTCCCGCGATAGGATCACGCATATAGCAGGGAACAAGCGCGCTGAGTACAACCCCCTCCCTTTCCCTCCGGCGGCCACAAAGCTTTGCAATTGTAGATGGGTTCCTTGAGTGACAGGCGCAACACACAAACCTCCCCCCCCTCTCTCCCTCACACACACACACGGAAGTTCCGCCTGAAACCCACTGTAGTACCCCGAAGCCCCACGATCCTTCGCATGGTTACTCCGAGGTAAGTCCTGACTATCCTGAGAGGCCGATCTCAGCAGATCTGGGACGCTGTGCCCCGTCAGCCCTGGATGGGAGACCCCCAAAGAAGCCCCGGGTGGCAGCGCAGGGACAGGCAACGGCAAACCCCCTCTGAACTTCGCATGCCTTGCAAGCCCTGCCCAGGGGCCGGGAGGCAGCCGCGCCTTGGCCAAGCCCTCCTGAGGACCTCTGAAGCGCGGCGAGACTGCAGCCGACACCATTCTCCGCCGCCCAAGGGATGGCGCAGGAGCCGGCCGGTTCAACGGCGCGCACGCAGAAACAAGCCCGGCTCCTAGGAGGGAGCGAAGGCTTGGGACCGAGATCCTGCTGATCCCCCCTTCCACCCCATCCCACCCCACCCCACCCCTCCTTATGGCATACCTGCCTTCGCAGGGAAAGTTTCCTTCTGCCGGTGGCTTCCGGCGTCAGCCGGGAATGACCACCCCGCCCCAAAGTTTTGCCTTGATCCTCCGGACGGTTTCCCGGCTGCCAGAATCCACGGAAAGCGCGGGGGGAGCGGGAGCGGGTGGGGGTGGGGAGAGAAAGAGAGAAGGTGCAGACAGACGGGCAGACACAACCCGGGAGGGTCGGAAGAGATCGCGTTTACTCAGGCTTCATCTTTGTCTGCCGCGCAGGGCTCCGGGATGCTGGCGCGGCGAATGAACGGCCGCACGAGGGCGGAGAATGAATGAATGACTCAATGAACGAGTCGGACGGCGTCGCTCGCGCGCCGGTTTCCCCGTCTAACTTCTAATTATTCCCCGGCAGGAGGTTACAGGGCAACGTTGTTAAAAGGTTAGTGGGTCTCCGGGCGCGCGGACTGTGTGTGTGTGGGTGTGTGTTGTGTGTGTGGCGGCGGCTGCTCCGCAACTGATTCCTGCATGAAGCCAGGCGGGCGAACAAAAGCGCCCTTCTTCGCTTCTCCGCGCGCGTTGCGCTTCGGCGTACCTAGCCTCGGTCCGATCGCCGGCGGCGTTTTGGGGGGAAGCCTAAACCAGGTCAAGGGGAAAGATAGGCCGGGACTCTTCCCCCCGCCCTCCCCGGAATGCGCGTTCCGCAGATCAAGCGCGGCTGGCGATTCCTGCGGGGAAACAAGCGCCGCCGCCCGAAGGATCCCGTTTCCAGCGGTGACTCGATCGTTTTCGGCAGGGCAGCGAGACGCGGCCTTCCAAAGACATCCAAGGGGTTAAACGGCTTTGCCCTTATCTCCTCCGAGCAGGCAGGCCGCTGAGCAGCCTGGATTAATCGCTCAGGGAACTCAAGCCCCCCCAGAGGAAACTGGGGAGGAGGAGGGGGGAGGGAATTTGCAGCCAGAATTATTTGACTTGTATTTAGGCTGTTAAATCCTCAATTCCCCCTTGCCTTTTTCATGATTGCATGAAAACGGTCTTCCTTGTAATGGAAGAAATATCAGATTCCCCTTTTCAGCACTATTCTAGTCCTCACCATTGCCACGGAACTCTGAATCATCACAACAGCCCTAAGAGGTAGGTGGGGAGGCAATGACTGATGGGAGCCAAGACCATCTTATTAATTTGGTGGCGGGGTGAAGATCTGTCCCCTGGCTTCCCCACTACAGCATTCCAACCATATGGTTCCCATCACCAAAGGCAATCTAAGACTAGAGAATGCAGATTCAGAATCCTTAACAACTCTGAGAGGTAGGCAGGAAGACAAGGACTGATGGAGGCCAAGATCATTCTGTGAGCTTCCTGGCTGACTTCCCTGGCTTCTCCACTACAGCATTTCAACCAGAGCAGTTCCCATCACCAGGCAGTCTACAGACAAATCAAAGAATAGAGAATCCAGGGTCAAAGTCCTGAGTCCAAGTTGGAACAGTCACCAGTCATAGACTTAATCTCTGCCACTCTTGTTGTGAGGATAAAATGGGGAGCAGAGAACCACAGACGATTCCCTGCTCTGCTTGGTTGTTGGGCGGGATAAGCAGAAATCATCATTGGGAAGCACCAGGACAAACCCCTCTCTCCCTGTCCCATCAGCCAGTTCCAAAGGTACCTTTTAGGGTTAGAAACCAGCATTTGATTCATGGCTTTGATGGGAGTTAAAATAGCCAATGCAACCTTCTTGATCAAGGCAAGGGGCTGGCTTAGATTCTCCTCAGAACTAAAAGGAGTATTGTGAAAATGTTATGGCCTGAAGTTGTCAACTTTTAAAATGCTTCTAGGTGTTTTTTGCTGGTACAGAATCCCCTTTCACACACACACACACACACACACAGTGTTTATGAGTGCTATATTTATAAGAACATGCTTAATGGAAGTCTTGATGCATTTGGATTGGATCATATCCTTATATTCCATTATCAATGACAGAGTTCCCTGGCGTGGTGCCTGTGAGTGCTTCATTTCTTGGTGCCCCCCAAGTGTTTCCAGAAGATGGATGGGGCTTTTGATTTACCACTGAAGATCTGCTCAGTTATGCAGATTGCATAACATTGTTTCAGTGGCAGCTGCCACCTCAATGTTTATTTTGTTCTATGTCACCCTCCTTCCCAATATATTTTTCATTGTCCCTTTTCTCCCTTGCACTTGTATGTGTAGCTCCACTTCCTGTGGCAGCCATTTTGTGGTTGTGCTCACCACCCTGCCAGAAGTCCAAAGGTACCCACAGGCTTAAAAGGTTGGGGCCCCCTGGTGTACAGCATTAACATTTGTAAGCCACTTTTAGTCCTGTGTTACAGGAGAAAAGCAGCATAGGAATGTGCGCTGCTAAATAAATCAATATTAAAATATGGCTGTTCTTTCTTTGGATTCATTTTTAATTCATTGCTAGAACAGCAGCAGTCCCTGGACATGATTTGGTGAGACCGGTGATGATTCCACATCAATGCCATCTCATGCATTTTACAGGTGTTAACAGAAGTATCATATATTATGTAACACAATGTGTTGGAATAGCAGCCTTCAGACTTCCCAAACTTGGGACTTGCCTTTAATTGCTGTTGGTATTATGAGACCCACTGAACTGCAAGCATGGGACAGGAAGTCACATGGTCATGCGGCCATGGTCATGTGATACAAAGGGGAAGAGTCTTTGGACCTGCCTGTGCTAAAGGAGAATCCCTTCCACCACTGATGTGACCTTACCTTACTTTCCTTACCTTACTTTCCTGTTGTGTGAGAAGCGAGCATGGTACCCTTGCCCTCTACACCTATGTCCTAGTAGTGGCATGATTCTAAATGTAGTGTGTGTATGTGTGTGTGTGTATGTGGGGGGGAAGCAATTCTGTAAGATCTCATGACCCAGCAGGTTGGGCTCCATGACCCACCTTTGGATACCACCCCTGAACTAAAGATTTCAGTGTTTATATATATGTGCCATCTAGGAGAGCTACTTGGTCGTGAAAATGACACATTACTCTTCAGGAAGACTGTGGAGCCTGAGCTGGGTACATGAGATTCAAATATAGCAGCAAAGTTGGAGTCCAGTGGCACCTCTAAGACCAACAAGGTTTTATTCAAGGTATAAGCTTGCGTGTGCAAGCACACTTTTTCAGCTTTGTGGCATGTGACAGAACCCCCAGTGTAGATCTAAAGCTACATGCATTAAAATAATTTCTACACTGAAATTTCTGCAGCATACCCCCTCCCCGTTCCCCTCCATTCTCTCAAACTAAACCTGAGCTCTGTGTTTGCATGCCAAACAGAAGGAACAGGCAAGTATGCCCATAATAATTATATCCTGCCTGATCAACCGTGGGGCTTTGACACGTAAGCTGACAGGCAGATGGAGGAGGAGCCAGATTTGTCACATCTCTGTGGCAATACAGAACGGTTCATCTTCCTGTTCAAGTCACCACCACTTTAAATCAGTCCAAATGCTGATTGCCTGGATTGAATCCAGACCCGTTTCCAATAGCAAAAGGAACCTCTCCTGCTTCTCTCCTCTCACTGAGCCCCCCCGATCTCCACAAAATGTTGCTCCTGGAGTTAGGAGATCCTGAGGAATGACATTATGGCAGATGCAGCCCAAAGCATGGAAATTGCCAGTTTAGTCTGGATCAAACCCAGCGTTGTTAATGCCTCTGACTCTGTAAAAGGATGTGTACAGCGTCTCCTTTTGCAGGGCATGCTTGAATGGCAGCAATTTCCTGTGATTTTGGTTCAACACCATAGCAGAAAATCAGATGTTGAAAAATGGGAATATGAAGAACAGGCCTGGTTGGAGGTATTTTCTCACTCCAGGGAAAGTAACACATTGGCCCTTTCTTGCAGCAGAGCCAGCAGGGTGCAAGGCCTCTGGAGCAAGAACCAGTGCTCATCACCTCTCATGTTGCCAATGGGCAGGATGAGCAGTGCCCTGTTTCCATCAGTGCCATCTTCATTGTGCTACCCCAAGCTGCCACATGGGTGGCTTGACTGGGGAACTGGCCCTTCTTGCATAGGGATGGGCTGGTGTCCTCTCAGTTCATCAGGTCAGATGGGAAGGCATTGGTGAGGAAGCCTATGTGGATTCTATGTTGTACCAGGCTGTGAAGTTCATGCCAAAAAGGGCAATTTCATGCCAACAGTATTGGTGTAAGTATCCAGTCCGGCTCCTATTGATGATAATGCAAAGCCATGTGGGTCATTGCAAATTAGCCATAGAGGTAATTGAGGTGATTGGTTGAATAGCTTTTATTGCACAAGAACAGGTGCTACACAAGGGCTAAATTATCTACATTAATGTGACTCTTTCAGCTATGAGGATGGAGGTTTAGGGAAGGACAGTGCTTCAGTGCTATAAATCAGACTGCCCCTTTCTTTGTCCCAGTCGGATAACTCGTCAGATGGGCAGCCTGGTCCTCCACTCAGGTGCACAAGGCCAGTGAGAAGCAGAAGGCTTAGACCTGCCAGACTCTGCCATTTATTTTTATACCACGACTCCTCTGTAGATCCCAGGGCTGTCATGCTCCCATCCCTATGCTTCCATTTTAGTGACCCCGTGAAGTTGGAGAGATAGCAGGAATGGGACAGGTCCAAGAGCACACAGGGAGTTTTACGACAGGGTACAATTTTGAACTTGAGACTCCAAGAACACTCCCTCACTACACCACATTAACATTTGATGGACTCTATATCAGGGGTAGTCAACCTGTGGTCCTCCAGATGTTCATGGACTACAATTCCCATGAGCCCCTGCCAGCAAACGCTGGCAGCGGCTCATGGGAATTGTAGTCCATGAACATCTGGAGGACCACAGGTTGACTACCCCTGCTATAGAGCATCCTACACTGCTTAAAATGGAATAAGGATAAAATCCTTGCTAAAATATGTTCAATAGCCTACCAGCTGCATGGGATTAATATTTTTGTGTGCCTGAGATTAATAGATTTTAAAACATGAATGATTGTTTTGTTTGATAGAGAGGGTATCTCCTTCCTGTTAAGATTGGGAGCTCTGGCAGCGAAGGGGTCTCTTTTTACTACCATGTTCTCTCTTTTCTCATGTGTGCAGGAAAATCCATTCATTCATTCTGGCATGTCCCTATTTCCCCTCCCCTTGACTGGGCCTCGGAGCAGAATTTTGACAGAATAATGAAGACTCGCATGAAACACTATAAAAAGGCAATTAGATAAACTGCTGGATTGGGAGAAGCTTTGTGACCTGGTTAATAGCTCTGGAGAGACCTGGGAATTTCGAGAGAGTGGAGGAATAAAATGCTCTGGCTTGTGTGTTTGGGAAGGAAGTGGCACATTCACAAACTGCATGAAAACCTATGTGGCAGCACACATTTGAAAGGTGTTTGGTTCATCTGAACGTCTGATCTGTTCATGCCCATCGACCCTCTTAAACAGCTGTCAAATAGACTTGCAGCTGTGAACTAGCTATAATGGTGGGGTTTCATTTCCTTGCCTTGCGGGGGCAGTAGGTAAAATCAGTTTTGCTCAGGTTCCATGGATGCAGGTCATTAACGGGTACAGGGCACAACCCTTATACAGCTGTACAAAAAAAGCATGTACAATATAACACTGATAACATAGATTTGAACAAATACCAAACTGTAAGACATTTTATAAATATGGAGTCACTATGTATGGTTTGTTTATACCACTCATTATTGCATGGCATGCAGTGGCTATAGCTCTATGAGGGATGGTATCTGAAGAAGAAGAAGAGTTAGTTCTTATATGTCGCTTTTCTCTACCCGAAGGAGGCTCAAAGCGGCTTACAGTTGCCTTCCCTTTCCTCTCCCCACAACAGACACCCTGTGAGGTGGGTGAGGCTGAGAGAACCCTGATATTACTGCTCAGTCAGCAAAGTTTTATCAGTGCCATGGCGAGCCCAAAGTCACCCAGCTGGCTGCATGTGGGGCAATGCAGAATCGAACCCGGCATGTCAGATTAGAAATCCGCACTCCTAACCACTACACCAAACTGGCTCTGGAGGGATTGCTAATATTATCAGGGTCTGTAAGAATGCACACCACATTGTATTGCATTGTGTTGTGTGAACACTTGAAAACTAACCTAACAAACAGGCTCAAACTGTTTGCAACTTGCAAACCAATAAACAGACTACAGGTTCCCTGTCTGCAACCGGTGAACAGGTGGGAAAACAAATTGGTGAGTGTTTGAGCATCTCTATCCAGTTCCAATGCATCAGGGCCATGGCCAAATCCAGTCACCCAAGGGAAGGTTAGACAACAGAGCTGGTATTTTATTGGTGGTATTTTATTAGACAGGCACCTTTTCTGCTGGAGGAGGTCACTCCCAGTCCCGGTGTGTTCCTCTGGTGGCCTTCCAGGACAGTGTGTCTTGTTTCGGAGGAGACGATGACAGCTTGCTAGGACTGGTAGGTAAGCAATCAAATCAATCAATAAAAATAAATAAATAATGTTTCTTTTTCTTACTTTCACTTTTATACTCAGCTGCCAAGAGGGGCCATGGCTCAGTGGCAGAGCATCTGATCAGCATGTGGAAGATCCCAGGTTCAACCCTTGGCATCTCTATGCAAATAATCTGGTGGGAGGTCTCTGAAGAGATCAGGGCCCTGCCTGAACTCCCACAATTCCGCAGGGCCTGCAAAAGGGAGCTCCTCCACCAAGCATTTGCTTGAGTCAGACTGACCCAACAACATCAAACATCCCCTCCATAACCTGAAGCAGCCTGACCTCCCTGGGGGATTGTCTATCGTTCTATTTGAAGCCACTGTTAGATTGTTGATATGTCATTTATGACTGTGTTATTTGTTTAGACTGTTCTATATAATGTTTTATATGAACCGCCCTGAGCCATATGGGAGGGCAGCAAAAAAAAAAAAGATAGATAGATAGATAGATAGATAGATAGATAGATAGATAGATAGATAGATAGATAGATAGATAGATAGATAGATAGATAGATTCTTTCTTGGAGGGAGAGCCTTGCAGCCTGTTGGTGCCCTCTAATTCCTATGTTTTGTCCCCAGTTCTTGGATTCAACCTAAAACAGTTCTACTACCCATACATTTTTAGAAATCTTTTTACTATGGTGAAACACTCACATTTATAACTTGAGTAATAAATGTTCTGTTTCATAGCCATTTGTTTTCTGAGAGGGGGGAGAGCAGGGGATAAAGACATAAAGGACAAGCTGGAAAGGCTGAGACTTATCCAGGTACAGACTTTCCTGGGCAAAAATTCTGTGGTTTGATTAGTATGTTTTCATTAGCTTTGGCAGCTGCAAAACACTGATCTCGGGTTCAAGCTCTGCACAGGAACAGCTTGCAGAAGAGCAGCTGGGCATATGAAACGTCGGCAGAAAACCCCAGCAATAATAATGTGCCATTGTACATGCCTCAAGCAAGTCATTTTTTGTGCAGGGCAGAAGCAATCTATAAAAGTGATGGTGTTTGCATGTAGCTGCGCTGACTAGGTCAAGGAACAAATGCTCACCAGTGTGCAAACCACACATTACAAATCCACAGGGACTATTCCACAATGTTACTGTGTATGGTTTTATTTTTTGCTTTTTTTGTTTTGATTCACTGAATCTAGGAAATTTGAGACCAAACCCAACAGAGGTTCCACCTCATTCCTTGCCCAGTTATCACTTGGTTTAGATGTCCCACTGCACAATTATGAGCAGACCTAAAAACCTAAAACAATTACAGCCTATCTAAACTCTAAGATAAACCCAATGACTTCATTGGGTTTAGAAGGATGTAACTCTGCTTAGGATTGTGCTGCTATTCACTCAATAGTCTGTTCTGTGTTTGAGATGACGTCCTCCATACCCCCAAACGGAGGCCACAATGTGTTTGCTCATCTTTAAGATGCCACTAGGCTCTTGGCTATTTTTGGTACAACAGAGTATTATGTCTATCTTACAGGAATTCATACATCTTTTTCACCTTTAAAGAAAAAATAATGAGATTTTGACATTGAAGTTGTTTTAGTGAACACATGGAAGCTCAAAGGACATTTCAAAACTAAGTGGGTTATTTTTCAGTGACACCAGGACAAGTGGTTTTGGGTTGCAAACATGTAGTATGGATTCCACAGGAGGCAAAGACAACAGGAATTGCTGGAATACGGGGACAGAAACATGGGAGCCAAGAGCCCTGGCAGAGGGCAGTTACAGGAATGCATCACTTAGATTTTGTTTTCATTGGAGTGTCCACTCCTATGTTTGGAAAACAAGACTTAGTATTACCCTTTGCCATTCAGAACCATTATTCTAGAATATGATGATTTCTCAATAGTTCCCCAGATGTTTAAGGATGGATTTTGGCTAGTGTCCTATATTAGGAAGGAGTATTATAGTCCAGTGCAGGAAATCTCTTGCCCAGTGCAGGAAACCCAACACCAGTGGATTTCTAACAGATGGCTGTGCAGTCTCTTATTGAAGACCTCCAGTGAGACAGAGTCTGCTCATCTCCAGGCAATTGGTTTCATTGCTGAATTGTCCTTACCATTAGGAAATGTATCCTCATGTTCAACCACATTCTACACTTCTACAGCTTAAGCCCAATGGAGCTAATCTTGCCCTCTAGAGCTGCAGAGAATGAGACTTTGCCATCTTCCAGGTGATAGACCTTCAGGTATGTGAATGGTATGCTTATGTCTCCCCTTCAATCTTGTCTTCTCCAGGCTTCTCTCCATGAAGAAGGCCTGTAAGGATATACCTTCTATGATTTCATACTCAAGAAGGTAAAGTGGCTACAATTGGACGGCAGAATTGAATAGAAGAATAAGCCAATCATATCATTGGCAGCAGTTCCCCCCAAAATAAACTCATAGGACCAGGTTTTTTCTCCTCCCCCCCCCCCCCCCCCAGTGCTCATCTTTCACTTTGTCATTCAATTCCCTACTGGCCAGATGCAGTCTGTTTCATTCTCTTTTTCCATTACACACTTGACTGAGCGGAGGATGAAAAGGCCCCTGGATTCTGGCGAGAAGGTAATTAATTGACTTTCTGCTCTCGTTGCTATGCGGCAAAGGTTGAAGCTGCAGCAGCCACAGTTCATTTTCAATCCTGGAAAATTAGCCATGAATGGCATCATTATGGAGATGATCATCTGCCCACCCCAAGAACAGTGATGTCAACTCTGGGTGGTCTCGGCGAGGAGATTTGCAAGCCCCTCAGATGGATGCCTTTAGACTGCCAAGCAGGTAACAGTCAGTCACTGCAACCTTCCCTTTTCTATAAGCTCTCTCCTTCATAAGGCTACTGCCCTGTGCATACAAGTGTGCATGCATGCACACGCACACACACACACACATGAATTCCACTTCTGCAATTTACTTTCCTAATCCTCCCCCCAAATTCAATTCAACCATTTTTAAATGGAATATTTTTGGCATTATCAATAACAAACACAGATCACATCATGGCACGAAGCACCTGTGTGTCCATCTCCTTTCTCATGTGATTGCAAAACAGGAGTCACTGGATGCCAGCAGGACTCCATTGGGGGGCTGTGTGTGAAATCTGGAACTCAGTAGGGAGGAGCTTCATGGGAAAGGATGAAAATAGCGGACAGGGAAAGGTTAAGAACCTGCCCTCCCTTTGGCACTTCTTCACTCAAAAGTACACACACACATGTGCTGAAGTTCCTTTTGCCCTTTTGTGGGCCCTCTAAACTTGTTGGCCACTGTGTGAGATGGGATGCTGGACTAGGTGGGTCATTGGTCTGATCCAGGAAGAAAGGGAAGGTGATTGTAAGCCACTTTGAGACTTCTTATGGTAAAGAAAAGTAGCATATAAGAAACAACTCTTCTTCTTCTGTTCTTGAATTCTGAAATTCTGTTGAGCTTCTATTACATGCAGTTGCATGCAAAGCCTAATTGGACCCTGAGGGACTATTTATATTTTGAAGTTGCCCTGGGTGAGTGCTGCATTTAAGAAGTGCCTGACCCACAAAAGCCACCCTGAAAATATCCACCATATGTACTTCCTTAATTCAGGTTGCCCCACTGGCAATAGTCATGTATTCCTAATAAACACACACAAGGAGATGATGGAAGATATCCACATTATTCCTAGGATTTTTGGCTTTCTGTGTAAGGAAAGGGAGATGAAAATGTGACAACTGAACAAAAGTCCTTCTAGTTTAACACCCTGGTATCTGGAGGTATATTAAGAGATGTTCCTTTTAACTACCATAATATCTGTTGATAATCTGTCCTCTGGGAGTTTATCTAAAGCCATCTGATTCCATAGCCATCATTACAGTGAATTCTGTAGATTATGTGCTTTTTGAAGAACTTTCTCTTATCTTTCCAGAATCAACTACCCAACCATCTGGTGACTTATTTATTTATAATTATATTTATCTACCCCTCCTCTTGATATGTATCTGCTTGTGGCATTTTACATCATTAAAATCAACAATACAGTAAATGTTTAACAATTTAAACTGTCAAAATATATCAACCTGCATCAGCTAAAAAACCTTAATTTCTGTATCCCGCTCCATCTCCAGAGGTGGGATAGTCTTGGGGAGGGCCCATTAGATAGTATCACTAGTTGCTTACTGACCCCAGCCCAAACCCTGGTGGAAAAGCTCCATTTTGCAGTTCCTGAAGGGCCTGCTGCTCTTCTGGAAGCTCATTTCACCAGGTAGGACCTAGTTGAGGCCAGACTTACTTCTCTAGGGCCAGCCAATTCAAATTGGCTGAGCCAAGTGCTCTTTGGTGGGAAGGTATAATCAATTGGGCTATCCCTTGGGTACACTGGGCCCAGACTATGTATGGTCTCAAAGATCAATTCCAGAACCTTGAACTTTGAGACCATAATTGCCTAAGGTCTAATACGCCCCCCACCCGGATGTTCCCATGAGGGCCTGTGCTGCTGCATTCTGGATCAGTTCCAATTTCTAGGTCAAGGGTAGGCCCACATAGAGCAAGTTACAGAAGTCTAACCTGGAGGTGACTGTCGCATGGATCACTATGGTAAGGTGCTCTGGAGTCAGGTAAGGTGCTAGTAGCTTAGCCTGATAAAGGTGGTAGAATGCCAGTTGAACTACATTGTTGACCTGAGCTTCCATAGATAAAGCAGAGTCAAAGGTCATGCTTAAATTCCTAGCAGTTGATGCAGCCTTCAGCTGTACTCCATCTAGGCAAGACAGATGCACTTCTTCTGCTGGGTCTTTCCTACCTAGCCACAGGACCTTTGTCTTGGAAGGGTTGAATTTCAGATGCTCTATCTAAGCTGTCACTACATCAAAACAACTGGCAAATGTCTTTGGGGGTGAGTCTAGATTAGGAGACAGAGCTGGCATATTGATGACACTCAAGCCCAAATCTCTGAACCAGTTGGGCCAAGGGGGGGGAAAAGATGTTGAACAAAATGGGTGACAAAATCATGCCCTGAGGAACTCTGCACAAGAGTTGACAGTGATGTAACTGGTTGTCTCCCATTGTAATGCTCAGTCTATGACCATGGAGAAAGGAGATCAGCCATTGTAGGGCTGTCCCCCATATACCCATATCAACAAGGCAGTAAGCAAGAAGCTCATAATCTACCACATCAAATGCCACTGTGAGATCTAACATCATAAGCAGTGCCAACCTGCCTTGATCCAGCTGGCAAGAAGAGAAGACCAGTTGAACCAACAAATGTGAAATGAGGAAGAAAGGAATAATGACAGCTGTGTAAATAAAGGAATTCTGAAACAGTCTCTAGTAGAAAAAGATTCTCTTTATATAGTTCTAATTTTGGGGATGCATCAGGTCCAGTCCAAAGCATTACATAAAAGTTGCCACACATACCTAATTTGGGCTTTATTTAGACAGCCATCATCATTCCTTTCTTCTTGATCCAGCTGGCACCAGAGATCATCCATCAGGGCAACCAGTAACATCTCTACTCCATGCCCAGGTCAGACGCCAGACTGGAATGGCTCAATGGCCAAAGTTCCATTTATGTATGCTATAAGTTGGTCTACAGTGGCTCTTTCAACCACCTTTCCCAAAAATACAAGATACAAGATGGGGCATTATTTGGCTGGGTCCCATGGATCCAATGATGACTTCTTCAACAGAGGCTGAACCACTGCCTCTTGCAGGTGAAAGCCAGGTGATTACATGTTGGCTCCCATACTCTCATCCTTATGCAATCGCCACAGGACCAGCACATTTCCTTGGGAAACTTGTTTGGTTTCCAGAGCTGGTTGGCTAGACTCATGTCACAACAAGGCCCAGGGACAGGATGCCATGATCTACCTCGGGGTCCACTCCATAAAAATTATTACACAGCCCAAGATAAGCTAGCTGAACAGTGTGTGTGTGTGGGAGTGTGTGTGGGTGGGTGAGTTGAGTGGAGCAAGTTGAGTCTCTGGAAGGTGGTCCTCTAATCATCAAATTATATTGGTGGTATTAATGATGATCTTCAGGGGAGTTAAACCACCTAGTTGGCTATAGCTGATCGGTGGGAGTTCCTCTGAAGTTTCTTTAAGGTGAGGGAAAAGGGGTTTCAGGATGGTAGGGATTACAGCCTTTGCAGTCCTTAAGAGCATGGTCGTAATTTTTTTCTTGGGCTGCTCCAGGTACTGGTATCAGCAAGGGTGGCAGTTTCCTGCAGGGAAGGCTGGGGACCCAGCACAGCCTCCTTCTTCTCTGCAGCCACAAAATGCTCTTCTTCTAAAAGCTCCCATTCCAAGAGCTGCTCACTGTTGTTGGAGCTATAGAACCCTATATGTTCTAATTGTATGGGGTTTGATGATGTTTTTTAATGTAGCTTTAGTTGGTTTCAAGAACCAGAAAGAGCGATTCTCTGATGCAGCTGCTTTGGCTTCATCCTCTTTTCTTACACCATGCATGAGCTTATAAACCTCTGTCCCCACTTAGTCATCTTTCTTCTCAACTAAACTAAAGCCCCAAACTCTTCAGCCTTTAGCAAGAAGGAAACTGATCTCTAAAGAAGAACCAGTTGCATCAGCCAGTTTGGTGTAGTGGTTAGGAGTGCGGACTTCTAATCTGGCAAGCCAGGTTCGATTCTGCGCTCTCCCACATGCAGCCAGCTGGGTGACCTTGGGCTCGCCACGGCACTGATAAAACTGTTCTGACCGAGCAGTGATATCAGGGCTCTCTCAGCCTCACCCACCCCACAGGGTGTCTGTTGTGGGGAGAGGAATGGGAAGGCGACTGTAAGCCGCTTTGAGCCTCCTTTGGGTAGGGAAAAGCGGCATATAAGAACCAACTCTTCTTCTTCTTCTTCTTCTTCTATAATAAATGGAGAATAGAGAGGTCACAGTGTTGCTTGGCAGAGACTTGCGGAGAGCAAAGTGTGAATTGAAATTGTAATCAAACAGACACTGCTATTAAACTGAGAAATTCAGTAACTATTAGGGATGCTTACCCACCCACCCCCAATTTGAAATGGATCCTGTTCATCAGGGTCACAAGCAGAGACTGGGTTTTTCAGTGACTGGTTACATAGCTCATTGATCTGTCTTTCAGTGTTTGACAGGCTACTACACTATATTTGTTCCTTAACATGCAAAACAGCAGCATTGCCCTTCCTGCACATACACATTCCCAGACAGCTGGACCAAGTTTTTCTAAGCCTGTAATTACTCTGCTCAGCAGTTATCTATTGTTAAGATCACTTAGAAATAATATCAGTGATAAGTAAATAAATCTGTTTTTTCACTAAACTCCTATCCTTTAGTGTTCACTTAAGTAATCCTAAGAAATGAGTTGCAATCAGCAGCATCTTTGTACATGCACAGTTTTGCAAGAACCTGATGATAACAGTTTCAGCATGGATTCACTGCTGTTTGACATGGACATCAGGTGATCACTTGTATCTGATCGACAGTTTTGAACATGGTATGTTTGACTGTCAAAAATGTTCGTGGCACATTTGACAGTCAAACTTATCCTATAGATAGGTGATGACATGATTGCTTTTGATGGTCTCTTGTCCCATCCATGCTTCTTTAAGGATCACCATCAGAAAAAGAAGACCCGTTTTTATACCCCACTTTTCACTCCCCAAAGGACTCCCAAAGCTGCTTACAAACACCTTTCCTTACTCTCCCCACAACAGACACCTGGTAAGGTAGGTGGGGCTGAGAGAGCTCTAAGAGATCTGCTTTGCAAGAATAGCTCAAAGAGAACTATAACCGGTCCAAGGTCACCCTGCTTGTTGCATGTGGAGAAGTGGGGAATCAAAACCCAGTTCTCCAGATTAGAGTCTGCTGCCCTTTAATCACTACATCATGCTGGTCCATCAGTCCTTTTGCCTGACATTCAAACAGTAGCTCGAGGATACTAAAACCAGGATATCACATCATGATATCCCAATAACAGATGCTGATGTCTCTGATCCCAATCACGAGGATGTATCACCACACATATCTTCAACATGTGACACAACGTTCCACTAAATTTTTCATTTAGTCCATTTGATTATGAATGATAAGCTATGGGTTTTAAGAGTCCTTTCATTGTGTCTTGTGCTTTGCTTACTAGCTGAATACTTGCCAAGACTTGCAAGGCACCCTTATATCTTTTCCCATACTGAGCCAATAGAATCTTGCTTGCAACCTTTCTCTAGTCTTGTTGGTCCCTGGTTGTCTTGATATAGGTGTTTCATGAGCCAGTTGTAAAAGTTGCAAGCTATATCTTCTAGTAAACACGGAAAGCTGTTTAGGCTTTTCCCAGATAGCAACACGTTTATGCCTCACAAAAACTCTATACAGTCTCTGATCTAGGGTATTAAACAAGGACTCACTTCAAGAGGATGGCTCAGTCTTTTGCCACAATTTTTGCAAAAAATCCATCTTGTCTTGGTTCATTGAGAAATTCTTCAGCATGGATTTCCTGAAACAAACTGCCTGACTCTCTCCCGCTGGGCTCTGCTTATAAATTCTCTGCAATATTGCTATAACTGGTTTCCGTAGCAACCATTTGAGTATCAGGCCTAGCCTGCTGCTTTGAAGCCTGACTCTGAAACTACTCCTGGTCACTACATTAACCAATTTTGCTTGGGAGGCCAGGTCATTTCCTGGTATAATTGGAACATCCAATTGTCCCCACACTCCCATTATCCATTTTCACTAGAATCCTTTGTATTTAATTTGGAATTCTGCCAAGTTCTCTCCAAACTCCGGGCCACTGATTCCCTTGATTCTGTATGTTCTTCCTGGGAAGTATTGTTTTTTCTTTACAAATTTAGGCTTTATTATGGTGACTTCTGTCCCTGTATCTCTCCACCCTATTACTTCCTTGTTGTTCTCTTTGCTTCCCTCAGCCCACCTGCTTAAGGCTCTATCTAGATGACAACTTAGCTGTGCAAAATTTTCACCGTGTTTTCTTTTAATTTCTCCAAAAACATTTTTACTTTGCTCAGCTGTTAACCCAAATCTAACCCTCATTTTCTCTTTTAAAAGAAAATCCTTAAAGACCTCCTCATTCCTCATCTCTAAGTAAATTTCACTCTGTCCTTCTCAAATGTGCAGGCACAAATAAATCATTCTGCCTTCATCTTGGACACCAAAGTCTAGACAATTCTGCTGAAAATGAAATAAAAATGCCTCCACATCATCCATTTTTTCATAACGTGCAAATTAATTTTGTTTTTGACTTTCTCAATTTCTCTGTGGAAGCAGCAATTCTGACCTTAACTGTATTTACTTCATCTTCATATTATACGTTACTTTTTCATGCTTTCTCTTGGCTTCCCTTTCTCTCTCCTGCTATGCCACAATAGCCTTTTCATTTTCTGATAGAATTGTGTCTAATTGTGTTAGTAGTTCTGTTTTCAGCTTCAATTCTGGCTAATTCTTTTTCTTTATCTGCTTCTATTCTCGCCAGTTCAATTTTCATTCTCATAATTTCAACCTCCTAAGATTTCCCCCAGTGATTGCTTCTCCCTGACCATCACCATGTGCCTCTCTGGGTGGGCATGGTGGTGCCATGTCTGACAGGAACTCAAAGGCATCTCTGGGTCTGTGAGGCATTAACCATTCATAGTCCTTCACACATTTATGCAGCACTTATGAGCTTTTAAAATGCAGCCCATCACACCATGCATTTCCAATATTAATATAAGGCATGTCCTTTAAAAACAGAACTGCTGTGTTTGAGTCCCTGCTCCTCCACATGCAGCCAGCTGGGTGACCTTGGGCTTGTCACAGTCCTGTTAGATTAGAAGCTCTCTCTCAGAGCTCTCTCAGCCTCATCTACCTAATAGGATGTCTGTTGTGGGAAGAGGAAGGGAAGACGATTGTAAGCCGCTTTGAGACTCCTTTGGGCAGTGACAAGTGGGATGTAAAAACCAACTCTTCTTCTTCTTCTTCAAGAACACAGAATATTTGACCACATGGTAAGAATTTAAAGGCCATATAGTTTAACTCACTGTTATGAAGTAGGACCATCGATATCATAAAGTGCTCTTGCATCACCATGGCATATGTCAACGGCTTTCCTGGCACCTACTCACTTTTTGAGCCTTGGGAATAATTTAAAGGAAAGAATGTGATGGAACAGAATTTATAGTCTGAGGAAGAGTGCTTGCACACGAAAGCTCACACCCTGAATAAATCTTTGTTGGTCTTAAAGGTGCCACTGGACTCTGATTTTATTATGGAACAGAATAGGGAGAGTCTGTTCATTGCATAATCTGACAGCCCTGATTTCTTAGTCGGAGAAGAAAGCATAATTTCAGTTACTCCACCTCATTTCCAAAACAGGCTGTCAGTGCTGACCTGTGCTGTCAAAAATGACAAGCTGTTTGTTGCCTGAACATGGTAACAATAATTCCATATGCAAGCCCAGATGTTAGCTACATGATACAATTGTGCACCTAAAGCTCTAAGCAAGCATTCAGTAGACTTAACAATAATGTTGGCATCACAGTAAGGAAAAGGTTGACTTTGTTTGGACAGATGTTAGGTGAGAAATCCAAGGCTTTTAAAAGCTATATTCACTGGGATAATGGCTTTTCAGAGTGCTTCCAGTTGGGGAATTTGTTATAGCCCTTCTGAGCAATCAGCTGTTCCTTTCCAACCCTTTCTCACCTTCTTTATGATTTCTCACTTCCCTGATGTGCAAAGCTGCAAGCTTCATCACAGAGTAATGCACTATTTGCCAGAGAAGGTCAGTTGCAGAATAAATATTTGCCCCTCCTGTATCTGTGTCAGGGCTTTATAAGAATTAGAATCTTATTTTACAATATAAATCTGTAACAGCCGCAAGAGAGGGGTGGAGTATGGCTGTCTTGTTAGTGTTGGACAATTTCCTTCTTTTTCTAATTGCATATCACTGTCAAAACTTTGCTATTTGTACAAGGATATACACATAAGTGTGATAACTTGCTTGGACACTGGCAGACATCCAGAAGTATTATTCATATTCTACCATTCATTGCTCATCACCTCTGTCTAACACTTTGCTTCTGGAAATCATGGCCACAAGAAATCAATATTTGCTTTAAAAAAACTACTTCCCTCTGAATTAAATTGCAAAGTGTGTTCTATTTAAAAGGCAAGAAAAAGGAGATCAGTAGATGAATCTATGTGATGGTGCATAATATGCATTGAATCAGAAACGAGTTATGTAATGCCTTTTATTTGAACCAAACACAATAACAAAAAGAGGTAAGTTTTTGAGTTCTGTAGAACTCAACATTAGGCTGGATTTTTTTTAAAGGCAAAAGTGGGGAGACAATTTTTCAGAGAAGGTTCATACTACAAAGTCCATGTGGCTGCACTGAGAGTTTTGTGCACCAGGAATTCCACATCTCCCAGATGCATGAAAGGTTTGTTTTGATTAGGACACCAGTGGAATAGTCTAGGGACAGTCTAATGGACATGCATGGAGAAGGGGCTTCAGCCTTCTCCCTGTATCATTTTCACAAACTGACACAGTGTTGAGGAGTTTCCATTTGCTCAAATTGGAAACTAAAGTGCACTAAGTTCTTTTTTGGGAAAGAAAAAAGTGACCCTACTAATCAGTAAGGTTCCACCAGTTCCCCCCTCAGGACTTGGGAGAGCCCTCTTGCCAGGTTCCAGTACTCAGCACTGGTAAGTGTCATCACGAAAGCAGCCCTAAGTGCAGTCATTATTAGGCATAATTCACACTTTGCTATGTTTACTTTGGTCACAAGTGGAATAAAGTTGCCATCGGACAGGGAGGTATGGCTATCCTGACACATATGTGATACAAAGCCCTTGTGGCAGCCATGAGGAATTTGCAGAATGTGAGATTGTATAATGGCAGGTCCTGCTCTGAAGGCCTCTTCCTTGCATCCCATGCAGAATCTCAGAAATATCTGAAGAAAGCAAGTATGGAAAGGTAAGGAGTGGAGCTGGTAATTGGCTGTGCCTCAGGCCTTCTGGGAAGAAACTATGGCCGCACCCATTTTAAAATACCAAGAGCAGATTGAATAACTATCTGATCCCTAAGGGAAGACAGAAGTCCCTTCAAAGACCGAGAGTGGAGGGAGAACATATTTATTGTTAACCATACTGGGGATAACTTTTAGATCAGTGGTCCCCAACCCCCGGTCCGGGGACCGGTGCCGGTCCGTGGATCAGTCGGTACCGGGCCGCGTCTCCTCCTTGTCCTCCCTGGCTGCTGCCTCAGGGGCTGCTCTGCCACTCTGCTGCTAGCTCACCTTTGGTGCTCTCCAGTGGCTGCCATGGCTGGGGCTCCCCCTTGGCGTGGCACTGCACAGCTACTGCTGGCAGCGCCCCCCAGCGGGCAACGGGAAGTCATGGGCTCCAGCGGGAAAGCAAGTGGAGCAGGGGCTCAGGCACCGGCAGTGACGTCCCTCAGCAAACTACCCCCCCCCCCACCGGGCCTCAATAAAATTGTCAAGCATTGACCGGTCCTCGATGATAAAAAGGTTGGGGACCACTGTTTTAGATGCTGTTTTACATAATGAGTTTTTGCTGCTGTTTCATATAATGAGTCAATGGAAACCAAAGTCAACTGGTTATTAAGTTAGGGTGACCCAAGATCTGGAGTGGAGTCAGGTCAACACATCAAATACAAAAGCTCAGACTTGAATCCTGCATAAGAGACATTCCCCTATCTTCTTTTTATCTAGATGTTTTGAATATACTCATGGCAATTGGAATACATGTTATTATACTATCATGCCTTTTCTTCCACTGCTTTCTGATATGATATTTAAAAAGGAAGCTCAGTTGCAGTGTCCCTTTGGAGAAAGGAACAATTGACACGTATCACTCACTGTGGCAACCCAGAGGGCACATTTTGCTCTAAAGCCGATATGATGTGTGCTTTTTATTGTGACCAACTGCCAAGTGTACACAAGCACAGGGGTTGTGCGATGATGTAGATTGCAAGTCACAAGTGGCTGAGAGCAAGGGGGAATAATTTCCTTACCGTATCTCCTAGCTTTGTGCAGCTCAGGGCAACGTTGCTGTTTAATTCAGCTTTGGAAGCTCCCAGAAGGACCCAGCATTGTCAGCATCACAGATAAGAGACAGCATCCAACCAGCCCCTTGGTGAGGTTGCTTTTCTTCTCAGCTTTGCACACCAATAGCTACTGCTTATGACCACATGATATGAAAGTAAATCCCACAACCCAAATCAGGGTTCTGAATTTGGAATCTGAATTCCCCAGAATTTTAAAATTCCTTTCCCTGGAATTTTAGAAAGGGCATCTGAAAAGAACCCCTGATATAACAAATAACAGGGTACCTGTTAATACAGTAATGGTATACATTGGCTATATATTCATGTATAGAAATGTTGTAAGAAACTGCTATAAACAGCCATGAAAATTTTGTTGATGCAATACAACACAAGGTAGTCCAAGTGTGGCCACCCTGTCAAGTAACAGTTTATACAATTATACAATAAATAGTTTTAATGTTTACGAGTTTTACAAATGTACGAGTTAATGAGTTTAAACATGACGTATTGTACCAAAATTTAAATGGAGTTGTGAACACTGAATTTATGATGTAAACCGCCCTGAGCCACAAGGGAGGGCACTATAAAAATGTAGTAGTAGTAGTAAGTATAGAATCAGGGCTAAAGAAAGTATAGTATATGTCATGAGGATTCTGGCAGGAATGTGCTGGACAAACTACATCATATCATTGCTACTGCTAGAGTTGCTAACTCTGGGTTGGGAAATACCTGTAGACTTTGGGGGTGGAGCTGGGAGTGAGTAGGATTTGGAGTGGGGAGGGACCTGAGTGGAGTATGATGCTACAGAATCCACCTTCCAAAGCAGCCATTTTCTCCAGAGGGCCTGATTTCTTTAGTCTATAGATGAGCTATAATTACAGGGGACCCCCAGGCCCCACCTAGCTGCTACAGTCATATAGGTTGCCTTGGCCACTGGAGTGTTGAGAATGCCTTAAATGGCTAATAATTGGATTTCAGTTTATATTTGTATGCAGTACAGTATTACATAGTTGTCTTTGCTGGAAGCCACTTCAGGATCTATTTAGGTGGAAATGTGACTTAATCTTGCCCTGTATAAATGAAAGTGGTAGAATCGTTCAAATTGATAGAAACTAATTCTCAGGCTACAAGGGACTGTCAATTCAGTGCAGCCTGGTGACCACTGGAGGTCATAGAATTCAGGATGTTCAGAGGTGTGTGTGTTCTGGTGTATGTATTTATTCATATACACAAAGCTAAATAAGTTGATGCTTCCAATAATCATGTGGTTAGTGCCACAACTATGTGGTTAGTGCCACAACAATAGGAAAGTGACCACTTTCCTGTTGTCCACCACCTTGAGTTCCATGTGATAGAAATACAATAGACCAATCTTCCTAAACTGTTCATACACCTTCAGTGTATTATTGTCACTATAATTCCAATTGAAGGGAACACATGCCTTGAGCTTTCGGTGAAGCACAGCATGCTGGCTCCCCCGCTAAGAATATTTCACCTGTTCAAAAACAATAACAACAGCTGTTACCATTTATTTTGTTTGGGCAATGACAATGAGTCACAGCCTGTCAGTGCTCTGCAGTGGAGACATTCTGGTCTCCAGGTGGATTGTGTATTACCCTGATGCAGTGTGGGGAATATGGACCATCAAAGGCAGCATTCATCCATATGCATAGAATAGCCAGCTTCAGGTGGTAGCTGGAGATCTCCCACTATTATAACTGACCTTCAGGTGGTATAGATCAATCCACCTGGAGAAAATGACCATTGTGGAAGATTGACTCTATGGCATTATATTTAAATGAAGTCTCTCCTCTCCCCAAATCCTGCCCTCCTCAGGCTCCACTCCCAAAATATCCAAGTATTCCCAACCTGGAACTGACAACCTTACATTTTGAGAGGTTGTTCATGACCCTTTGCTATTGTCCAAATCCTTGCCTGTGTCTTCAGCATCACACAGCAATCAATTTTACCCTTACTGCTCTGATTAACAGTGATTTTCACAAGATCTTTGGATTATCCCCATATTAGCCATTGCTTTGAATCTTCAACGTAAACTTTGCTAGCCTATTTGCTAGCCTATTTGCTAGCCTACTAATATCCTCAACCAGGGTGAAGATCGATGCAATAATGCCACCTTAGTGGGAGGCAGCTGGAGGTAGCTTTTCATGTTCCTTGACCTCAAGTCAACACCATTTGCTGCCTATCTGACTAACTAGTGAAGCAGAAAATGCACATCATACTGCAGAGTTAAGGGGCACGGTTTGAAAAATACACCAGGTCCCAGCAGAGCATATAAAATTAGCCTTTACTACATGGGTGACGGTGAGGTTTACCAATGGGCTGTATATGCTTATGTGCTGCTGTAATTTTTTTTGTATGACAGAACACATTCAAATGACACATTTCCATGCATGCAGAAGAAAAAATATACATATATAATATTTTTGCGATATAAAAACAGAGCCTCTCTCTTGTGATGCCACTGGACTATGTAATTATCTGGAACAGAGACAAATTTGTGATACTCAGCTGTGTTATGAATGGAACACCACCCCCAGTGTTATTTTGTGATTTTGAATTTTAAAGAGAGATCCCATATGTACATTGTCAGCCTTATGTCTCCAAAAGATAACACACATATAAAAATAAATTCAACCATATTAACTAATGGAGACCCTCTCTCAACAGACCTTGAAATTCTGAAAAATCTGCAAAGAAATCAGCATAGATCTGATCTGAACTTTGAAAAGAATACAGAGGAAATAGGTATAATCATAACCAAGACCCCCTGCCTCAGTAGCAGAGTATCTCTATTTTGCATGCTGAAGTTTACCCGTTTGAGAACTAATAAGAGGTGGGATCTTTCTTTTCCTGAGACTAAATCAAATTGTTTCCAATAATCACAGAAAATTCTGAGTTAGATTGACCAGCAATCTGACTTAGTCTGTCAACTTCATATATTCATAAGTGCAGTAATGTCTTTCTTAAACATACCTTTGTGCCAATGAAATTTGTAAACTACAACTACAAAGTAAACTACCCCCCCCCCACGGGCCTCAGTAAAAGGCGTTGAGTGGTCCCCAGCGTTGAGTGGTCCCCGGTGATAAAACGGTTGGGGACTACTGATGTAGGGAGTCTGAGGATGAGTGCTTGCACACGAATGCTCACATCCTTTTTTGGTCTTAAAGGTGCTACTGGACTATGATTTTAGTCTGAATAATTTGAGGGAAGTAGCAGTAACAATTGCCTGTGTGGTTTGTTAAGCATTCTGGGACATAGTCAAAAGACCCTTGACACATCCATGGGTCTAGCAACTTTATCCTGAGAATGACAACTCTGCTTAACCTCTATTTTCACCATCAAGAAGGGGTGAGAGATCATCTGTGCATTGAGAGCCTTCTCACTTTTTTTTTCTCAGCAATAAAAAGCACTAAATACTTTCTCAGGCATACCTATGTTTTAATAAAGCATAGCAAACATGTACAAACTCACACAGACATATATTGAATTTGTTCTGGTATCTGTGAGAAGCAGCTGTTGGATTATATTAAATAGTTCATCCCCTAAATGGATTCATTGACTATTTGCCACCTTGTGAGACTTGAAAGAGAGCTTTTTGGTTGACAGCCTAGTCATTTACTCAGTATGATAGAGTCAGTAAATGAAGTAAGAACAGAATAAACCCAGTTATAGATTATGAATGGCTGCATTCGTGTATGAGGTGGTAATCCTAAAACATGCAAGAATTTGTAAGCACCAAGGACGCAATTTGTTCTGGAAGAATTCTAAATTTGTGATGTATTCACAAGATAACTTGTTTTTGTTATCAATGAGTTTATGGAATAAATGCAGTGGGGGTGATACACAAACATACACAATAATTATTAGTCTGAGCTTTAAGAATGACTCAAGTTAAAGTAACATTTTAATCATTTAAAAAAAATTAATTTCACCAAATACATGAAATACATCTAAGCTAAAAGACCTATTTTTCTAGATTGCATATTTACATTGCAACTGTCTTGCTAATATTCAGCACCATGGACAGTTCACAATATCAAAATGGTAAGAGTAGCACAGAAAACAGTTTGCAAATTCCAATTAATTTCCCAACAGAAATTTAAACCATGAGGATCCCTCAAAGATCTGTCACTACAATGTATGGTAACAAGGTACCAACCTGGCAACTACTTAGCACATTTCCAACAGCATGTTCCTATGTGATGATAAATAGCCACAAGAGACTTCATAAATGGTTTGTAAATGGATGCTTAAAAGCTTTCTGTCTTTTTTTAAGCATGTGGGACAATAACTTTTAAGTACCCAAAAGGACCCTCTGAAGGATTCTTTGGATTTTAATTTGACACAATAATAGCTGGTATCCATAGAGTTGGGTTTTATTTACACTTTGATGACGCATACCTTCTAGTTCGATGTTACTGTTAACATTTAAGAAACTAAAACAGCTAACTACACATGTCCCAGATTTTTAATGAAGTGTCATTGTTCATGGCAAAATTTGGATGGAGAAATTGGAGTTCGGTCATTAAGGGCCCAACTCAGTTCTTGCCTCAATGAATGATTGGAGTCCAGAAACAGAAAACAGAGGGCCCAGGGGTAAAACTGACACCCGGGCTATTCCTATGCCTTCCTTCTCAATAACCATACAGGAAGAGTTAAGTGGCTTTATCTTTATTCAATGCCTTGGTCCTTCAGGGACACTTGACCGTGATTGCATCATTTTCAATGTCAGCCTTGATAACACACTGGTTGTGTTTCTTTCTGACTCTCTTCCCCACCCCAGCGGCACACAGAACTCCCCAGGTAGCCTGAACTGTTAATTCAAACTGACTGACTTACCACATTAGTCTATGCTGCTTCTTTGTGCATCCTGCTGTAGAGCATTAACGCAACAAATTAACATTCTAATTGCCTTTTAACTATTTATCTATGTGGGGGAAAACACTACAGGCGAGAAAGTGCCAGAAGTGGGGGAGGGGGACCCACACTGCAGTGGCCAGACTGTATCTTTTTCAATTTATAAGTGAGCCATTGGCTAATAGTCATTCGCAAGACCCCAATGTTGGATCACACTTGGATGCTGAATACTTAAGTCACAGTTTGGTGGGCACTCTTACTGTGATGAAAGAATTAAGGAAATAGATTGATCTCTCAGACTAGAATCAATGAGAGCCAGTGGGACACAATAGTCAGAGATATTGACTTAGGTCTGAGAGATCCAGGTTCAAATCCCAGCTCTGCCTCAGAAGTTTACTGGCTGACCTTAGCCAGTCACACATTCTCAGCTTAACCCACCTTACAGGGGTGTTGTCAGAATAAAATGGAGTCCTTTTGGGTCCCCACTGAGAGTATTTATTATTTATATTTATATAGTTATTCTATTTATATCCCGCTGCTCCCAGCAAGCTGTCACACACAGGTAAAACCCCAGATAAAAATATAAAACATTAATTACCCCATTAACACTTCCTCAAAAGTCCCAAGGTGGCAAAGTCCCAAGGTGGCAGCAAAATTCTGTAATCATTAGCTGCCTTCTGGTGTCCAAGGAGTCCCTGTGTGTTGGCTCACCACACACAGCAATGGTTGGCTGGTTGAGACTCTACAAGTATCTTGTTCTTCTCCATCCACTTCTGCCGGGGGGGGGGGGGGGGGAGGTGTCAGATCTTCCTGCTCTGGCCTCAACTGTAGACATGGTGGAAGAGCTCTATCTTACAGGCCCTGCAGAATGATATAGTGTAAATAAAGTTAATTTCTCTTCCTTGGAGTGACCTATATTCCTCTCTTGCCTGAGTCACACTGATTTAAGCATGTGGACCTGAGAAAATCATTATGTCAAGAAAGGTCATACTTTGCTTGTCTTCAGAATTAAATACAGTCTTGACATTCAGGTTTCATAGTGTTGTTACCCAAATTGCTGGACACGTGTCCTAAAACGTGTCTTTGAGCTTGTGGGGAATATTAGCTCAAATGCTGCGAGAGGGGGGTAACTTAGCGTTATCGGATCGTTACCTTTGTATACGAGGGTTATTCCACCTGTAGGAACTCAAGGCAAACACAGATTTAAATGGTAAAATGTTAATATAAGCTTTTATTGAAAGGAAAATAACAGAAGTACACACAAATAGCTAACACACATACAAGCAGACATATAGAGAAGGGGGAGGAAGAGTGGAAGGCTTGATAGTTACCTGTCCAAGGAGTGGTGGGTCAGAGGAAGGAGCACGAACCAGCGTGGGAGGTCCCGGGTTGGAAGACACTCAGAGTGGCTGTGTGAAGCCACAGTTTTTATAGGATTTTGGGAAGGGGGCTATGTGACAAGGCTCAGGTAAGCATGTGCTGGAAGTTTCCAGGGTCCCCAGAGATTAGGACAATACCTGGCCAAGTGGGGGGGGGTGATGGCCGTAAATGGATTTGGATAAAGGTATTAATGGCTCTGAGGAAGAGAGCCATCAGGTCTAGCTGGCAGGATGTGGGGGAAATATCCCCTGGCAGAGGGGCCAAGTGTGAAAAATGTTGCAAGACAAAGGATTTTCCTAGGAGCCCTTAGGCAAACAGGAAGAAGCCAGTCCACTCACTTAGAAATACAATGGGGGGGGGGTCGAGAGTAGGGCATGGAGGCACCTGGATTTCCAAACCTGAGGCAGAGAGCAAGATTTCTAAGATGGAGTCTGGCCTGGCTTGGCTGACCCTAGCAGTGTCATGGCTTTAGCTTAAGCCTAGACTATTGTGGGGTGCCATTGGTTATAGAAGACAGTGTGCCAAGGCATAAGGCAGGGATCCTGCCATGCGTAACATTCCCCCCCTTCTGTAGTGAATTATATGTCCAATTTATTCACTACAGACCAATATACTGTGTTAGTGGCGGCAAAGATTGAAATTCAGACTAGAAATTCAGAGAGAAAAGTGGGGCCATCTTCTGCCACTACAAAAACTACAAAAACTTAAGCCAAATTAAAAACAAAACACATTTAGGAGGGGTTTAGGTGACTTAAGGAAAGCTGTGAAGTTGCCGTTCCTCTTTACCACAACCACTCAATACTAAATGTAACACACATGAACTATGAACTAGCTAAGTGTGAGGTCTCCACCATATGAATAAAGCAATGAACCAATGCAAACTAATACGTTGAGCACGACAATCTAGCAAACAATAGACAAAAAGCAAATGCAGTGAAAACCAAATTCTATGCAGGCAGGAAACTGTGGGCAGTACCTGAGCAATATTTTAGAATGCGAGCACTAGGCAATCCTAAAAATGCTGGCAATGAATATCAAGCAATTACTATGAAGCAGGCAGAAAGTGGTAGAAACTAAAAAGTTAGACAATGAACTAAGCAATGGCTTCTAATAAGCAATGCAATAAGAACAAGATAAAGCTAAGCAATTTAGCAAAACTTATATACATAAACTAGCAAACTATTTAAAACTGATGATACAGGCACAATGCAATAGACAGTGAGTTGAAATACAGGGCACAATACAATTTAGAATACAGACAATACAGTTTGAAAAACTTCCTCCCCCCCTTGTCCCATTGGTAAAGGTGGGAGTGAAGCTGGAGATTCCTTGAATAGTTGAACATGAGGATTGATGAGGATGAGCAACTGGTTCAGCAGTTGAAGATGTTGATATATATATGCATATATATAAAAGACATTGCTGGGTGATGTTTGCAAACACATAGAATGGTAAAGGGGGTTCCTCCATGGGGGTAAAAATCAACTTGCCACTGGCTCCAGCCACTGGTTGTGGCAACAAGCAAATAGCTGGAGATGTGTGCAGGTCCGAGTTAGCTTGCAAGTTGATCTTCTTCCCCCCCCTTGTGACTGAAATGGCAGGGGAAGAGGCAGTGAAGGCACTAATCCAGGGTGTCAGAGCGTACGCAGGATCAGAGGTAACATACAGAAGAAGAAGCAGGCCGCCTGGGCAGTGAGGCTTCATAGAGCAGGAGCTGGGGTAAACAGCAAGCATCAGAAGTTCACCAGCAGGTGGGCTGGGGCAGAAAGTGCAGAACAGCAGGTCACAGGACACATCCATAGCAAACGCAGGCAGAGGGTTGCTGTCATCTTTGACCAGGTCAGGTCTGGAGGTTGGCGAGCAGGAACAGCATGCAGGCAGGACCATCAGGAATTGGTTGTGATGCACAAGCCTGGAGCCTCCTTAGGGCAGACTTGGCAGACGTGGGTTGCAAGAATATTTGAGCGACCCAGAGCGTCAACAGCACAGTGGAGCTGAAGAGCTCAAGGGGGAGACACCCAATTGAGAAAAGGACAAAGATTGACAAAAGTTCAATGGAGAAGTGTGTGCAGCTGCAAAGAGTGAAGCTGCAAAGTCTGTTGAGGCTGGGCTCAAGTAGGCACACAGCCTGATGGATATACAGATTAGGAAAAATACTCAAAAATTTAGAGCTTTGAAGACAATGAACTCAAAATGAAAGATTGGAGCAGAGGGGTGCCCCCATAAGTGACTGTCAAAAAGATCTACTGTGGTGGGTGCCCACCATGAACTTACAGAGACTGAAAATAGAATTTAAGAGGAGCTAGATGCCATCTCCAGGGAGGGAGATGGAAATTAGAGTGCAATCATAAGACAAGGGAAGGAGGTTGCCAAACTCCTGGTGAGTTTGGGAATTTGAGAGAAAACTGATAGATTACTATGGGTGACTAAAGCAAGATGCTTTGTAGAAATACACAAGAAGAGAGAAAGTCCTTCAAGTTCTGTAAGAAGACTAGGAGGCTAGGTCTACTGGCCTTCTGCACTGTTGTGTAAAAAGAAGCATTCAGAAAAAGAATCAAAAAGCCAAAGTTAAAGGTTCCTGCAAACACGTTGCAAATGGTCTATGAATGAATAGATTAGCAGCTCAAATACACACACATATATATGAGGGGAAAAAAGGAGAATTGCTAGATAGAATCTGGTCAATTGCTTCCTAGTTAATAAGCACAAAAAGAAATAGATGCTCTGATATGCAATAGGTTAAAAGCATACTACAGATTTTTCTCTATAAGGAACATAAGATAAATCAAAACACAAAAAGAAAGCTTCAAAAACAAAACTTTGATTGTGATCTATAAAAATCTTGCTATAAAGAGCACAAGAGAGGACCCCTAATTAAAAGAGGACTCAAAAACATGGCAAAAGAATTTGCAAAATATTGTGGATTGACATAAACAATCTAAAAAGTTAGAGCACATAAGCACATTTCTAAAAGCAAAGGTTTCTTATAAAAATGAATAAAACAAATAACCTTAAAGAAAATTTAAAGGTTGAGGTATAGAAACTTGTTTTTCAGATTGAGATCTGCCTGCTGGTAGGCCAGGCTGATTAGATGTCAATTGCTTCTTTTAAAAGTTACATTGGAGTACTGCTGAGAATATGAGTGGGAAAGAATGAATGAGAGGAACATGAAGATGAAGTCAGAGTCCCATTACACAATAGTGTGTCAAAAGAAATGTGTTTTTAAGGAGGAAAGACTGTTCCTCTGTACATACACAGAGTGCCTTTTCATAGGAGTCAGGCTGAGTGGAAGCCTGAGTACCCAAATGAAAGGTCTGTATGAAGCTGTTTCAAAACATATTCAAAACAAAAACAAAATTGCAAAAACAGATTTTTCTTACGAAAAAAGGGGAAAAAGTGTTAACTGCCAATTAAAATTTAAACTAGGAAGTAAAAATGTCAGAGGGAAAAGCTATGGAGGGAATGCTTTTTCTCAAAGAGAAAATATTTCAAATATTAAAAGCAGCCAAAATTGTCTTAAAATAAAAACTAAAACTAAACATATTTTAGAACAGAACTATTTTACTGTACTCTCCCCCCCCTTAGATTCTCTCTGAGGTAGGGGTCAGTCTTTAAAGAAACAAAACCTCTTCCCTTGGGAAGAAAGAATACTTTCAGTCCTTTGTTATGTGGATTAATTGCCTGGATGGGGGAGAGCAAGGCATGAGTCATGGGGCTGAGTGCCTAGGAAGGCAGTTAGATAAAGAGAGTCTGTTTTAAGATTGCAAAATAGTGGCTGTTTCAGTGTGACTGCAACTATAGCTGGAGGCTCTACTAATTGCAGCCAAATTTAAAATTTGGAGGTTTAAAAGTAAAAATGGAAGCACACATGTTGAACCATTATTGTGAACTTGGATTTTGGAACTCTGTACAGGTTCAGAGGCAAGATTTACTTCCTGACTCTGTGATGGGGGAACTGAGAATATTTCCTCTTCTTTAAAGACAAGAGGTGAAGCTGGGTTACTGGATCTGCTGTATTTTCTTTTCAATTTATTATCTGTGTGGCTTTGGAAATCCAGTACATTTTGCAAATGGGTTTTTACTTTAAAAAGTTCACCCTGGAATTCCTTGTTTTTCTCATTAAGATCCTTAATTTCTAAATCTTGTTTCTGGGTAAGAGTTTTAAATTTCTCTATTTCCTTCTGCCAGTCCTTAGGGGATTGAGAAGAAATTTCTATGGGGCTAGTTTTCTGTAGCTCACATCTAAGTATGTCTCTGTTCCTTTTCTCTCTAATGGCCTTTACAAAACCACACATGAGTACAGATGTGGGTTGGTCATGATACTGGGACATGTCTGCTCCAGCATTTCTAAGTTCCTGCCACAGAAAAATCCGGACACTAATTTTATTCTGCTGCTGAGGGGCAGAATTTCTATTCTGAAAGTATTTAGGTTTGAGAGTATTTGGGGGAAAATTATTTGAAGGGAAACCATTTAGTGGCTTACTCCTTTCTCCTGGCTTTTGTTTGCTCCAGCCATAAGGTGGCTGCAGGGAGCGATTGTCTCTATTCCTATTAGAATTGGGGTGATTCTGATTAAAACAGTTCTCCCTCTTGATCCTGTACTGAGAGTGGAGACCACTGTCTGCCTGAATGTTTAAATTTTTGGAGTCCTGGTTAGTGGGAAATTCAAGAGAACCTGATTCTCTAAGCTGGCCTGCAATGGGGAGCTGTTTCTGGATTTCCTGCCTCTCAGTTCTATCTGCAAGGGTTGTAACTAGAACTCGGTGGAAGGGAGCTGAATTTTCCCCTTGGGGTTCTATGAACATTTTGGGGGTTATTTCTTCTGGCAGAGGCTCAGAAGGTAGAAGGGGAAGAGTCTCTGTATGAATTGTGGCAACTAGAGCCCTTTGGAGCTCTAACTGCTTTTCAAGTTGCTGCATTTTTCTATGGCATGCCTCATGGCTTACTTGAGCATGCTTGGCCACATTGTTCTCCACTAGGAACTGTGCAGCTCCCTTGATCTTAACTAGCTCTGCTTCTAGCTTGAGAATGCGAGCCTCTGCTACCTCAGCTCTTTGCCTTGTGGCTTGGAGCTGACTTTCTAGTTCCTGGATGGTCTGAAGCTGATGAGCCTTCTCCACCCGTGCACTCAAGCGCTCAGTTCTCATGTCCTCCATCTCATCGGAGAGGTGGATGATATGAGCCTCACGCTGTTCCAGGAGATCAGCTAACTGGGCCTCCCGTTGTTCGAGACGGTCAGTCAGCTGAGCTACCTGCTCCTTCACTAGGGCATCCTTCTCCTCTAGGGCATGTTGCAGCTCAGCAATCTGGGCTACACTGTCCTGAAGGGCAACAAACATACCCCAAGTGGCATAACAGTCCTTACTGCCACCCCCGAGCTTCCTGGTGTTACACCATTCTTGGAAAGCCTCGGTAAGGGTTTCCAGGGGGTTGGAGCTTTTAAAAGCTCCCGGGCGCCAGGGGTTCCGGCCGCCCTTCTTGGTCACCCAGAGTGTCAATCTGTCTGCCGGTTCCTTACGGGCAATCAGGCTAGTCAGATTGAATCTGGATGCCATTTCTTCCTATTAATTTCCAAGATCTTAAAGGGGACGGGGCTTGGTTTTCTGGCTTCTTGTCGCTGGGCAAGCAAGCACAGAGGGGATGAGTTTAGGGGCAGCCGCTGCTCGTCTCTTAAACAGCAGGGGAGAGAGGGAAAAGGATCCCGTGGAGTTTAACCTCTTACGGGTGTGGCTAGTTTGTTTTTGGCTGAGAATGGCCGGGGCTCTTCTCAGTTCAGGGGAAAAACTACCAAAAACCAAGCAGATGGCTGATTTTTCCAATCAAGGTTGCCGGAGCGCACTTGATCCTCGGGAAAACCACCGAAAACCTGAAGGTATTTTTAAGGAAGAAATCACTGGGGGATTTTCTTGCAGCTTCTATATCCTTCAAAGCAGCAAGGGGAAAGGGGGGAAGGGCTCCCGTCAAGGCACGTCCTTACGGGGTTTGGCTAGTTTTCTTATTTTATACCGAGATGGCCGGGGCTCTCTCGATTCAGGGACAAAACTACCAAGAAAACCTGAGGGTACCGGCTAATTTATTCGGTTAGGATCGCCCTGGCTTTCCTGAACACAGGGAAAATTACCAAAACCTGGATCATCTGAGCTTCGCAAAGCCCGCTTGAGTTCTCGTGCCACTCCCGACACTTGAAACTCCAACTCCTGCGGCCGCAGGGCAATTTTGTGCTACAGAGAGCGACTCTGCTTGCACAGATTTTAGCAGTAGGGGGATTTTCCTGGTCCTTCCTACAGCTAAGAGGAATTTTGTCTAACGCCTTCCTACGCTTGGCTAATCCCTAGTTGTTGGGTGCGTGTCGTCCACCCGCCCGTCTAAAAGCCTAAGAAAACCTTGCCTCGGTGTTCCTAGCCTTAAAGAAAACTGTTGTTGGGTGCGTGTCGTCCACCCGCCCGTCTAAGCCTAAGAAAACCTTGCCTCGGTGTTCCTAGCCTTAAAGGAAACTAATCTCCAGCAGGAGCAAAACAATAGCAAAAGGGTAGAAAAGAGAGAGAGAGGCCAACCCCTTTAGAAAGCACACTTCCAAGAGCACATTCACACACTTATGCCAAGAGTTCAAACGGGCTTTTCCCCTTACGTCCGGGTTACTGGAGAGTGCCGTGCGTCCACTTTACTCCCGAGTAAGCCTGGGGCAACTGCCCGCGAGATCCACCATAATCTGTTACCCAAATTGCTGGACACGTGTCCTAAAACGTGTCTTTGAGCTTGTGGGGAATATTAGCTCAAATGCTGCGAGAGGGGGGTAACTTAGCGTTATCGGATCGTTACCTTTGTATACGAGGGTTATTCCACCTGTAGGAACTCAAGGCAAACACAGATTTAAATGGTAAAATGTTAATATAAGCTTTTATTGAAAGGAAAATAACAGAAGTACACACAAATAGCTAACACACATACAAGCAGACATATAGAGAAGGGGGAGGAAGAGTGGAAGGCTTGATAGTTACCTGTCCAAGGAGTGGTGGGTCAGAGGAAGGAGCACGAACCAGCGTGGGAGGTCCCGGGTTGGAAGACACTCAGAGTGGCTGTGTGAAGCCACAGTTTTTATAGGATTTTGGGAAGGGGGCTATGTGACAAGGCTCAGGTAAGCATGTGCTGGAAGTTTCCAGGGTCCCCAGAGATTAGGACAATACCTGGCCAAGTGGGGGGGGGGTGATGGCCGTAAATGGATTTGGATAAAGGTATTAATGGCTCTGAGGAAGAGAGCCATCAGGTCTAGCTGGCAGGATGTGGGGGAAATATCCCCTGGCAGAGGGGCCAAGTGTGAAAAATGTTGCAAGACAAAGGATTTTCCTAGGAGCCCTTAGGCAAACAGGAAGAAGCCAGTCCACTCACTTAGAAATACAATGGGGGGGGGGTCGAGAGTAGGGCATGGAGGCACCTGGATTTCCAAACCTGAGGCAGAGAGCAAGATTTCTAAGATGGAGTCTGGCCTGGCTTGGCTGACCCTAGCAGTGTCATGGCTTTAGCTTAAGCCTAGACTATTGTGGGGTGCCATTGGTTATAGAAGACAGTGTGCCAAGGCATAAGGCAGGGATCCTGCCATGCGTAACAGTGTAGGGATGGATTTCTTGGGCTTAAATGACCTGATGGGGAGTTGACAGGCTTCCTTTTGGCCCCATTTTCTTGGGGGGTTTAGTCATGGGATCTGAGAAGAAGTGTTGGGGTTGTACCACTGAGGGTCACTCTAGGGCAGGCTTTTTCAACCAGGGTTTCATGTAACTCTGTGGTTTCTTGATGGCTCTGGAAAGATTTCCCAAATGGGGTAGCAGCTAGTTTTTATATATTTTTAAAAATAGTAAATATTTACCAGGTGATATGACCATATGTTGTTGTTGTTGTTAGGTGCGAAGTCATGTCCGACCCATTGCGACCCCATGGACAATGATCCTCCAGGCCTTCCTGTCCTCTACCATTTCCCAGAGTCCATTTAAGTTTGCACCTACTGCTTCAGTGACTCCATCCAGCCACCTCATTCTCTGTCGTCCCCTTCTTCTTTTGTTCTCAATCGCTCCCAGCATTAGGCTCTTCTCCAGGGAGTCCTTCCTTCTCATGAGGTGGCCAAAGTATTTGAGTTTCATCTTCAGGATCTGTCCTTCTAAGGAGCAGTCAGGGCTGATCTCCTCTAGGACTGACCGGTTTGTTCGCCTTGCAGTCCAAGGGACTCGCAAGAGTCTTCTCCAGCACCAGAGTATGACCATATATATCACCTGGTAAATATTTACTATCTTTCTCCTCAGGTATGCTAAGGGAGGAAAATAAGCCAAAAAGAGAAGAAAAAAGATAAATATAAGGGTTTTACTAAACATAAGGAATTTATTTGTGGTTCTTTGTATGTACAATGAGAACAATGTCAGTCTATCTCACAGGGATGCTATGAAACCTAAAACATAAAAATATGCTTGTGCCAGTACTGGCCTTCAGGGCATTTTGTTGGGTATCCATCTTGAAGGAAACAATTAATTGACATTAGGCCTACACGGGGCTTTATTGCAAATTCAAACAAAATGACCAATATAAATGATTCAATAAAGAATTTTAATTTGTTCATCTAAAATCATGATGGCAAAGAGGACCAATTCACTTCAGCCTTGTAAAGAGAAGATTAATCAAGAAGGAAAACCTCATTTATCAATATAAACAAACATTGCAGCTGCTATCCACTTCTCCGTAGAACCATTCCAGGAACAGCCTATTTCCTCATTCACAATAAACCAAAGTGCTGGGAACAGAATTTTCAGACACACACATCCAATGCAGGTCAGAACCATTCTGCATGCCATGTAGCGCGGCTGGCATTTATGCACTGGGAACTTCACTGCCCACCTCCTGTGCAGGAGCACAGATCGGGGGCGGATGAGGTGCACTGGACCAAATGCTCCCCCATGAGGGTACAGGAAGAGGTGGGGCAATCTGCCATGACTAAAATTCCAGCCTGCAGCCCAGCATGAAACCTCCAGTGCGTAAACGGTCTTAGAGAGCCAGTACTGTGTAGTGGCTAATAGCTGTGGACACTAATCTGGAGAGCCAGGTTTGATTCTTCACTACTCCTCCATGTGCAGCCTGCTAGGTAACTTTGGGCCATTCACAGATCTTTCTCAGAACTCTCTCAGCCCTAGCTACCTCACAAGGTACCTGTTGTGAAGAGAGGAAGGGAAGGAGTTTGTAAGCTGCCTTGAGACTCCTCAGGCTAAAGAAAAACAGGGTATAAAAAACAACTCTTCTTCTTAATTTCCAAGGAAGGTCTGCCATGACCCAACTTTGAAGTCCCCTTGAAATCACAGGAAAATATGGCTATGCGAAAAAACTTCTGGAGGCTAACATGATGGTATCCTAAAGCTATTTTTGTTTCCCAAGATCTATTAAATTTTGTAGCATTTAGAATTGTAGCATTTAGTATTTGTGGGCTTTATGTGTATTCCCAGTCAGGGTAATTCAAGCATGCAGAGAAGTGGATTTTCTTACGCTTTCAACGGATGCTTCTAACTAAAGGGGTTTCTAATCCACATTAACAGGGGCAAGTGCAGAAGCCAGAAAGCAGAATCCACTCTGCTTAATCAACACACAGTCCAAGACTAGGGCCGCCTATCTATAGTGCAAGGCTAATGCAGGAATTAAAAGACTCCAAATCCTTTCCCCCACCCCTATCCCCAAATCAACATTTAGTCTACATGCAGCAGCCACTCGGTCCCCACGGTATCTAATATTCCCTTAGGCCTCTTTGTGTTTCCCTCCCTCCACAGGCACATGCTGTCTGATGAATAGAGAGGTATTTTGTAGTCATTAAATTTTCACTTTAGTTTTAAACAGACACGCTGCCATTTGAAATGCTCCCTGGCGAGAGAGGAGATGGGTAGCTCTGCAGATTCAAGGAGGAGGAGGAGGGAGGGGAGGGGGACTCTATACGAGATGAAGGTAGGCAATTAAACACAATGATTTTAAAGTGCTGTGTAGAAGGGGTGTCTGCTTATTGAAAGCCCACCACTGTCACTCTGCAAAGGGGAAGGGAGGGTAGGAAGCATAGCTAATGACCTCAATTACAGCCTGCGTCCTCCCAAGGCAGTTCTTGGCACCTCTGTTTGTTTGGCTCTCTCCAAGCACAGAGGCCAAGACTGCCTCCTTGGCATATGTCACCCAGACAGCAGCAAAGTCAACAGACCGGGCTGGAGTGCAGACAAATATCAAGTCCTCCTTTCTCCAAAAGTGGAGGGTCCCCAAACATGCTTGGGGCTCTGGTCATCTAAATGGCAACCTTAAGGCTTCCTGCTGTTTCACTTCCATAGCCAGAGGCCAGCCACATACAGCTGAGCCTCTGGGAGTGCAGCATGGCACTCTTGAGACCCACATGTAATATAAACCCAGGCTTACAAGGAAAGCTTGAAAATACATGTTTGAAAAACAATGTGATATAATGGTTAGGAGTTGGTCTGCTATCTGGGAGGATAGGGTTCAAATCTCCACTCTGCCATAGAAGCTAACTGAACTCACTTGCAGCCAATCCCTTGCTCTTGGTCTATTTTTATTTTTACCTTATTTCTTTAAATTTGTAAACTGCCCTCTCTGCTGAAGCAGACTCAGGGCTAACCTGCCTCACTAGGTGGTTGTGAAGATGAAACAGAGGAGGAGAGAATGAATTTGTAAGCCACTTTAGGTCAGCCTTGGAAAACAAAGCAGAGTATAAATTTTAAAAAAGTATTCTGGATCTGCTTTTGCAGTGGGCAGGGGTGGAATGTAGAGCCATGAATAAGGCTGCCAACCCAAAGAGCTGTCCTTATGCCAGGGACAAGACCCATTATGTCTTACTCTGCTTTTCAGTAGATTTGACCCCGCAACCACAGGAGGCAGAACAGGCCATGAAAACCCACCTGAGCCCAGTAGCTTGGTTTTCCTCCCACTTTGAGTTCTACAGGCTAAACTTCCTTCTGCCAGAAGTACAACTCAAATGCCTGGCATGTGAGCAACTCTAAACCGGCAGCTGTTCTACATTCACCCAGACAGAAGGGCTTGAAATACACAGGACTGTGTACATTAGAGCATTGGAAATCCCAGCTTCCAAAACACAACAGACTTGGCCATTAGCCTACCAGAGTTCATTAAGTCAGGGCAGAAGAGTGGGACAGCATAAAGAATTGACAGCTTCTGGATAAGTTCCAGGGAAAGCAGAGGGACTCTATTACTCTTACTCTTGCAAGATAACAGTGTCTTCTCCTGCCATTGTACTTAACAGGTTCCCTCCACAAGGCAAAGCAGAGAAAGGTAAGGCCCCTTGATGAGGGCAGATCTACTCCAGCAACTGGCAGCAGATTCTGCACCAGAAGAAGGTTAGGCCGAATGGGGATACTGGGGGGATTCACTGTGCAAATACTTACTGTGAAACACTGAGTTCATTTAAGAGTCTGCTATTTGTGTATTGTCCCTGATTCCCCTCCCTAATTAAATTACTGATTTATTCAAGATGAGGGTTATATGTCAGTCATATCCCAGAGGGTGCAGAGGGTGGGAGATGTTAGATCAATTCTCCCAGACTATTAGTAGAGGCATGGTACTGAAGAACCACAAACTGGCTGAATCTAGTTTGAAATAAATGAGGAAATTACAGTTCAATCCTACACTGGCTTATCCCTTCTAATTTCATTCACTTTAATGTATTTTCAAGGGTGCAACTTTGCTTAGGATTGCATGGGTAGGGTTAGACATTATCACATTCCAGCTGGGATTTCTATCTTTTTGCACCCAAACAATAATGTGGAATGCTAAATTGCTTTAAATTCCCACCAGTCACACTGTAATTGTTCGCACAGACTAACAGTTTCTCCCTTGTATTACTCAATGCAATGCAAAGTGTAGCCTTGACTCCAAAACGGAAAGAATCATGTTCAGTAACAATCAGCAAATAATCCGAAGTTCCTCTAAGACCCACAGAACACCATTGTATGAAACACTGGGTTGAATCCAGGCTTTTGAATCCAGGGAGCAGTATTATTTATTTATTTATCTATCTTATGGCATGTGTAGTGTAGGCAGGAGATCCGAAGTTTGTCTGGCAGCCAGGCAAGGGGCATTTGGAGGTGGTTTGCCACTGCCTGCCTCTGGGTCATGACCCCTGATGTTTCTTGGAGAAGCTCCATCCAAATCCTTGGAGGTCTCCCACCCAAATACTAGCCAGGGTCAGCCCTGCTTAGCTTCCGAGGTATGCCTGGGCTTTCCAGGTAGCAAATAAACAGGGATAGCACTAAATCACATCCTCACAGATTGATCTGTGAGAAAAGGAGGTTGAGAGGGGACATGATAGCCCTCTTTAAGTATTTGAAAAGTTGTCATTTGGAGGAGGGCAGGATGCTGTTTCCATTGGCTGCCAGAAGTACAAGAAGAGAGGAAAGGACACACAGTGATGGGTTTAAACTACAAGTACAACGATATAGGCTAGATATCAGGAAAAAATTTTTCACAGTCAGAGTAGTTCAGCAGTGGGATAAGCTGCCTAAGGAGGTGGTGAGCTCCCCCTCACTGGCAGTCTTCAAGCAAAGGTTGGATGCACACTTTTCTTGGATGCTTTAGGATGCTTAGGGCTGATCCTGCATTGAGCAGGGGGTTGGACTAGATGGCCTGTATGGCCCCTTCCAACTCTATGATTCTATGATTCTATCTTTTGGAATCAGGGTGGTAATGTTACTCCACTAATGTGCTGTGCAAATAAAGACACCCTCCCCCCAGGCTGACCTTGTATGGAGCCTAGCAGCTCAAATTCAGACATCCCAGCCTCAGGCAAGTTGCGGGGTTGGGGGGCTTCTTCTTTGCCAAGAAAATACACTGTGTGACCTCACCTCTGTCTGATTTCACACATGACTGGCTGGTGACAGGAAAACAAATGGAGGAGAGGGCCAAGAGAAACCCCAAGGAATAGACTGCAGCTGAGCCCTTCCTGTCTGTTTCAGGTGCAAAACTGTGATGATGCAAAGGAGGAAAAGGTAGAACATCTAGGACAGCTGATGGGAGGGAGGGGCTGGGAGTGCAAACATCTCTGGACTCAGTTTGCATTGGGATCCCAAAAAGACCGCTTCATTTTGCTTTCATACAATGTGATGCTTATCACCTCAGCTTCAGCCCTAGTTCAAAGTCTCTTTAGGAGCCTCCAACCTATTATGTTAACCTTTCACTAGACATTTTAAGTCCAGGACAGGATTGGAATGAGTAATTAAGGGTTCTGTGACATAACAGCTCTTTCAAGCTCCACTTCTATTTAATTTATTCAGGAATGATCTGGAACTAGGGGAGAGTAATGTAGCGGCCAAGTTTAAAGATGACACAAAATTATTCACAACGGCAAAACCCAAAGCCGACTGTGAAACGCTCCAAGAGGATCTCCAAAAATCGGGCGAGCTGGCAACAATGTAGCAAATGAAGGTCAATGTTGGTAAGTGTACAGTGATGCACTTTGGAACAACAAAATCCCAGCTTCATGTACAGGCTCATGGGGCCCAAACCTACGGAGACTAAGAGTGAAAAGGATCTTGGGGTCACGGTGGACAGCTCAGTTAAAATGCCAATTCAGTGTGCTGCAGTGGTGGGAAAAAAGCAAACTCTTTGTTGGGATTATTAGGAAAGGGACTGAACATAAAACCGCTGATACTATAATTCCCCTGTATATTTCCATGGTGCAGTCTCATTTGGAATATTGTGTATGGTTTTAATCACTGTATCTCAAAAATGACAGTGATAAGCTAGAAAAAGTACAGCAGAGAACAACCAAGGTGGTTAAGGGGAAGAGCTTCTTCCCTATGACAAACACATGAAGAGTCTGGGAATTTTCTGTTTAGAAAGGAGACAACTGGAACTTGAGAACATCTAATGAAGTTGATGGGCAAAAGATTCAGAATGGACAAAAGGAAATACTTCTTTACACTGAGAGTGATTCATTGCCAAAGGGTGTAATGTCAGCCACAGGAATATACAGCTTTAAAGGGGGATTAGAGAGATTAATGGAGGATAGTTCTACTAGTGGCTACTAGTCATGAGAGGAACCTCTACATTCAGAGGCAGCCAACCTCTGAATTCTAGTGCCAAGAGGGAATGTCAGGGAACTTCTCAGCCTCTTTGTCCTGTTTTTGGCACTCCAGAGGGATTGGTGGCCACTGCGTGACCAGTATGCTGTACTAGATGGGCTATTGGTCTTATCCAGCAAGGCTCTTCCCATGTTCTGATTTACATAGCAAATCTGTGCAAGGATTTGAAAGAAACTTTCATTATTTCCCCACACTAATGGCAAATATCCTGTCTTTCCTTGTCTGACGAAAAGTGCTTACACTCGAAAGCTCACGCCTTGAATAAATCTTTGTTGGTCTTAAAGGTGCCACTGGACTCTGATTTTGTTTTATTGTGCTGCTTCAGCCCAACACAGCTACCCACTTGAATCCAAGGGAAGTATCATTTAACCATTTGGTTTTCAAGAGTCCGTAGTTCAGGTGTGACTTTCACTCCTTTGCTCTTTCTTAGACTAGGTTATCTGCATATCTAAGCAGCTGGCTAACTCTTCTGCTGGGAGATGTCACCTTCCCTGTCTACTTAGCCAGGGGAGAAAGGCACTTAACAAACTCAGAGCATGGGTAAAATACAGACCCATTTAGAATGAATTTTGATGAGAATTCTGGGGTGCAGGACATGTTTATGGCAAAGATCATGGAGTTACACTAATCTTTAGAAAATTAAAATGCATATGCTGTCACAGTATGGATTGGAACCATGCAGGAATGGAGAGAGGACTATCCTCATATCCCAACTTGCTTTTCTTAAATGAAATTATAAAGTGCCTATAACCACACTAGCAGTCCTATTTTGATTGACAAACCAAAGAGTGATTGAAGAGCTAGCTCCCCAATCCCCTGCCTGCAGTGACCTGGTCCAAACTTTAGCTGTGTGCCTGCACAATTTATATTTTCTAGAGATTCGGGATCTTTGTCACACAAGCCAGCATCATCATCCATGCACAATAGGTACAATGGAACAAGTAAAGCAATGTCAAGTAAACGCTATGAACTTAATCCTTGGTTTTCCTCCACTTGCTAGATTGAACCTGATTATATTAAATGTAGTCACTTATAACTTTGTTGCTTGCCCACCAAAACAGTCACTGTAAACTGGTGACTTAAATAAATCCTCCCACCCCCAATGAAAACAACTCCAGGATCTCTGCATAATGTTTATGCTGGCACTCTCTTTTCTCTGTAAATTTCAACGACTGGTCAATACGGACTTAAGCACTTGTGTGTGCTCTTTCTAGAACACTGCCCAAATTCCTCTGCAGTGTTTAGTGGTTCCATCAGTAGCAAAATCAAGGTAGAAATGATTGACTGAAGGTGATTTGAGAAACTGGGCAAAATAATACTCTCCTGCGGAGGCCGAGGTCCTTTTGACTGGGGAGGAAAATCCTTCCCTACCTTGATTGCAAGGTTCTGTTGCTGCTAGACCTAAAAGTAAACCAAGAAAACTAGAATTTTTTTAAAAAAATACGTTTTAAAGCCAGCTATGGTTATAGTTGTTAGAAGCATTGGCCTCTAATCTGGAGAACTGGGATCGATCCCCGACTCCTGCACATGAAGCCTGCTGGGTGACCTTGGGCCAGTCACAGTTCTCTCAGAATTCTCTCTCAGACTCACCTACCACACATGGTGGCTGTTTGGAGGAAAGAAAGTGAAGGTGATTGTAAGCCACTTTGAGACTCCTTATGGTAGAGAAAAGCAGAGTATGAAAAACAAATCTTCCTCCTCCTTTAAAACAGCCATGAATATAGCCAAAGACATTGTTTGTATACGTCAGTCTTGAATTATACCTAAAAGCCTTATGGTAACATGGATACAGCCATTGTTAATGTTTCTCAAAGGGCTGACAGATCCTGCATTGATTAACTATTGATACTGAACTAACTCTGCCAGTAAAAGATAAGCCCAAATCAGTATTTCTGCAGGCTCCTGATAACAGCAATTCCCAAAGCAAGGAACTGGGCCTGCTGGGAAGTGGAATGGCAAGATTCCCATCTCTGCTTATGAAAATGTGAATGCAAAGCAACATCTAAGGTGAACCAGATACAAACCAGATATTATACCTTTAATAGCCAGTTTTCCCCACTGAACAATCTCTATCTTCCAGTTCCTTATCCCAGTAAACCATTCTCTCTGTTTGGGGGAAACTTTGGAAAGGTCTTTTATTTGTGCATGTACACATACAACAGGGTCCTTTAGCTTCTTCTAACATAAGCTTACCAACCTGGAAAAAATGTCCTGTCTATTTAATAGAGGCTTAAAGCATGGAAAATATGGAGCTGAAGATGTTCATGGCATGGAGATAACAGAACATCGCCTGGCAAATACCAACCATTAAGCATCTATTAAAGGGACATGGCATCTTTCTCCAGGTGAATCCAAATAGCAAGTGTTGCTGAATGTTTGAGCATTAGTTATTGTAGTACCACCAGATATATCCTCTAGTTGATCATCATGGCTTCTGTGCAGTAGGGAACAGTTGCTGTAGGGGGTGTAGGTGAGAGCTGGTGTTTGATTGAGAGACCAGGCCTGAAAAAACATCTTTTTGATCAAGAAGATTATGGGAAAGTAGTATGTTCAGAATCTCAGAACAGCCTTGGAAAGGAACACAGGAGCTACAGTATAATTTGGCCTCTAGTAGGTCAGAAACAGTTGAACTCCTATCAGCAGATACGTGTTGGGGTCCAGGAAAGGCAACATAAAAAGAATTATTGTTATTATTCATTATTTAAATTTATATTCCACCACCCACAACAAGCCATCTTGTGATGGATCACAATATTAAAAACCCCACATAAAACACTAAAACCCCATATATTACAACAATGGCGGTAAAAATCCAGATCCCTCTTCCCAATAGCATGACTGCACCTCAGTGTGCCAGGGAATTCCGTATGCCAGAGCAACCAATATGATGGCCTATGGAAAGGTTGCAGTATCTTCTAGGGGAGCCCTACAGTCTTCCATAACCCAGCCTCAACCATAGACCTAGCGGGAAGAGCTGCATCTTGCAGGCCCTGCAAAACAATGGTAATTCTTGCAGGGCCTGCAGCTTTTCTAGGAGCTCATTCCATCAGGTAGGGGCCAGGTCCAAAAAAGCCCTAGCCCTGGTCGATGCAAGGCGAACTTCCCGGGGGCCGGGCATGACCAACATGTTGATACCTGCAAAGCACAAAGCTCTGCGGGGGGCATAGGGCCACAAGTGGTCCCTCAGATATGTGGATCCCAGAATGACAACAATATCAAGCCAAGGGCAGAAATAAATATACAGTGCAAGAATGGAACACATTGGTTGAGGGCCAACGTATGTATGAGAAACGTGTAATGCCTATTTTTCTAATTTCCGTTATGATTAAAAACAGAATGTATTAATGCAGAATTGATATAATTTTGGAGGATGTGTGAGCTATGAGATAATTGTTTTTCTTTTTCAAGAATGTCTATGCCATTGAGTGGGACAAATTTGATCGAGACAATCCTATCAATATGGGAGCCTGAATTAATTACCATCTTCTTGAAGGGATCTCCTTGCTTGTGATCCTTCTTACTTGGAGGGTAAGAGACATTTAATGCATTCATGTGACTGTTCTCCTGTAATTATCTGTGTTGAATTAATGGATGGTATTATCATATTCTTCTCACCTATTCAGTGTTAAGGATTTAAACAGTGATTTTTAATAAATGGAGGCAACAATGCTCTAATCTTATTGACCTGCATATTTCAGCTGACCAAACACATCTGGCTAGGAGATGAATGATCTGATATAGGAAAGGTAACTAGATATCTGGGGTTCTTCAGGAGCATGCCTTTACTTGAATCAGGCCTGACAACAGTAATTCAGAATAAAATAATCTGTTCCAGGCAATTCCCTATCAAACCTGTGATGATCCACCACCACCCTACACACACACACACTTTGCCTGAGAGTACCCAAGAAGAACTTTTTTTCTCCTGATTAGAAGTTGCTGGTCTTAATCTCTACACCACACTAGCTCTCAAGAAGGTGTAGGGAAGATACCTGTTTGAACTGAGACTTTCTTATTTGTTCCCTTCTTTCCTGTCATAAAAGGAAATCTTAGGTATCCAAAGGTTGAGCTGCAAAAATAATGTTTTTAAATTTTCAAATATTTATTGCAAAAGGAAACTAATTCAACATATTTAAAACATAGTTGTCATAATTTTTAAAATCATATTTCTAATTACACATGGAATAGACCAATAAAGAATGGACCAAATGTGTTTGACCCCCCGGGGTCTTCCTCAGTGGTCAAATTATAATGAGGAATGCACTCAGGTATAAAATTGCTGGGTGGCAAAGAAAAATCTGTTAGGTGCTGTTCCAACTAGGCTTTCTAATGTAAAGGTACCTGATTTGGAGCCCACCTTCTAAAATAAGCACTTCCAGAGGCCCCCACTCTATGCTTTTGCCCAGCTCTCAATCACCAGTGCATTCCCACGTGTGTCAGAAAAACCTTTGTCATTTGGTTCATGAGTGGATGAATAGCCAGATGCTTTACATCATAGTCTGAGATCCTTAAAAGAATTTTTTTACTATCATACAACTCTGCTTTCTCCATGGCCTACTCTAGAGCTTAGTTCCCACATGTGCTTCCCTGCACTTTTATACTTCCATAGCAAGGCACATGTCCTCAGCTTCATAACCCTAACTCATGATCTATCTTGCTTCTCTGGGCAGATAGGCAGAAGGTCATTTGTATCTTCCCCATTTGTCTCCATAAGGAGAAACCATCTCTTCTGAGCCTAAAAACCAAGGAGTTTGTTTGTTTATTTATTTATTTGTTTATTTGTTTGTTTGTTTGTTTGTTTGTTTATTTGTTTATTTATTTATTTATTTATTTATTTATTTATTTATTTATTTATTTATTTATTTATTTATTTATTTATTTATTGTTCCCAGGAACGTCTTTGGGGCCAGTGTCTCCTGTGTGTGAGGTCAAGGTATCCTGCATCTTGATCCTCATAAATCAGCGCAAGATGAGATCCACAAGTGAACTGCCTCACCCAGGAACACTGATTCACCCCTCCACAGACTTTGAAATCATTGCTTCCATTTAAGGAAATTTCTTTTAAAATGCAGAAACATTTCTGCTTTAAAAATGTTACTGATGAAAACTGATTCTGTGCTCCATCATCCAAAGTGGTCATGGTCCAAACAGAATCCATGCCATCTATCCCACTGCCCACCCATGCTTCTCCCCATTGCTCCGTGAGGGGGGGGGGTCTTGCTCATACACCCCTTGCCCTCACTTTTTGTGTCAAAGCACTTAGCGTTGTCACCTTTTAAGTGGGTATTTCTGCACATCAGGCAGAAATTCAATACAAGCATCTTTCCCCTTCACTGAATCACTTTGTAGGAAAAAGCATAATCTCTTCAGAATGTCCATTTTAAAAAAATGACTATCCTAAAAGCACTGCAGGTTCATCTGAGTCAAGCAGGCCCTCAGCAGGGGAGCTTAAGAGCCATTTTGTACGATACCTTTGAAGCTCCTTATCAAGTTACCTGGTAAGGCAAAAGTAGGACTATAATACTGTTGTGTGTCTCAGAGGTCCAGCCGGTGGCCATTTCCAAAGGTACAGGATGGAAGCCGTGTTCAGTGTTAGTTCAGTTTAATCAGTTGCAAATTCTATCAGGCTCTGTGTACGGAAAACACCCTACACAGTTTGAGCTTTTGAAAATTCAATTCATTACCCAGGAATAATGAATTATCGGCAAATTACCACCAAAGGGGTTCCATAGCAGCCCACAAGATCAGAATGGAATCAGAAGCAGAAAAGACTGAAAACCTCACTATGCAACAAATAGAAATCTTATTCAGATGCTCCCTGGCTTTCAGGAAGTCACTTGGGAATAATTTCTCATATTTCCTTTTTAGTGTATTCTACAGAAACTTTCTCTTCTAATCAGAGAAAGAAAAACATCAACTTCTTAATCTCTTAAAATATTAATATGCCATAATATTAATAATTTCTTAAAATTTTAATATTAATATGCAAATCATGCTGACTGTTTAACAAAAAGAAAAATCCTTCCTCTGTTTTAATAATCCTCCAGGAACCAAATTAGACTTGAGGTGAGTCCAGGTTTAAATCTCATAATCTGTGTGCTTTCAAGATTGACGCACATGGTTAATTCAGATAGGACAGATGAAACTGCAGCCCCCCAGGCTAATAATAATAATACTAATAATATCAGGAGAAAAAAATGGGATGACTGAATACAGGATATGGAGGGTTGTTCTGACAAATGATTGTGTTCAACAGATATATATTGTAGGAGCTGAGACCGATTTGTGTGAAAGGCATTCTCACAAAAGCCAATCAATCATCAGACCCAAAGAATAGGAGGTTTTCTGAATCAAAGAAGCCTGTCCATTTGAGGAGGAGGAGGAGGTGGGCCACTTGTTTCTGACCCAGCAATTGTAAACAATCCATCAAAGGCAACAAGCAAGCAGAATGGAATGGAACATAGAGAAATAATTTTGAATACTGTCTGGGAGAGGACAATCTTAACTTGATTACTTAATTTTGAAATTTATTCTACCAGGGCAGAGGTGCGCTGCAAATAATGTGAAATTAAATGGTGATTTTCATTTTGTCATCCTGCCGCTTAGCATGTGTGATCCTGCAAAATTTAATGGTGATTCACATGTCTGAAAGGCATGTATGTGTGCATAATGTCATCAAGTCACAGTTGACTTATGGTGACTTGAGCAAGGGGCTTTCAAAGCAAGTGAAAAGCACTGGTTTTGCCATTGCCTTCCTCTGCAGGTCTGAAATATACCATGCCCTATATACAAGATCTGCCCTGGATTATTGTTCTGTCCTTGCCAGGGAACTTTCTGCCAGTATTTCAATTTTAGTGTACTTAGCAGCTGGGTATCCATACATATCTTCCCATGTTTCTATAAGGGAGATGAATACTAAAAAGTACATGTATTAATTTTATTTTAAACATATCTGGGCTGTTTTTCCACCCCGGTAAGGTTCCCTAGAGGGCAAACATTAAAACATTTCAAAATACAAATATATATAACTAGTAATCAAGCCCGCTGCAGGGGAATGCAGCGGGCGCTAGGTCCTACCTAAGTTGTCGGCGGCGGCAGCGGCAGGCTGGTCTGCGGCAGGCTGGTCGGCGGCTGCGAGCTGGAGAGCCTAGATTTGAATCTCCACTCTGCCATGGAAGCTTGCATTCTGATCTTGGGTCACTCGCACTCTCAACCTCACCTACCTCACAGGGTTGTTGTGAGGATAAAACAGAGGAGGAGAATGTAAGCCATTTTGGGTGCCCCATGGGAGAGGCAGGGTACAAATGAAATGCCATTAAATTTAAGCAGAAGAAAGAAAAAAATGGCTGTGTTAGCCAGCAGCCGCCTCCGAATAAAACAGGAGTCCTGGAGCATTTTGTAGACTACCAGAATTCCTTCCTCCCAGCCTAAACTTTGGTGAGTCACAGAGCACTGACTCCTCAGACCTGAGGCTGCCTGGGGAAGGGTTGTGCTGGACTCAAAGGAGAGCCTCTCCACTGGCCCTCGACCCCTGTCCTGTGGGGCTGCTGAGGTGGGCGAGAGAAGGGGCGCTGATGGCCACAGAGTCCCAGGCAGCCTTCTCTTCCCTCCCTCCCTCCCTGGGGGGCCCTTTCTCCACAGAGGGGCACCCATGGGCGGGGGGCTCCCTGGTCTTCCTCGCCCCCCTCCCACCACCCCGCCGCCTCAGGCCGGCGCCGGCCACTCCCCTCCCTACCTGGGCCACGGCTGCGGCGGCGCGGGTGCCGCCGGCGTCTCCATCCTCACCGGGCTGAAGCGGGCTCCGCTGCCAATCGCCGCCAGGGGAGAACCTGCCGGGAGGCGGCCACGGAGGCGGTGACAGCTGCTGGGGCGAGAGCGATGCCGCCTCCGCCCCCACTGAGCAGGCGCGGCGGCGGAGGGACGCGAAGGCGGCGGCCAGAGGCTAGCTGGGCCGGGAACCCCGCCGGCGCCGGCTGTGGCAGGGAGGTCGCCCGCCCGCCGTCAGCGACCAGGGGCAGCCCCGCCGTCCGTGACGGGAAACTCTGGAGGGGAAAACCCCGCGTCGCGGGTGAGAGCCTCTCCACTGGCCCTCGACCCCTGTCCTGTGGGGCTGCTGAGGTGGGCGAGAGAAGGGGCTGCGAGCTTGTTTTGTTAGCGGCGGGCTGACGCGGCGAGAGGCGCTTCGCGCCTCCCGCCACATCAGCCCACCAGGCAGGGAACCCCCGGCAGCCGCGCTTTGCGCGACTGCCGGGGGCTCCCTGGGTCGGCGCCCTGACGCGGCGAGAGGCGCTTCGCGCCTCTCGCCGCGTCAGGCCGGGAGGAACTGCAAGCCGCACTGCGCGCAGCTCGCAGTTCCTGGAGCTGGGGATCGAGGGCTCCCTGGGTCGGCGGCCTGACGCGGCGAGAGGCGCTTTGCGCCTCTCACCGCGTCAGGCCGGGAGGAACTGCGAGCCGCGCGCACAGTTCCTGGAGCTGGGAATCGGAGGGACCAATCGGCAGGCGCTTCGCGCCTGCCGATTGGTCCCTCCGATTGTCTGTCGTGAGGAAGGGTCCAATCCGGACCCTTCCTCATCACGGACTAATCTCACCTCTACCCCTCTTAGCGAATTATATAGTCCGTGGCGCCCGTGGCGCCACGGGCGGTTTAAAGATATGTAAGACAATGGAATAAAATATATCTGCACATAAACACACCAAAACATAAAAACACAGAGACAGGCTAATAAGAGTTAGTTAGGAAATGCCAAACAAAACAAAAAAGTCTTATCCTGTTAGAATCATAGAATCATAGAGTTGGAAGGAACCGCCAGGGTCATCTAGTCCAACCCTCTGCAGAATGCAGGAAATTCATAACTATCTGCCCACCTACAGTGACCCTAATTCCATATCAAGATGATGCCTCACCACAAACCAGTCTGGCCTGGAGGAAATTCGCCTCCCAACCCCAAAATGGCAATTGGCATTTTCTTGGGCATGCAAGAAAGGGCCAAAAAAGCCAAGCACCAACACAATCCCTTCTGCCCACCCATTTACAATCTACCTAAATGCACAGAATCAGCATTTTTGTCAGATGGCTATCTAGCCTTGCTTAAAAACTTCCAGACGAAGCCTGTTCCACTGAGGAACCACTCTAACTGTCAGGAACTTCTTCCGGATATTAAGACGAAAATTATTTTGAATTAATTTCATCCCATTGGTTTTAGACTGACCCTCTGGGGCAACAGAAAACAGCACTGCTCCATCCTCCATGTGACAGCCCTTCAAGTACATGAAGATGACTATCATATCACCTCTTAGTCATCTTCTCTCCAGTCTAAACAGACCAAGCTCCTGCAGCCTTACCTCATATGTCTTGGTCTCCAAACCCCTGACCATTTTCATTGCCCTCCTCTGGACTCACTCCAGTTTGTCTACATCCTTCTTCAATTGTGGTGGCTAAAACTGAACACAGTACACTAAGTAAGGTCTAACCTGAGCAGAGTAAAGCAGTGCCATCACCTCATGCAATCTGGACACTGTATTTCTTTTGATACAGCCCAAAATCCCATTTGTATTTTTAGTTACCAAGTCACACTGCCCCCTCCCAAAATGTTGGGCCTGGAGGGGGTGGGAAGGGGAAAGGCCCCAGGTGGGCACGTACGCAACTGTATTCTGTACGATTGTGCAACTTCAGGGTTTCTCAAAGCCTGAACAATATTTCAGGGGATTTCAATGGTTAAAAAGTTGAGAAAGGCTGAACTAGATAGTATTCTGAAGCACTCCCACATGATTTCTGATTCGGTGCTGTCCCCTACATGGCTGATCCAGGAAGGATGAAGAAACAGCAGCCAAGGCAAAAATGGCATCAAAGAAGCAAATTAAGACTGAAGAATAGTTCATAGAATTCATATAATCCCTCGGGGTTCTTGAAGGGTGTGTGTATTGGTGCATTGGCCAACAATGGAGCAGAGTGTGTGCGCTGTAGGTTTAAACCCTGAGTATATACAATGGGGTGCCTTTCCGGCACAGACAAGGAATTGTGTCAACAAATAGCTGCAAATGATTATCATCATTTGCCAGGGCCTACATCTGAAAGAGAACAAAGAAACCCATCAGTCCCCAATTATGGGCTTGCACAGTTTAATGCTCTGGTTAAGAACCCTGGTTTTCCCTTTTTTATCTTCATTACCAGCCAGAGGCTTCCACGTAATAACACAGAGAAATTATTTTCGAAAAAGAGTCTTTGAACATCCAGGCAAGATCAATGCTGAAAAAAAAGAGCAGGGGAAAATTGTTTATTGCAAGAAAACTAGGGAGGGAAAGGCAGTGGAGACCTTAAATGGAATCTCCATTATTCTCCTGATTAGAGATAATGGGTAAGGAAAGAAAATAACAGATTACAGAGTGGGCAGAGTGGTGGGGGCCAAAAAAATGACAGAAAATGCTCTTTTGCTTGCTTCAGTTGTCTAGTTTTAGGAAGATTGTTGCCATGTAAGCTGCATGGGTGTATCTATTGCTTTTGCTACACCAGCTTAAGATGGGTCAGGTCGGGAGGGGAAGCATTTGTCTGGAATGTGTATTCAGCTTTCTCAGAAGTGTTCTTTTAATTTGAAAACCCAAGGTTCTAGCCCCTCTGTTTATGAAAACAGTCAGTAAAAAGGAATGTTCTTTTCCTAAACTGTTTCTTGGCTGTCCAGGTCCCCAGCGTCCAGGCCCAGAATCCTGCCCTCCCTCCAACTATTTTAGAACAAAACTTGTGACTGTGAGACAGGTTAGGCTGAGAGGAGGTGACTCTGACTGGTCTTCATGTCAGAGCAGGGACTAACCTGCGACGCAGAAGGAAGAGGCCCTCGTTACATGAGAAGTGTAAGACAAGTTGGGTCAGAGGTTCTCACCTCACATGATATATATTGACTAGGGAGTCAAGGAGGAGGAGGATGAAGAAGAAGAAAGGAGAAGGAAAAGAAGAGTTGGTTTTTATACCCTGTTTTTCACTACCTCAAAGCAACTTACAATCATCTTCCCTTCCTCTCCTTATAACAAACACCCTGTGAGGTAGGTAAGGCTGAGAGAGCCCTGATATTCTTGCTTGGTCAGAACAGCACTAACAAGACTGTGTCTAGCTCAAGGTCAACCAGTTGGTTACATGTAGAGGAGCAGGATACCAACGTTAGCTCTCAGAGTCTTTCGAGGAAGTAGTAGCTTTCTTCATGATTAAATAAACCCTTTTACTGGAAATCTCCCTGGAACTTATCCTGCCTACATATTTTCGCTTTCTGAATTTGACTTAAATGTAATTCAGCTCTGCCAATCCACTTCCAGTGGTATTGCTTCCCATCTTACTTAATGAATGAAATTATCCCCATGGAAACTCATGAGTCCAGCCAATGAATATGCCAATCAGATATTTTGGTGAGGCTGACATATAACTTCAGAGAGCCAGAGAGTAATGCTAAAAGTGGTGGCATCTAATCTAGAGAGCCAAGTTTGATTTCTCACTTCTCCTTCTCATGCAGCCAGTTGGGTGACCTTGGGTCAGTCACAGTTCTCTTGGAGCCCTCTCAGCCTCACCTGCCTCACAGGGTGTCTTATGTGGGGAGAGGAAGGGAATGTGATTGTAAACCATATTAAGACTCCTTTAGGTAGTAAAAAGCAGGGTATTAAAAATAGTTCTTCTTTAGTTATACAGCTGTGTTCATAGTGGCACTAACACACATGGGAGGCCTGAGCTACATTGCTATCAGGTAGTCCCTTGGTAGAAGAACACTATTCCTATCTTGCTTCTTTACTCTTGCTTCTTCACTTTCAAATCCCCTGCAAAATGCTGGCAGACCTAAAATATGCAAGAGTGAGAAGCACCAAGCTGCTTAATAGGATAAAATAGTTTTATTAAGAAGAGACATCCTCAAGGACCAAGGAAAAGACAAGGAGGATGGATAGGTCCCTTTCTCATGTCTTCCATTGCAAGCACAAACGCAACCATGAAAAGTTTTATTTTTCCTTTTGCAGACAAACTTAAACCATACATTTGGGTCTATTTGAAGGTCTCCTGAAGCAGCCTGTTGAAATAAACTCCCATTTCTTTCAATGGGGCTGGAGCAGGAGAACTTCCCAAGAGACTGCCATATGGGTATTGTTTTTAAAAAAAAATAAAATAATACTCTCCTCATTCATGCAGAAAAATTAAAAACCATGCCTGGAGTGATGCACGAGAGCAAGAGGGGCTAAATCCAAAGTGAATTATTTCTTTCCATCTCATTAGCTTACCAGCTGTAGCCCTTTCATATGGACACAGATAGATGCCAACAGTTCTGGTTTGTTCAGTCATGGAGATCATAGTGCATATGATGGCAGGAGCAGAGAGTAGGGAAACAAAGATTTGTCTGGGGAGGAGGGAGCTAGCTTTTTTTCAATATCCTTTTAAAAGGATGCTGTGCCATTTCCCAAAAACATCAAATTGAAAATCTAATACATTTTAGAAACAGGGCTGTCCCTTAAAGCAGCCTAAGACTCATTCCTAGCCCAAACACAGTGTACTTTTGCAGCTGGATTTTCTTATGTAGGCAGAGTCTGCACTTACTTTGTTTATTCCACTGTCAATCCTGTTGAATTCAGATTGCTTTGAACTCGGGTCTTCCTCTTCCCCCTCCTCCCCATTGAAACAGGAAAGTGTTCTGCACGTGGTTAGGGAGGCTCAGAAGCCGGGGGGGGGGAACCAAGCCTCTTTCTTTCTTTTCTTGAAGGATGGGGAGAGGAGCCAAGCAGGGAGCCTCTTTCTTTTCTTGGAGGGGGGGGGAGGATCGAAAAAGGCAGAGAAGGGAGAAAAAATCCAGGACGGACAAAAGTTGAGAGAAATTAGGGGCTTCTCCTTTAAGGCAAGCTTGTCACATGACCAGGTGTGGCCTATCAGAGGTTCTCTACCACGGAACTTGCTTTCCCAATCCAGATTTGAAAAATATTGAGCGTTAAAAGCACTCTAAGATACCGCACAATAAAGGTAGAGTCACTCTGGATCTATCCTTCTTGCTGCAGAAGGAAAATTTAAATCGCCCCAAATCCAAATGGAAATCGCATTCTGTGTAGAGGGCAGGGACTGAATCGACCTGGGATTGGAATAAAAGCTCTGTGCAGTTTATACCTAGGTAAAGTTTATACCTAGGTAAATTGAAAGTGCATTATCCAACATAATCATAATGAGCTGGTGTCACTTTCAGGTTCTCACCAGAAGCAACATAGTAGTTTCAGCCTCATGCCTATTCCTCTCCAATTTTGCTCCAGCAGCTCTACTGAGCATCAGCCAGCACAGTGCAGCTAAGGCAAAGGGCTGCCTTCCTCTGGCATTCCTTGGTGTCTCCGATCCAAATATTAACCAGGGTTAACCCTGCTTCACTTCCAAGTTCTGATGAGATCAGGCTAGCTTGGGCCACCTAGGCCCTCAAAAGCCCAAGGCTGAGAAGCAAAGCCCTACTTTTTCATAAATATTTGCAATTTTCATGTCTTTCTCGGCAAGTGCTGCATGCTTCCCAGAGCTAAAAGGCACAACTCTATTAAACCACATACATTTCAATCAACAATGGGTTGTTTTCATCCTATCACACATCACTGAATGTCAGAAATCTGAAAACTTTACTGCGAGAAAGATTTGATCTCTGAACGTGAGACATTTGTAGCTATATCATTTCCCAATCTCCAAATGAAAACGATCATTTGTATTAAATCCTCTGCTGATGTACTCTTTTCCTGGTTAGTTAAATGAACGTTGCATTGTAAATCAAAGCCATTGCAACCCAATAAAGCATTAAAAAAATCTTCCATCAAAGAAATATATTTATTATTGACCCGTCATACATTGGAAATGTAGCTCAAAATAAATGAGTCTGAATGCCGTTGACTTTGGAGCTATTATTAAACTGTTTGGCATTGAGGAAATTGCTTTTCATAAACATCCTGGGCTCTTCCTTTTTAAAATAAAAGTTGATACACACAGAATCATAGTTAATCTATATGAATCCACAAACTGCATCACTAATGAGACAGGGAAATCTATCATTGCTGGAAAATGAAATAATGGAGTAGCGATGGGGGCCAAAGACATAGTGCTCTGTTTTCAGACTGCACTTCAAATATGGCATTAATTCTAATGTATTTTTGAGTCTGACTTCCATCACATTCTAGAAATGCGAGATAGGTCACATGGATTGTTTTCCTTTAAAAAAAATCTCAATAAGGATCCTCTTTGCTTGTTTAGCTATAGCCACTGAATGCATGTTCAAAGAGCTTGCATTGTCAAAGCCTGTTAGGGAAACAGAGAAAGGTTGGAGCTTGTAAATTTGCAGCCCAGTGACTGTATTGAGCCCCAAACATGTGGTCACTATAGCCATCCAAGAGAAAAAACAGTAGCATATCTGGAACATCTGGACCCCTTTTGGGAATGGAACACTGGTCTAGTGACGGAGCATGCAGAAGGTTCCAGGTTCAGTCTCTGGCATCACCAGTTTAAAAAGATCAGCTGGCGGGGGGTAGGGGTCATTAATTCATCGTGTTATAAAATCACCACTTTTGAAGTAGAGTCACCAGACAGGTAGATAGAAAGGATAGGATACTTTACTGCAGGGGTAGTCAACTTGTGGTCCTCCAGATGTCCATGGACTACAATTCCCATGAGCCCATGCCAGCATTTACTGGCAGGGGCTCATGGGAGTTGTAGTCCATGAACATCTGGAGGACCACAGGTTGACTACCCTTGATTTACTGCACAATAAAGGGAGATCACCTCTCAGGTGAGCTCAATTTTCTGCCAGGCGCAGCTGGCTTTTATTCTCTTTCTCCCAGCCACATCATCCCCTACATTGTCTTGCCTCTCCCCCAAAAGGGAGGAGAGGGCCTCTAACTTGTTCCAGGAATTCTACCTGAGCATCTAATCTCCCCTGTTTCTCTAACAGTTTCTTTGTGGTTTTGGGAAGTAGACTCTGGCTAGTGGCTAATCTCTGGCCCCTTCCGCACCAGGATCAATGTTGCAAATTGGTTTCGGAATGAAAAAAACCCATTTTAAATAGTGGAATTCGCCGTTATGCATACCTGCCTTTGTAGTGGAATCCAGAATGTGGCTTGGGAGGTGACTAATCTCGTTTCCTTACTTAAATGGCTTTCTTGGGGCCCACCCTCTACAGAGGCTAATTTTTTATTCTGCTCACATCCAGTATTTTCCCATCAATAGGGTCACCATAAGTTGGAAGTAACTTGATAGTGCTTATGACATGCACAGTACGTGATGTGAAGGACCTCTACCAGACCTGGAAAGTTGCTGCCAATCAGTGGACAATACGGAACTACACAGATTAATTGTCTGACTCAGGATTAGGCACCTTCCCGTAGTCAATTTATAAAAGTCTGGTCTACCGATCATAGTATGGAACATTAATTTATTTTTATTTTATTTTATTTGACTGTGAAAGGGAAACTTTAAAAAATAATGCCCCTTGGCCTAAAAAAAACTCCTGCAGCGACACAAGCTAGGGAGGTTTGAGGTTGGATCATTGCCTCTTAGGCTGGTTTACTAGTTTGCAGGAGCTTTTAAAAAACAGCCAAGGATTCCAACAGCCTTTTGCATGAACTGGGATCGGCCATTCAATTACCTTATTTTGCAGCAAGTAAAAAGCTGACAAGCCTGAATTCTCCCTAGAAGCTAAAATGATTAACTGAAGTCTGTCGTACTTCGGTCACATTAAGAGAGGCAAGAGGCACTGGAAAAAGACAATAATGCTAGGAAAAGAAAAGGCAGCAGGAAAAGAGGCAGACTCCACATGACATGGATTGACTCTATAAAGGAAGTCTTGGCCCTCGGTTTGCAAGACCTGACCCCTTGATGGTAATAATAAGACATTTTGCAGGACATTAATTCATGGGGTCACTATAAGCTGGAGGACACCCGACAGCATGTAACAGAAGTGCATAGAGCATTCAAGACAGCAACACTGTAAATAAGAATATAGTTTAAACACAAAACAAACAAACAAAAACACCCACCACCCTTGCCTGCAGCCTCAGGAGCACAGCATCCACTTTAGACAATGGCTTGTACAAGCCTGAAGGATAGTATGAAAGGGGACAGAAAGAGGCATATGACATGGCATTCTGGACAGTGGCTTCCCTCACATTATTTGCTGGGCTCAGCATTCCAAGATGACCATAGTCAAATCTGAAATCTTGCTTTAACACTGCTGAAGGCAAGGCTGAAGGTGAGGCCCCCCATCTTCTGAGAGCGATTGGTATTTGATATACTGAACTCATAGTACCAGAAGAAAGGGAAGTCTTCCAGGTGAGGGGGGGATTTTTGAGGCAGGGGCTATAAACTCTGTGGTAAAGTGCATATTCCACAATGCAGAATGTTCCTAGTTCAATCCCTGCCATCGCCAATGGCAGGCAGCAGGTGTGGGTGAACACCTTTCTCTACCACAGACCCTGGAGGACTGCTGTCGGTCAGAGTAGACAATACTGAGCTTGCGAGACCAGTGACTTGTCCTTGACATGAGGGAGCTTTAAATGCTCATATGTGCTTTAGCAGCAGGTAACACGTGCAAAGTGCAGTGAAGGCTGAAAGTCCTATATAAATTGTGCCAATTCCTATGATGACTCTCAATATGAAATGCAGATACAAGTCTAGGAGACAATAGTGGTGCCTTTTTCTGATGTTTCCAGGCTCCTCCCCAACCCCCCCCCCCCCACACACACACACACATACTTCTGGTCTTGCTTGGGAAAAGCAATCCCCAGTTAGAAGCCAGGGCAGCCTGTATCATCCTCCACTCCTCCCTGCGAAGCCGGTTAAGATGAGAAAGGGTGACTAGTCCAAGATCACCCAGCAAGCTTCCATGGGGGAGTGACCATCTGAATCTGCATGTCCCAGATCCTAGTTTGTTAATCTAACCACCCCCAAATACCTGAAGAAAATAAAGAACAGGAGGAGTGGTTCATACCCACCTTGCAAGTTGGATTACACAGAACTTTGGCTGGGCCCGTCATTACTTTCCTTAATAGTCCCAGAGCAGGGGTAGTCAACCTGTGGTCCTCCAGATGTCCATGGACTACAATTCCCATGAGCCCCTGCCAGCAAACGCTGGCAGGGGCTCATGGGAATTGTAGTCCATGGACATCTGGAGGACCACAAGTTGACTACCCCTGTCCCAGAGAGCCCAAGACCAGGTGCATCGAGCTGAGAAGCTGTGTTCAGTTGAGACCTAGGACTGGGCTAGATTTGATCTTGTAAACAAATGGAAAGAGGTCCAAATCTCTCTTTCTGTTGGCCAAACAGGGTTCCTAAAAGATATTTAAAGTGACGTGCCTACATGAATTCGCAAAAACATTTTGGAGAAAAAGCAGAACATTCTGTTTGGCTTTATGATCTAAATATAGAAATGCAGCCTGACCACATGACAGGATTCCCGTAAACCCGCCTTCCCAAAATGTTCAAAGGGAATAATGCCATTTCTAGCAGACACCAGATAGGGAATCAGTTAGGAAGGGTATCAGGTTGTAAGGTTGAAAATAGCACTAAATTGTCCAAGACAGATCAGGGGAGGGCTTACCGGATTTCAAAAGATATCTATGTGTATTAAAAGCTTGATTTTTAAGAACAAGAAGCCAAGAGCCTGTAGCATCAAATGTTAAAGCGATAAAGCCTATCAATCTGTAGCTAAGAATAAATTCTTATTTGCATTGTAGTTAAATTAAAGAAAATTATGAGTATTTTCCCCATTCCTCCCAGAAAATGGGAGATGTAGCCCAATCTGGGTTGCTAGGCAACTGAGGCCTGCACATGGCTGATAACACTCAAGGCATTATTTGTCTGCCTGACTGCACCGAGTCAGAACAAAGGCCAGCTAATGAAGCTTTCAAGCGCTGTTGGCTCTTGCCTTTGACGGTTCAACACAGGTTCTCCTTGCATCTATGCGACAGTTACAGCAGCCATGCAACTTCCCCTCCCAAACACAAATGTCTTCCACATTTGGGCAGGAAAAGCCCAATGGAAAGTGACAGACCAACACTATTGTAGATGAGCAGCAAAATGTCTGACAGATACACAGTAGCAGGTTTCCAAAATGGAGGGCAGCTGGGACAAGGCAGAGAAAAACACAAGTGGCCAAAGAACACACAGAGCTACTGAATCATCACTTTGAATAATAAAAAAAAATGCCTTTGCTTAATTTTGACCACACCAAGAACTGAAAGTCAATTAATTTTGCATGCTGAATATAATATTTATTTTCAAAACCAGATTACACAAATTCATGACAGAAATGTGCAGGGGAAAGGGAAGAAAGGGAAAGGGAAGAAATCTTCAGGATTTTGCCTGTTTTTCAAATTTTGCATAGTAGTCTCTAAACTTCCACCCAACTGGGATTAACTTTGTATCAAAAGTGGGACATAATTGTTGTGTTGGTATAAATTCACTATGCTGGTGATTTTGGTATTTGTTTGTTTGTTTTTGCAAACAATAGCAGTTGTAAATTCAACCCAGCAGTTGTAAATTCAGAGTACAATTGCTTTGAAATTTATTTGATCTATCAATGAAACCTTGGAAAGAAGGCTATTTCTTGCCACCTTCCCAATGTTCATTCCCGCCCACAGACCTTCTAGCATTTATATCAGTGTCCTTTACCTTTTTCATGGAACAATACAATTGTAGTTTTGTTTTTGTTTTTTGCCAGCAGTGTCTAACATCAGGTTATGGATCAGTCACTAGACAGCCCTAGAGGGTACTTACTGCAGACCCAGTTGCTAGCCCCGGGAAAACAGAAATGGCGGTGGAAGCAACAGGACTTCTCAGGGCACTTGAGGTAAGGCAGTGTCCTGGAGTTATATGGGGCCTTACAGGCTATCTTGTAATCCAGTTTTACGAAATTCCTCAAAATGGACCTCCACAAACTCTAACTGCTGATGTGTCCAGATTCACAGTGGAGAAAGTACACAAAATGAAGAGAAAACTAAGATCCTAAGCAGTGAGTGTTCTTTTTAGGTCTAGCATTCCTTGAAATAGATTCTAAGCTAATAGTACAATTCAAGGGCCTGTTCACCAAGCTGTGATTCCCACATTTCATTCAAGGAAAACAATTGTGGCAAAAAAACCCAAGTTTTTTTTTAACAATAGAAATGCAGGCGTGGAACAATGAATGTGCAAACAGAAACAGAAACCTACAGTGCAGTTCTGCTCGTGCAAGATCTTGTGCAACATCTAACAGTTACAGTTATAGTGGTCCAGTTACAAAGGCATAAGAGCTGTTGAATCAGAGCAGGGGTCCCTCTGGCCCAGCATCCTATCTCAGACAATGGCCAGCCAGATACTCTGGAGGGCCAATAAGGCAACGTAGCATATAGGCTGAGGACTTTCTCTGATATTGCCTCCTGGTTTGCTGTCTCTGAATGTGAAGCCTCCCGTTAGTGATCATGACTAGCAGCCACTGATAGGCATCTTCTCCATAAATCTGTCTAATTCCCCTTGAAAGTTATTTATGCTGGTGGCCATCACCATCTCCTCTGGAATTCCCCAGTTCAGTCATCAGTTGTGTCCATCATGAAACTACAGTTTGGAGTTGAAAACTGTAGCAGTTTATGAAATGTTCTCTTTCCACACTGTTCATAATTTTATAAACCTCTATAATTACCACCACCACCCAGTATTATAAACTAAAGGCTGAGACTCTTCAGCCTTTTCTCTTAGGGAAAGTGCTCCAAACTCCTCTTCTGAATTTTTACCAGGTCTAAAATGTCATTTTGGAGACAATGGTGACTAGAACTGCACACAGTGCTCCAAATGAGTTCATATCACAGTTCTATGGTAATATTGTTCATTTTATTTTCAGTCCCCTTCCTAGTAATCCCCAGTACAAGTGTTTGTCTCTTCCCCTGCTGATGCAGTGGTGACTACAACCCAAGATCTTTTGTCTCAGACTCAGCAAGTTAAAACCCCATTAGGATATACTTGAAATTGTGATATTTTGTGGGGTTCCAAAGGGCACTACAATACCCTTTACCTACATTGAACTTAATTTGGCACATTGTCACCCACTCACCCAGTTTTGGAGATCTTCACAGTCAGCCTTGATTTTCACCATCACTAACATAATAAAGCTCAAGTTGCATGCAGCGCTATCACTCTCTATCTGATTGGCCCTCCCTGGCAGTGTTTGTTTATTTATTTATTTTCCGATTTATTTCCCACCACTCCCTAAGCGGCTCATGGCGGGTCACAATGTCTTAAAACCCCATTAAAACTCCCATTAAAAGACTTAAAATCCATCACAACATGGCGGAAAGCAAAAAGATCCCCTTTCCTACCTCCATTACTAAGGGGGGGGGGGGCGGAGAAGAAGGAGGTCAATGATGTTCAAAAAGCCCGGGTGTGCCACCAATAGGGTGTGAATAGGGAGAGAGCACTGCCCCAATGAGGGCCAATCAGTTCAAATTGTATGCAGATAGGGAGAGAGCACTGTCTCAATGAGGCAGCCCTGTTGGTCTCAAGTAGCACAATAAAATCAGAGTCCAGTAGCACCTTTAAGACCAACAAAGATATAGTCTGAGGAAGAGTGCTTGCACTCGAAAGCTCACGCCTTGAATAAATCTTTGTTGGTCTTAAAGGTGCTAATGGACTCTGATTTCAAGGCAGCTTCATTCATTCAGAAGAGTTGGTTTTTATACTCTGCTTTTCACTGTCCAAAAGAGTCTCAAAGCAGCTTACAATCGCCTCCCCTCCCTCTTCCCACAACAGAGACCCTGTGAGGTGGGTGAGGCTGAGAGAGCCCTGCCAGGACTGCTCTGTGAGAACAACACTTTCAGGGCTGTGATAAGCCCAGGATCATCCAGCTGGCTGCATGCGGTAGAGCAGGGAATCAAACCCAACTTGCCAGATTAGAAGCCTTACCACTCTTAACCACTACACCGTGCTGCATGTTTCCAAAGGCAGCTGGATGACAAGGGCTTGATTTAGGGAAGTATTCTGTCTGGAAAACCACAGTTGATAATAAACAAATATTTGTAAATATACTGCTTTTTAGTTATTTAGTCTTGAATTGGCCTTTCAAATTTGTCATAAATCTTATCTTCTCCACCACTTACACTTCAAAATGCGCTGCCTGCCGGCAATAAAATGAAGGATCAGATTCAATTCTTAAGCATGGTGGGATAACAACTTGCAGACTTAAGGAAACGTTACAGCTATATGTTGCAGATAGCGTCGTCCCCCCTACTGCTGTATGCTGTGCAGTCTAACTTAGTACAATTTCTGAGAAACGGTACAAGGTGCCCTGGATGAAGGCACAATAACCTGATCAGAGAAAAGGTGTACAGCTTTACCAGTCTCCTTGTTGCTCCAGGAAAGCTTGATACTGTTATCCATCCTGAAATCTGCAGCCTTCCTTGCCCTAAGGCTGCTTAAGCTCCCCCCCCCAGTTTTGCCCCCCCCCCCGCCTCAGTTTTGTCCCTTTGTTCTGTCCCAAATCAGCCGAACAAGGACTGGGACTGATCTACTCTCTAATTGCAGCAATTTCACCTTAAATGCAGGCAGCTGAGTATTTATCAAGTCACAAATGCCGCTGTTTAGTAAGAGACCTCCCCCAAGGAAAATAATTAGGGATAATAACAAGTGGATCATAATAAATGCAACACAACAACAAAAGTACGCTAAGAACATTGAAGCAGAAGGGCTATTAGGGAACCCCTGTGACTTTCCCTCTTTTTGGGGGAGAAGAGGGGGGGAAAACTATGCAATATCCTTAATTGTCTCTTGTAAACTGGATCCTAGCTCATCAGCCCGCACTGTTGGTTTGTTATAAATAATACCCAATTATTCCCCTTTTGGCAACCTCTTGTGTCCAGAGAGCGGCTCAACAGTGTCATCAGCAGAGGCAAGAACTGCCACCTCCATTTGCATCAGGGCATAAAAGGCTGTAATGGAAGGCGGTGGGAGACACACACTCAGGTTAATTATAGGCTTCTTGCAGCCCTGCACCTGACAGCGGCCAATTTGCCACCACTCCTTCCTCTCAGTCCTGACAGGGCTCCCTGAGACTCATTTTTGTATCCCTCCCCAATTCCAGCTCAAGGAACCAAGCGTGCTGTGATTTCTCCCTTTCAGGTTATGCATGCATATATGATTGACCTTTTTTAAAAAAAATGGCAGTGACAAGCTCCAAAATGGCCACCGATGCAGCTAGTCAGGGGGTCTGCAGGGCTGGCTAAATGGCTTTCCTTTTTTTAACCCAGAGAGATGACGCCCTGGGAGTCCAGGACTGATTGCAGGCAGCTACTTTACATTTATAAACCAACAGTTCATTTCAGATAGGAAGTGGCAGAGGTGGCCGAACTGTGGCTCTCCATATGTTCCTGGAATACAATTGCCATGAGCACATGCTGGCAGGGATTCATGGCAATTGTAGCCTGTGGACACGTGGAGAGCCACCGTTTGGGCCACGCCTGGTATATGGATTACTCTTCCGGACAGAGCAAGTTCTCTACCAAGGTGATCATTCGTGTGAGAAGACAGCTTCTAGCTGATGCTTCCCTTGTAAACCCCAGAGAAGTAGATTGGCTTTAAAACAACCTGAACAATGGCAGCATATTCATTGGCTGCAGGCCAAAACCCATAAGGGAAGTTACCTACCTTTCAGCTGTTTGGAAATCTTTGAGGGCCTGGGACGCCAAGAAACAGCATTTTTGAGATCCTTTTGGGTTGCAGTGGAAGCAGGAGGTGAAAAGGTAAAAGGAAGCAGGAGGGGGAATAAGTACTTCTGTTCACAGAAACACTCTAGTGGATGGATCAAAGCCATACTATATGCCATCAAGGTGCAAGCACCTTATGGTTACCCTAGCAAGGGACTTTGATGGTAAGAGAAAAGCTGTGTTTCCTCTAAGCCAGTGGTCCCCAACCCCCGGTCCGTGGATCAGTCGGTCCCGGTCCGTGGCTCCTCCTCGTCCTCCTCCCTGGCTCCTGCCTTGGGGGCTGCCATGCCACTCTGCCACCAGCTCACCTTTGGTGTTCTCCAGCGGCCGCCATGGCTGGGGCTCCCCCTCGGCATGGCACTGCGCAGCTGCTGCTGGTGGCACCCCCCAGCAGGCAGCGGGAAGTCAGGGGCACCGGCAGGAAAGCAAGTGGAGCAGGGGCTCAGGTGGCGACGTCCCTCGGCAAAAGTCTACCCCCCTGGGCCTCAGTAAAATTGTCAAGTGCTGACAATAAAAAGGTTGGGGACCACTGTTCTAAGCTGTACCCATCAAGAAGTGTTGGTCTTTATACCCCACTTTTCATTATCCAAAGTGGCTTACAAGCAACTTAATCTCAAAGCAGCTTACAATCACCTTCCCTTCCTCTCCACACAACAGACACCCTGTGAGGTAGGTGGGGTTGAGAGAGCTCTGAAAGAACTGCTCTGTGAGAATAGCTCTAACAAAACTGTGACTGGTCCAGGGCCACCCACGTGAAGGAAAAGCGGGGGATCAAACCTGGCTTGCCAGATCAGAGGCCGCCACACACAAACTAATTTGTGATAGCTTGTGGCACATAATAATGGTTACTAAATAACAGGTATAAAGCTGTGCCATGGAGAAATATACAGCAGTGTTTGGCAATGTTCTCTTATGTCATTTCTTATTATTATTGCTGTATATCTCAAAGCAAACCGATGAGAAAATGCTGGGCAGAATGACTGTATGAAGAATCAGTCATGGATGCCCTTCAGTGGAGGAAAAATGAACTCAAGACACAAATGAAATTTCTTTCTACATGTAAATTAAATGGACAAATCCCACAAACCCAAAGAACAGCATGAAGAACATCTTCCCCACTTCTCCATTTCTGCAGATTTTTGTACCAGCCAAAAAACTTCTTGGGGCCAGGAAGAAGAAGAAGAAGAAGAAGAGTTGGTTCTTATATGCCGCTTTTCCCTACCCGAAGGAGGCTCAAAGCGGCTTACAGTCGCCTTCCCATTCCTCCCCCCACAACAGACACCCTGTGGGGTGGGTGAGGCTGAGAGAGCCCTGATATCACTGCCCGGTCAGAACAGTTTTATCAGTGCCGTGGCGAGCCCAAGGTCACCCAGCTGGTTGCATGTGGGGGAGCGCAGAATCGAACCTGGCATGCCAGATTACAAGTCCGCACTCCTAACCACTACACCAAACTGGCTCTCATGAACAGCACAGATTGCACCCATGGAGGGCTGTAGCTCAGATGAGAGGCCTAGTGTCTTTGGCTTATGTAACTTTTGAATCCAACCCTCTCTCAGCTGCTTGTGCCAAGCATCCAAGGTTTTAATTCTCTTGTCCATTGCTGCATAACTGGATGCCGCACAACATATAACTAAAACACTCAGGACTCAAAAGAAAATGCTCACCCAGCAGAAGATACCGGTGCTTAACATCAGTTTTGCCTCACCAAAAAGCAATGTTTTGTCACTGGCTTCAGATGAGAATTGCAGCAAGGAATTGAGTGAAAACAAAGAACGCATGTAAGAATGGAACAAGAAGCCACTGGACGCTTACATCATTTAACCATGTGTAAAATTCAAGTCTTTGCACAGCAGTGACGGCATCTCCAGCACAAGCGGCTCAGCAGTTCCAAGAACCCCTCATTGTTTGTTCACGCACCGTCTTCAGCCACTCTTCATATGTGCTAAACCCAGCAGCTTATCCACTTTTGATGCCAGGAGAATCCCTGACCTTCAGTCTACATCTCAAGCAACTGGTTAAGCCCCGGAAAAGCCTTGTGCTTCCTTTCATGCCTTCCTTGTTGATTCAACCAGTCTAGGACTGCTCTTTGGGTCAAGTTCAAAACCACGGTTTGTTTGTTTTATCAAATTTCAGACAAACTGTCATTGCCGAAGAAATCCAGCAACTGACCAAAAGGAGTGATACAAGACAGGAAGGGAGACATTTTGGAAACATGTCTAATTCTTTATTGATACACCGTTTTAAATACTGCATTAGAAAGTTAATATAAACTTTTTAAAAAAGCAGAAGTGAGCTAGCTTTACATTTTATGCCTCACTGGCTTAACTTCCTAACACATTTTTTCTTCTATTGAGACACACATTCAAAGAACAATATTATGGACAGGTGTGTGGGTTACACAGGCCTTCGTGTCACATGCAATAATTCCAGTCCCTTTATTCATCCTTCAGTGTCCATTTCACTGTTGGTTTGCTAGCCTCCCAGCATTTCACTGAAATCATTTCCTTACATTTCCGTTGTTTCAATCAGACTGACACTGGTTACAAACCTTTACAAAAGAATGCTGCCAGAACACAGCAATGATCTGTCCCAGGAATTTGCTCCGCATCTTGGGCTTATTATGAGTACTAAGTTATCAGATTTCCTTCAATGCTATTTGGTCAGAGCACATTGCACATACGTTCATGCTGGGCAAAAATATTTCCCCCACTATGCTGATTTACGTTGCAACTTCAATGCAAGCTATTTTGTACTGAATGTACTGGTGTGGATGGCATTTGTATGGTATACTGCAGTGAGCTGTACCTACATAATTTTGATGAGATTTCATGGACAACTAAATTACCTGTTACGATTTGACATACAGGTGTATGCATGAGAAATCACGACTTAGAACAGATGTCCTGCAGGTCATTAATGTATGGCATCCAGCTTATATGCCATCTCTATCATGTTCTAATGCAGGGGTAGTCAACCTGTGGTCCTCCAGATGTCCTTGGACTACAGTTCTCATGAGCCCCTGCCAGCAAATGCTGACAGGGGCTCATGGGAATTGTAGTCCATGGACATCTGGAGGACCACAGGTTGACTACCCCTGTTCTAATGGACTTCAGGAACCCTGCATCTATCCGAAGCAGAGAAATAGGAAGGCAGCAAAATGGTTTACTGCTTCCCCATATCTTAGTCTGTCTACCATCTTCCTGCTCCAAATTTATCGGCACTCACACCCCTACCGCCACCCCAATCCCTGCTGTGGAGAAGCTCTGCTTCTCTGCTTTTCATCACATATTTCCAGAGCTCCATTTTAAGGGGAAGGGAGCATTGTGAATTTCTAATACAAGCCCCTAGGTTTTCATTTGGATAGGGAGAAAGAACATTAATCCTGAGCTACAATCCCTTTTTCCTGAGTTGTCCTTTCTTCAATTTCTCTCTATTGTAGATGTCTGTATTGTTGAGTGTTTAACTATTCTGCTAAAAATTACTAGAAGAGGATGCAAAAATCTCACTCCAAGAATATTTGTTAATGCTTAATTGCCCTGCCCACAAGCCCAGATACCTTTGTTAACTGGACTCTGCTAAATCCTACATCATCCAAAAGAACATGCTTCCAAGTAGGGTGTGCATATGGATGGATGGCAAAGAAAAAGTATCAATTTACTGATATTGCTTCCACCCTACTGGAAGCATGTTCTTTTGGGCGATGCATATATATATATATAAATGGCACATTCTGATTTTGTTCTTCTGCCAATAGTGGCAGCAAATCATAACCGATCATTTTGAAAAAGGTGCAGTTCCCATAAGCACACCAGTTTGTAACTACGTGACATAACAGAAGACTTAAGGATATGTCACGTATTGACCTTTCAAAAGCAATATAGACGCAAGTTTTCACACATTGAATGTTTAAATTCAGAGCACCTAGAACTTTCACTTGTGACAAACCCTCAACACAGAGATGGCTATTTTGGCTATTTTTTTTTTCAAAAAGTCATAAAAGGAAACGAAATATTAAAAAGGGACATCTTTCAAATACAGCAACATTCACACAGTATTTTGCGGAGCCATCTATGCAAACAGGTTTTCGATAAATGCAAAGACAGCATTTAAAAAAAATCAATATCAAAGCAACACAAAAGATATGTAGAATAAAGATCATCATATGGCTCAGGTGTTTACAAATTATCTTTTATGCATCAAAAACGTAAGGGCGTAAAGAAAGAAAAAAGCCTCTACTTGGGAGTTTCTTTAAAAAATTTATTACAAATAGTAAATAATAACGGTTAAATATTCACCTAAGAAGCCAGAGAGGATATAAAATCTAAGTTGAAACGGGAGACATTTAAAGAGCAATAATACTGAGGTGGTTTAATGTGACCAAGTAGAAAAGTGATCTACATTCTTTTAATGTCATAGCAAAACTGCAGATGTTTTGAACAGTAATATTAGAATCTATCATAGAAGATGACATTCCACATCTACCACTGTTTAATATTTCAGCACCGCTGGCTTGGGCTGCAGCATTCTGAAGGCAAAATTCCCAGAACTTTTTCTTATGACTGCCATCTACGCCCCCCAGAAACAAATCAAAATGTAAAACTGCATACATCCTAAAGGTTTTGTTTCTTCAGGAAGCAGGCGACTTCATGCCAAAAAATACTAACTGGCCATGAGCCTAGTATCTTCTTCAACCATCATGAAGTCTCTCCAGTAAGTGAATCACATCTCAAAGTTAGATGATCCACGATTCTTCAAGGATGTGCCTCTCTTTAACTCCCCTCCACTACTTCTTCTTGGAAATCCATTCTTAGGGTTATAAATGCCACATATAGTCTGTTTACCTAGAGTTCTCTGCCACGGTCTACAAACTCACATGGAAGTTTAAATGAATTGTTTCTTGTTCCATATAGTCAGTCGGCTCATTTAAAATACCTCTTAAGCATAAGCTCTGCCTGAAGTCTTCCTTGATCACTGGGGTTCCAAAAAGTGTGCATTTGGATTCCTTTCTCTAGGACCTAGAGGGTTCGTGGAAAGGACGGGCTTTGCCTTATAATCCATTCTGCGTGGGGATTCACATGGTACAGATCTAAAAGATATGTGTCTGGGTCCAGGCAACGCTCACCTATTGAAAGAAAACATATTTGAAGAATTATTCCAAAAGCTGGCGATGAGCAAGCCATCCTGTGCCTAACAATGCCAGATTTGCTTTCCATTTTTTCCCACCTTCCAAAAGTACAAAGGCCAAAGAGAAATACATCACTGTGGTATGTAGGTGAAGAAGGGGGAAAAAATCAATGTGAACGATTTTAGTCCTAACTCTTAACACCTTGTCCTGTACAAGCCTGGTTTGCTATTGGAGGACAACGAGATTAGGATTCCTGATGAAGCCAGATCAAGTTCTGGAGGGATTTATGAATGGCTAGGAATGGGTGAGAGGACGACATCCTCAACATGTCTTCTCAGAGCCCAAAATAGGTGCAACCAAGTTCAGAGATCTCTGCTAGTCTGTAAAATGTAAATTGCAATTGTAGCCACAATTCAAAGTCAGATCTATACAGGAAAGGAAGAGGACATCTGAATAATGAACACCTAAAGGATCCGTACAGCACTGATCTAATCAAGGTCTGCACAGTCTAGTTCTCATTGGCAGCAGCTCTCCAGGGTCTCAAGCAGAACTCTTTTATACCACCTATTACCTGATCTTTTGGAACTGGAGACTGAACTTGGAGCCTTCTGCATGCAAAGCAAAGCATAAGCCATAATGAGACCTCCACATTCAAATGCACTTAGTGTCCTTAATTATTTTTTAACCCTTCAAGCTTCTTTGCTTTTGCTAATTGAAACTGGACCTCATGCATGGATAGTAGCAGTTTTAAAGGGAAAAGGGCATGCCACTTTAAAACCTGCATTTTTCCTTTAAACAAACAATGTGGGAAGGCTGGGTTTCCTTTGTTCCCACATGGCATATAAGAACGAACTCTTCTTCTTCTGATCTGAATCATGGCTGCATGGTGTTCTTATGGAAACACCTTGGAGGGCCCACATCCAGCCCGTGCTCTAACAGCTGCACTGGTTACCAATTGAATCCCAGATCAAATTTAAGGTCTCACCTTTTAGGCCATATGTGGTCTCTGCCTACACCCCTCAAAGAGCACTACACTCAGCCAACTCCAACTGGCTGGTGATCCCTGGCCCCAAGGAAGCACGTTTGGCCTCAACCAGGTCCAGGTCATTCTCTGTCCTGATCCCCCACCTGGTGGAATGAGCACCCAGAGGAAATATGGGCCTTGTCAGAACTAGCACAGTTCCTCAGGGCCTGTGAAATGGAGCTCTTCAGCCAAGCATTTGGTTAAGGTCAATGAACTGACATCTACTGGGCCCCCAGAACCCCCTCCCATGCAGATATGCCCATTAAGCACAGCATGGGGCAATCCTGCACTGACTGATCTGTGGGTTTATAGTTGATATGTTAACAGTTCAATTGTTAGTGATGTTGTTATTGTTAATTGATGCAGTTATTGAATGTTGTATCTGTCATATGGATTCTATGTTCCCTCTGAACTGCCCTGAGCCACAAGAGGAGGATGCTATATAAATGTAAGAAATTAGACAGACGAATAAATAAAATTGCTTTCTCTCCCTTTCCTGTGCTGATGCACAAGACTTCAGGGAGAGGGATGCCGTGGAAGGTGGGAGGCCCTCTATGTTCACTGCAATCTTTGTGGTCCAAGACAGGGAATCCCTGTGATGCTCAGCAGATTCATTTCAACTGGAGCAGGCCTTGCCTTTAACCAGCCAACTGCTCTGCTCTGTAAACCCACTGGAGTAATTCTCCCCAATTAGACAGCAATTGAAATTGCGTACTTATATTGCCACCAACTTCATACAGGAGCAGGTTCGTGGATTCTACCGACCCATTACTGCAAAAAAGAAGATCAGAGTTATAATCAACACCATGGCCAAGACACTCCAGTGTTAGAGATATTAACCTGAATTTACAGATGGGCTGGTCAGAGAGACTCATTCGTATATAGGGTACACATCAGTGGTATTCTGATGAGCACATAGTCTGTATAATGTTCCATGTAAGTTACATAATGTTCAGTGTAAACTGCCGAGAGCTGCAAAGAAATGGGCGGTATAGAAATCTATCTTCTAAATAAATAAATAAATAAAATCCTTGGGATAATCATCATGCACAGGAATGGTGGCTAGACCTACATTCTGTGATACTGATCAGAGACAACTACTACAAATGTATGTTTGTTGAATGACAGTTTAACAATTGTCCAGGAGAAATTTAAAGAAACTGACGATAGCAAAATGTTGATTTCCAACAAAGCGGAAATCTATACAATTCATGCAAAAGAGAAATTATTCTTAAAAGTCACTGAAGAAGTTCTTTGAAAATGAAATATCCACCTAGGGACTCATTATGATTGTTTGACTGTTTGTTGAGATTACTACACTTCATTGGAAATAAACCATTTGTCATCGGCAGTTTTCTTGACTTTCTCCTGGACCTTGACTGACGGGTCATCTCCTACTATCAGCATACCCAGAGTCTACTTGGAATTGAACTTTAGTGATGCAAGGATGCTAGAAATTCTCTTCTAGAGAGTCCTGCCCCTCCCAAATTCCCCCCTCCAAGCTGCAAGGACCACTTCACTGAGTCATCCGCTAACTTGTAACATGCATATGCACACCTGACAGTGTACTACCATACTCTCTCAGGAAGTAATGAAAGAAACATCTCTTTCATTTCTGAAATGTTGTATCATAGTAATGGGCCTGTAACTCAGGCAGTGCAGGTTACAGTGGATGAGCGATAGGGTTGTGAGTGTCCTGTATAGTGCGGGGGGTTAGACTAGACGACCCAGGAGGTCCCTTCCAACTCTATGATTCTATGATTCTAGGACTCTTGGAGTAAAGAGTACCCATTTCTCCTCTGTTCATATGTGGGGGTAAACACAGAGCCACACCCCTTTTAATGAAACAATTCCCAGAACTCCTTGGGAGAGGGAATGACCACTAAACTGTTTGGGCATTTGCTGTAAGATATGCCACAATTCCCTCAAATGCTCCTTTATCAAGAGGAAAACACAAGCTCAGCAAAAAATCAATCACAAGCAGCTGTGCAACTGAAAGAATCTAATTCAGGTGATGCTCAATTGTGCCAATGAAAACTGCAGGCCTAAAGTAGAGACGGGAGCTGTTAATAGAGTAGGAGCTGTTAATAGAGTATTAGCACTAACACTTGCAAATCCACTGCGACATTCCCAATGGTCATTTCTTTTTAACTTTCTACTAGGCAGATTTATATTTATTTACTGAAGAAAGGAACCAACATCCCTTGTGTACAGGTAAATAAATGGATGTAGGAACAGGATCTCTCTCTCTCTGTTTTCCAGTCACAATTATGAAGTTTGACTACAACATAATTGCTCTTTATTTTCTCCACTTACATTTTATCCTCCCCCACCCCCAAGAGCTCAGAGCTGCTTATATCCAGCTTCCAGGCATGTAATATCCAATTGGCTGAACTGCCTTAGCTGCAGCAGCAGACTCATTACTCATCTAGCCATGGCTACAAACTTAGACACAGCCGAAGTGTCAAACTAGGCCTTGGAAGACCCGGCATTGAATTCCCAGTCAAGAGTTCATCAAGAGATCTCACACCAACCAACCGTTCTTTCTTGTCCTAACCTATATCTCAGGGTTGTTGTGAGGATAAAACGGAGGAGGGGAGAATCTCACATGCTGTCCTCAGAGGAAAAGCATGATAAAAAAAACCTATGTTAAAAGGGGGTGAGACAAATTCACAGGAAGATGGATCACTAAGAAGCCATAAGCCATGATGAAACCTCCATGCTCAAATGTGGTGTACTTCTGAACACCAGTTGATAGAGGCTGAACAACGGAGGAAACAGATGTTGGAGAGGGCACTGCAATGGCTACTATGGGAAACAGGGGGATGGAGTTTTGGCTCTTTTGGATGGAAAAGGTAGGGTGTGTGTGTATATAAATATATAAAACAAACTGTCACTGTAAAAGAATAATTATCAAAGTGTAAAGCTCAATGATTTGGGAGAAGCCTACAGGAAGACGTTTTTTTCATGCAAAGATCTTCATCTTTTAAGTATTTCTGCTTAAAACCATTTTCATAGGACACAAACAATACAAGGCAGCGATGTCAACGCGTTCCTTCCAGCCTCGTATCTTCTGGTTCCCACAGATAAGGAATACCTGAACACCTTCAACAAATAATCAGCATTTGTGTGCTGTTTGGAGGCAGAATTGTAGGTTTTATCAGAAATCAGATCAAAAGATTAAAATGCAAATCAACATTTTCAGGACTCTTCAGCAAAGCCTTAAATGTCATGAAGCCTGATGAGCTGTGTCAGCAGTGTGTGTGTGGGTGTCTGTGTGTGGAGGGGGAATCCCAAAGAATGTCAGACACAGGCTCTCTGTGTGTTTACTACTGTCAAGTTGCTTCTGATTCATGGCAACTCTATGAATTAATGGCCTCCCAAGCATCCTATCATTGAGCGCCTTGCTCAAGTCGTTGGGTCTTCCTCTTTTCCTGCTGCCTTCAGCTTTCGTAGTATAATGGCCTTTTCCAGTGACTTGTTATCTTCTCATAATATGACCAAAGTACGACAGCTTCAGTTTAGTCATTTTAGCTTCTAGGGAGAGTTCAGGCTTGATTTTATCTGGAACCCACTTATCTGTCCACCACACGATCCTTAGCCTTTCCTCCCACGCAACATTCCAAATTAATCCACTTCCTTTCTGTCTGCTTTCTTCAACGTCCAACTTTCACACCTATACATAGTACTGAGGGATACTATGGTAAGAATGATCTTGATTACACTTAAGAATCTTTTCCAGTTCTTTCACAGCTGTTCTTCCCAGTCTCAATCTCCTTCTGATTAATCGGCTGCAGTCTTCCTTTTGGCTCATGATGGAACCAAGGAATAGAAAATTTTGAACAATTCCAATTTCTTCATCTTCAAATGTATAGTTATGTAATTTCTCAGTAGTCATTGCCTCAGTCTTCTTGATGTTCAGCCATAATCCTGTTTTAGCATTTTTGGCTTTAACCTGCATCAGTCATCATTATTTTCTGCTAGTAATGTGGTGTCATCTGCATATCTCAAATTGCTTACGTTCCTTCCACCCATTTTCTCTCTGCCTTCATCTAAACCAGGGGTCCATCCCAACCAGGGGTACATGGACCTCTGGGGTCCACAGGAGCTCTGAAGTGGCATGGTATGCGGGGGTGTCTGGGCCATCTTCTCAGCTTCTACTGTTCTTTCCAGTCTACATGAGCCAGAGCTGCCATAATAGTAGTAAAGGTGGGGGAAAGGAGCAAAAGGAGAGCTAAGGGTGTGGTAGTGATGTCACTTATGAGTGTGTGCAGAGGGCATGGCCAGCTGATATCAATTCAGGGCTTCTCCAATTCTGAAAAAATTATTTCAGGGGTTGAACATAATGGGTGATAAAGTACATCTCTGGCACCTTCACCAAGAGAAAACCACTCTGTTGCTCCACATTCGGTCAAACGTTGACCTCTTGTCCAGAGGCTGTGCAACAAAACAAATCAGATTTTGTGGCATGCACATTTCTCTTAGAACCAACCACAGCTTTTTATGATCACCAGAAAATTTTTCTGTAACTTATTACAACTAGGTATCCCCAAATCCAACTTCCTTCCATAGCCTTGGAACACAGCAGAAAGCATTTAATGAGGGAAGATGCTGGAAATACCATGAATGGATGATCCCAGTATATTTGTGTGTGTGTGTGTGTGTGTGTGTGTGTGTGTGTAAACAGCAGATGCAGAATGAGCCTGCAGTACTGGGAGAGAGTTTAATTATTGTAGTGGTTAGGAGTGCGGACTTCTAATCTGGCAAGCCAGGTTTGATTCTGCGCTCCCTCACATGCAACCAGCTGGGTGATCTTGGGCTCGCCACGGCACTGATAAAACTGTTCTGACCGGGCAGTAATATCAGGGCTCTCTCAGCCTCACTCACCTCACAGAGTGTCTGTTGTGGGTAGAGGAAAGGGAAGGCAACTGTAAGCCACTTTGAAACTCCTTCAGCTAGAGAAAAGCGGCATATAAGAACCAAATCTTCTTTCTCTAAAAGTTTCCCCTAAATCCAAGTAACTTTTCCACGTGGCTACTGTTGGCTCTATTGTATTAAACATTTTTTGTCATCAAAAAAGGTTTTCAAGGAAAAAAGATTTCAAGGGTGGATTTCCCACTGCCTGCTTCTGTGCTATGATACTAATATATACTAAACTAGGGCTGACCATGCATAGCTTACAAGATCTGATAAGTTAGAGATAGTTGGAACATGCAAGCAGCTTTGTAATCCTTATATGCTATCCCAAACTGAGAAAATAAGAGGAACCGGCTTTAGGACTTCTCAAAGGCATATCTTCTATAGCAGTGGTCCCCAACCTGCGGGCCGCGGCCCGGTGCCGGGCCGCAAAGGCCATGGCACCGGGCCGCGGCTCCCTCTCCCCGCCCCGCCCCCGCAGTAAAAAACTTCCCAGGCCGCAAGCTTGCGGCCCGGGAAGCTTCTTACTGCGGGAGGCGGGGAGAGGGAATCAGGGCCGGGCCGCGCCTGTGCGGGCCACGCCCGCTCGGCCCGATCCGTGGGCGCGGCTCGCGGGCGCGGCTCAGGTGCGGCCCGATCCGCGGGCGCGGCCGCGGCGTGGGCGCGGCCCGCGGGCGCGGCCCGATCCGTGGGCGTGGCCCGCACGGGCGCGGTCCGCGGGGGCGCGGCCCGATGCCCTGCCGGTCCCCAGCCTCGGAAAGGTTGGGGACCACTGTTCTATAGTACAATCCCATTAGAGTTTTGTAGGTGTTTAAGGGCTATGGCTCCTCCAAGAGTATCCATGGAACTGCTGCTTGGTGCAGATAAAAGGTAAAGGTATCCCCGGTGCAAGCACCGGGTCATGTCTGACCCTTGGGGTGATGCCCTCTAGTGTTTTCATGGCAGACTCAATATGGGGTGGTTTGCCAGTGCCTTCCCCAGTCATTACCGTTTACCCCCCAGCAGCAAGCTGGGTACTCATTTTACCGACCTCGGAAGGATGGAAGGCTGAGTCAACCTTGAGCCGGCTGCTGGGATCGAACTCCCAACCTCATGGGCAGAGAGCTTCAGACAGCATTTCTGCTGCCTTACCACTCTGCACCACAAGAGGCTCTTTGGTGAGGATACTGACCATTTATGCAGAACACTAGTGGACAGCGATCAGTTGGACTAGTACAGTGGTGGGATTGGCTGCCTAAGGAGGTGGTGAGCTCTCCCTCACTGGCTGTCTTCAAGAGGTGGCTGGACAGATGGATGCTTTAGGCTGGTCCTGCATTGAGCAGGGGGTTGGCCTACAGGGCCTCTATGGCCCCTCCCGACTCTAGGATTCTACGATTTCTTTCATAAGCAGCCCTAATTCCTCCTCCCATAACACCAGTTCCCAGTTTTCAATCAACACAGCAGGAAGAAAGCAGCTGTGCAGCCAAAAAGCTTAAGGAATTTTACCATTTGATGAGATTGACGGCATTGACAATATTCCAGCCATTCTGACACAGGTGCTTCTGGAACTGCCTCAGGACATCAGCCGCTTTGGTGCCATTGTTTAAGTGGACCTCCAGAGAGTCCTTCAGGAACAAGGAAGCTTGGACTTTCACTATTTTGGACGACTGGAAAATGAAGGTGGCAGCAAGGGGGAAGAGGGGAGAAGCAGACAGTGGTAAGAAGATCAGGGGCACGCACAGATATATCATATGGGAAACACTGGGCCCTCATGCAAGAGTCTCATCCCTGTGTACCCCCTATACATATGCATCTTCCCTCAGATCTGACATGACAGATGCAAGTCCAGGATTAATAGCAAATGATTCCTTTCATCATGTGATTAGACCAGGAGAGAGAAAGATAAGCAGGGGCGCCCCCTGGTGTTTATATATGAGAAAAGGATTTTTTTTGCAAGCAAAATTTGCCTGGCCTTAAGAGGGAGAAATATAGATATACATTTCAGGCACTTCAGACAAAAGAGGGAAGATAGCTAGTGGGTTCCACGCTCTCTGAGCAAAGAACCAGGGACCTCCCAGTGAAAGAAACTCATGAAGGGTCTGCTGAAAGCAAAGGTATGGCGAAGAGCACCTCTGCCTCAAAACCAATGTATTCTTGGACGTATCCAGTTCCTTCTACTTTACTAATAGAGGAAAGGGCAAGGAACAGGTTGGCCACCCCATGCTTGATCCAATCACAACTCTGAAAAATATGGGGACAGGTGTGGTCTGATTCACAAAGCCAAAAAGTGTAGCTGGCCCCTCTTGCATGTTATTACAACTGTTCTATTTCAACACAAGGCTGAGTACATGAGCGCGTTTGCATCTCCTTTGCTTTTCTGTCCTCTTTATACGATATATGCTGCCAGTGTTCTTTTAAACTGTTAACTCATCTTAAATGTGATGGCAGAAATGCAGTACACAAACATTATCAAACAAATATAAATGTATTTTGATTTGCATTTGAGCTCTGAGACTCTATAGGACAGTGCTGTAATGAAACTAGAGAGAAGGCTGAATCTACCAGAGCATTTGGGTGCAGGGAAGGGTTTCTTTTAGACAAGTGTAACTTGCTCGCCTCCCACTGCAGCTACAGTCCCCCTGCCCTTCAGGAGCAGCTGGGGTGGGGTGGGGTGAGACAACTGCTGACAGAAATCCTTCTGTCTGTGAAAGTGCTCAGTGGGATCCCAGCCAGAGTGTGGAGATCAAAGTAATATGCTCCCATTACAACAGAACTCACAACATGAGTTTCTTCTAAGACATAAAGTCACAATAAACCCCAGATTAATGCTTTAAAGATGTCATGATTGCTTCAGGGCACATGAAACAATTTAGCTATGCTGAAATTTCAGGATCCACCACTTATGAAAAAGAGCATGTAAATCTGTGTCAATATGCTTTAGGATGCTTTGGGCTGATCCTGCGTTAAGCAGGGGGTTGGACTAGATGGCCTGTGTGGCCCCTTCCAACTCTATGATTCTATGATTCTATGTACTAAGAGCTCAAAGTGCTTCATGTTACCTCAGAACTCCTTACAGCACTCTTCAGAAAGTTGAGTGACAGAAACAGACATTGAGCAGTTAGGGCCAAATAGCAAACACTTTAGAAACCTTTGTAGTTATTAAAATATTGTTGCCATGTCCCATTCTGGATTAGGTGGATGGTGGCCCCAGGAGCTTCGCCCCAGTATGTCTTTTAAAGTTTAGAAACAGGCAATAAGCCAGCATGGCATAGTGGTTAAGAGCAGCAGACTTTACTTTGGAGAGCCAGGTTTCATTCCCCACTCCTTCTCCCTTTGAAGCCAGCTGGGTGACCTTGGGCCAGTCCCAGTTTTCTCTCAGAAATCTCTCAGCCCCACCTGTTTCACTGGGTGCCTGTTGTGGGGAAAGAAAGGGACAGCAATTTTAAGCCACTTTGCGCTCCCTTTGGGTAGAAAAAAGCAGGGTATAAAACCCAACTCTTTCTCTTGGGCAACAAAGAACACCAGGGGCCACTGCGCCACATGCCTGATCCAGATGAGGGCCTCACAGAAATGTTTAAAGAACTATCACTTGTAGTTTCACCTTCAGTCGCCAGCATTCACATGCGACTGATGCAGATCTGTCATGTGGTTACCATGAACTTCAGTCCCTTTAATAAGGCAGGAGAATGATGATGGTGACAAAAAGGGGGAGACTCACTTCAGCATGGTTCTTTTCGGACTTCTCCTTGTCAGTGTGAATCTTCCTCAACAGGTTTTTGATCCTCTTGTCGTAGAACTGGTACTTTCTGCTGCTACTCTCATTCAGTTTTCGCACCTGAGCAACCAAGAAAGACGCAACCTAAAAAGAACAGCAGATGACGGGAGCTGAGATGAGATGCAGGTTCACTTGGGTTGCAACACCCTCGACACTCTTAAAGAGAACTGTGCTGTCAAACTCTTCTCAAAATCTCCAATTCAATGAAGATGGGGAGGAAAACAGAAGAGGCTCCATGCCAAGGAGTAAAAGAAGCCGCCTACTGCCAAACAGAGAGGCCAGTGATGTTATACCGGCTGAGCCTAGGTCTGTTTCAATCTGCCTTTACCCACACCTACACACCCCTGCACCCACACCTTCTCAATCTTTGATCTTAAGGCTTCATCTATTGTCTCTATCCTCCCTTCCAGTGCTCTTCCAAATATTGGGCTGCTTCTTGCCCTTCTGCTCCCTTTCCCTTTTCTCATCAGAATCCTTGTTCTGTATGTCCAAACCTGGTTCCAAGCTTGGATCAGAACCAAAACTCCTTTGTGCTCTTTTGTGTCCAACCGCTAAGTTACTCACTGAACACCTGCAATGCAACAGTGACTTCCATTCCTCTCTTTACAGTTTTACAGCTTTTCTACATTTTGCTTTTTTGTGGCTAGTGTTAACTGAGATATTAAAAGTGAAGGGCTGCCATTTTAAGAATCAAAGCCCCATTTTGACCCACAAGTTGTCTTCTGTTTACAGAGACAGGAAAGCACAAAAGCACAAACGCCCTCATTATGGACTCCTTTGGGCCTGACTTACAGTCCAGAGCAAATCCTGATAATGGATCATCATCCGCACAATATCTGCCGCCCCTTCCGCCAGCTGCTTTTCCTTTCCCTCTGGGATCTTGTTCGGCAGCCCCTTGTGCATGAAGAGGTTTGGAGCAATGACTGTGGACACATTCCAAAGAGACATCTTGTTCTTTTTCTCTCTGGAAACCACCAACCGCAGGAACTCCAGCAGTGCCTGAAAGTGGGGAAGGAAGACATTCAGAGTCAAAGTTTAATAGCAAGCTTTATGTCTCTTATCTACAGGAAGTTCCCCCTTCTCTTTTTTCCATCATGCAACCTCAAGAACAGAATAAGCTCTAGGGATTTTAACTGAATAATAAGATATATTTTCACATTATTCTGCACCATCAGCCTTGGTCTTATTTTTTAAATCTTACAAACACTAGAGAGATAGTGTGGCGTAGTGGTTAAGAGCGGTGGACTCTAATCTGGAGAACGGGGCTGGATTCCCCACATCTCCACATGTTGGGTGACCTTGAGCTAGCTACAGTCGCTCTCGGGTTGTTCTTACAGAGCAGTTCTATCAGAGCTCTCTCAGCCCCACCCACCTTCACCAGGCATCTGTTGTGGAGGAAAGGAAAGGGGTTTGTAAGCCATCCAGGGACTCATTCAGGTATTAAAATTGGAGTACAAAAAACCCCATATCTCCTACTCTTCAATACATACCCCTGTGGAAACTTTGTAAACCTGACCACCTCTTTTTGCATAGGCAGCCCTTTATGGTGGTGATACGAGGGATGAACAATGACTGTTTTAATCTAACTAAATAATATCAATTATAAGCTCAAAGCTGGGTCTGCATATGACAGGCAATTGCAGAGACTCATTCAAGGTCTCTTAAATTTCCTCTGATGCTGCAAGACTAAACATAGGGTTGCAAAGAGCCAACTTCTACCTGCCCTTCTGAATTATAAACATACCTGCTCTAGGTAGCCTGTGTTTTTAAGTGGCATGCTTACTCCAAGCCTGCTTCCTGGCCTGCATGAACTATGGCTCGCTAACCTGGTTTGCTTAACCATTTGCCTGTCAGATCCCACCTACATTCTTTCCCTTGACTACATCTGCTCAAAATGGATATCCAGGACCAAGCTTTTATTCCACCTGCGTGCTGGCACAATTGCTGGTTTGCAGACTCCAGCTCAGTGGCCTTCAAGTTATGGGCTATGATCCTCAAATATATCACAGATAATCCCTTGCTAGGCTACAAACTACTACATCAATTGTCTTTATTTCTGCAGGGTTTTTTAAACAGACTGCTGTAAGTGAGCAGAGACACCAAGAGCGCCATGCCTTCTCCCTCTCTACCAGGTTGCTTGGGAGTAAAAAGGATACTTTTTTAGCACGGGAAGGTTCAAAGACCAGTCCCTCCTTACTGAGATAAACACTATCCCTCAGTTCCTTCTCTTTTCACTGCCTAGCTCATCAGTTTGTCCTGTAATCGGGGCACAGGAGGAACACCCTGCTTCTTTGAACATAAGAGGTTCTAATAATGTTTTTAATAGTTTACCTTGATTTTAGCAAAGCTTTTGATAACGTTCCACATGATATTCTTGTTGACAAGTTGATGAAATTTAGTTTGAATACTATTATTATTAGGAGGATTTGTACCTGGCTGACATCTCTGCAAGCCTGCATGCCTATGTTTTACCAATGAGTTTGGGCTGCCTTAATTTAGAGAGACAGAAATTGCTTGAGGCATGGATATCCAAATAGTTACATGATAATTGTTTCTACGATAATGCATTCTGTGGGAGGTGGCAGCGCATTACCTTCAGGGTGTTTCGGTTGGGCTCCGGCAAAATTAGAATAAGCAGATTTAGTGCTTGCAACCTCTGTTTCAAGTCTGGGATATCTGTAGTGAGGAGAAGAATTCAAATTATACGTCAACATCATTTTTACCCCTACAGACAGCTAAACATCCAAGAGCCACAGTAGGGAACTACAAGGAAAATACAGGAAACACAAGAAATTTAATTTTAGACTTCTGAATTTTCTGGGCAACACAAACGAGATGAAGTTATGCCAGCCAAGCTAATTCTGAGGAGACTTCGCATATTCAAATCCATCTCCATGAATATAAAGATCTGCTAGTTTCAAGGCAAGAGCTCAGCAACAATGTCAGTTTGAGGATTTTTTTGGGGGGGAGGGGTTGCAGTACCCCCATTTCTGGCACCCTTAGCCTGGATGACGCAGGGCACGTTCACTGAGAATGCTCACATTATGTTCCTGGATTGCACTACACAAAGTAAGAATAGCAGTGCATGTAGAGTGGGGTCTTGGCTGGCCTGGGTCACTGTGGAAGCTTTCCTTCCCAACAATAGCCAAATGCAGCACCATGCGAGCAAGAAGGCTGCTGCATCTCACATTCACTTCCTGTGGACACAGTTGGCCAGCTTGCCACTAGTCCATTCAATGTTCCTTTGACATACATGAGGCTGTTGCATACTGAATCAGATCACTGGTCCATCAAGGTCAGTACTAAGACTAGCAGCAAATCTACAAGGCCTCAGACAGAAGCCTTTCACAGCTACTATCTTGACCTTTCAAACAGAAATGCTGCCATGGTGCAAACAGTTGTGATTATATGTCGACTGTAAAGGCAGCATCAGCCACATCTCTCTTGCTCCCCCCCCCCCCCCACACACACCCCGATGGTAGAATACTCATATTTAGGCTTGGACATAATTTGCACAACACCATTTAATTTCTCCTTCACAGTCAGGCAAGGACTTTGACCTGGATCTCCCCTTTCCAGAGACCACATCACAATGACCCTCAAAGAAACAAACAAATAAATGGGCCACAGAACAGTAATACAAGGTAACAGCTCACTTTGCACAGCTGCAAAGGCAGGCATGTATTCTGCTGTCAGCAGAGGAGTCGGGAGTTCCCGAATGAACCTCTTCAGCAAGCCAGACACGTCATTCTGATGGACCTCATCCCAGTGGAAGAAGCCGGAATAGAAGTTGCTTTCTAGCTTTTGCTCCAGACTCTAAAGGGGGGAAAAAGGAGAGAGGCGTGTGTGAAAGGGAAGAGACCTCCTAGTCGTGAGAAGATGGCTGAGTTGGCATAAGGATTTTTAAAAATAACAAAGTACTGGCCAAAAACAAAACAACCAAAAAAGGTAACTTGCACACAAAAGAATGGGCCCTCTCTACTTGCAGGGACCCTCTTCCAGTTAAGCTAGGTACAGTATGCTTTAATGACAACTCCTCCTAAGTACTGGAAGTGACACCAAACATTCCACTCTTACTTTTAAGGAAGATAAACTGTACCTTAATGCGAGTCTGTGATCCTGAGATTCTCAGGATTCCTTCAGTGTCCAGCCCCCTTTTTTCCAAACACGACAGCAACTAGGAAGCAAAACACAAGGAGGCAGTTCCATCTGCTCCCGAAGAAAAGGCGCCACAACAAAACCCAAAGTAAAGCAGCATTCCAACAGTGACAACAGTAGGAAGCAAGGAAATTAACTTACTGCTTGCAGGATCAATGGAACTTTAGTATTTGGGAAGAGTTTTTGGTCGTTTTCTAGCAGAGTGCCAAGTGGTACCCCAAAGAGCTTGTTCTCTGCAATGGAGGATAAGATGTTATGTTGACCAACCAAAATTAAATAAGTGATCTGCAGTATGACAAAATACTGCAGCATCAAAAATCATTACGGTGAATTGACATGGTCATTATGTTGCAACAAAACTTTTTAAAAATCTCTGGATAGTTGTTCCCAAATAGTGCTCCCCTGGGATTCTTGACCACACACCTTACAGTGTGCCAGTCTATCAGTGCTTCCAAAAAGTAGAAAGAAGTGCTTTCAAGTCACAGTCACAGCCAACTTATGGTGACCCCAGAGGGTTTTCAAGGCAAGCAACACTCAAAGATTATTGGCCATGGCCTGCTTCTGCATCGTGACCCTGGATTTCCTTGAATGTCTCCCATCCAAATACTAACCAGGGCTGACCCTGCTTAGTTTCCAAAAGCTGACATGATTAGGCTAGCCTACACAGGTCATAGTTCCCCCAAAAAACTAGTGATGTGAAAAACACTGAGACCCTGCAGATCCATTACCAGTCAGATCAGTCCAAACTGCCCTTGACAGATACATGATCTGATTTAACAGAAGGCAGCTTTGTGTGTTTGTGTGCTGGCAATGAATACAGCAGCACTGACTTCTAAGACCTGTTTTGTTAGCCACCATCAGCAGGAGTCTAGAGGGGCAGCCTATAAAAATTCTCAAATGAATTGTGACAAGCAAGAAAACCAGCAGGGAGTCATTTAATGGTACATATGTGACTTCCCAGCAATAGATGTGCTGGGATGGGTACATCTGCACTTTAAAGAAGACAACATCCTAAAGAAGACTTGCAAATCCAACAGTCCACCAAATTCCCTTCTCGTTAGTTTAATCAATGGCAGGAATTATCTGAAGCCAAACAACCAATGAAAAGGAGTAAGGACAGTGGAGGTACCTGTTGCCTTCCGTTTTACTGCCTTGTTTCTCTTCAGTTCTAAGCCCAAGACATCACAAAGCGCAGTTAGCTCGATGAGCGCTAATGTGGGGATCTTCTTCATATCCTGTGGTGATAGATCACCTATCCTGGTCACTCCCAGCCTGCCCTTGGGGATCTTAAACTTCTAACCCAAAAGAAAAAAAAAAGAAAGAAGGGGTCAGCGCGGCATTTTGAAGCTAGGACATTGTCTTTTCTGAAGCTGTCAGGCAGATATTCGAAATATGTGACTACCCAGATATTCACACATTTCAAGAAGGGTGCAAGAAGAAGTCTTACAGGTAGAGAACTCTCATCCTTGATCCGTCTGGATTCCCTTGGGAATGAGCCTTTGAGTAGGATAGCGGCTTGCTCTGAATAAGCAATTTCAGTGCTGAATGCCTCTTCTTTTCCAGATCCCCTCAATGGAGATGGGATGTCTGGGATTCCAGTTACATCTGCTAAAACATAGTTGTTTAGAAATGGGGAGAAGGGGTCACATGAGATAAACATGGGTACACAGCAACAACAAAGCTCAATCCGAATATATTATCAACAGCCGAAATACATCACCACCATCATACATAGTTTACATCCTTCACTCGGAGTATCACAACCTGGATCAGTCCATTCAGAGATCCTGTGCCATTGGAAGCAGCTAATACATTTTATTTACACACACACAGACACCCACACAGGCTACCTGTAATGTTCACACAGACCACAGTCATTGCATTTTCCTTCATACGGCTGCCAAGTCGTTCAGAAGGAGATCCAAGCTGGTTTCTAAAGAACATATTTTGTCTGTTTAAACTCTGAGAGGCTTCCTCCTTACATTTCTGATTGTTGTTGGATGGCTGAGATCTGTGCTGCAATCGATCCGTTTCTGAGCCCAGCTCTGGTGCAGTCTCCTAGCCAGGGGAAAGAAAGAGAAAGCACATGTGAAATCATAGTCTCAGGAACCCATATTGCAGGACAGCCTAACAAGACATACGAACTATAACAATGAAATATCCTTTGTAGAGAAGGAAAAAGCCCTGCAGATACAGAGCTTTCACTCTGGTAAAACATGCAACCTTTTAAGGTCGCATCGGATAATATAAGAGTTCTGTTTGCACACACATGGCTTTAGACTGAGTCGGATAACTAGTCTCTCAAGGTCAGCATTTTCTACTCTGATTGGCAGGGGCTCTCCAGGCTCTCAGCAGGGATCTTTCAAAACACTTACTATGTGAAACTTCTCATTAAAGCAATCTACGGATTGAACTGAGGGCCTTCTGCTCCCGGAATAGTCACTGTAGTAGAGAGACAGCCCCTTGCCATGATGCTAGTTCCGTCAGTGGTCACTCATTCACACATGTGTGGATAACACCAGACTACCGAACTCAAGTGATACCAATCATGTGGGAACAAGTCTTAAGTTGCAATCTGAAGAGTGCTTTCCCGGGAGTAAGCCCTGCGGAACAAAGTGGGCTCTACTTCTGAATACGCTTGCTTAGGATGGCTAAATCAGTAAACAAAAAAAAGAATCCCTATCATCTGGGAGAATCATGGCACATTTGCACTAAGCATCTTGCTGCTTTGCTGTTTGACATGTGACTGTCCTGGATAATTGGTACCCTATGAACTGCTGCCGCCCGCATGAGGTTTTGCATGGTCAAACTCAAACACGGCCCGTTTCTCAAACCCCTGTTTATGGGGGGGGGGGGGGTCAATTCTATCACCCACGGTCAAAACTGCTTCCAGTTGTCAGAGCTTAACAATTAAAGCAAATGGCTAGACTAATTGTTGTGACACAGAAATACCCAGGTACCATTTCTCATGAGAAAAGGAGACTAGGAGATCCAGACTTCCTGAAAGGTTCACCTGCCAACCTGGAAACCCGCTATTCCCAATTTCAGTGGGCCTCCAAAGCTAATTTTAAAAGTACTCTTCTCATATGCATGTATTCCTACTATCATAAGTAGTAGTAGGGGCTTCACCCAGGAATTCAGAACAAGATTTTTGCTAAATTCTAGTTCAGAAGAACTACTGACTTGAATTCAGCACAACAGATCAGCAGCCATCCGTGTCTCAAAATATGTGAGGGAAGGCTCTGCTTTTTACAATGAAAGGTGTGCAGGTGAGCTGCTTTACCTTCCCGTGTACCCTGAAATGTTTTTCTTGCCTGTTATTAAAGACAAGCCAGGGTATGGGCAGGGTTTGCTCTGCCCACAAAACATAGCCCTTCTTGGGTAAAAGGCAGATTTCCATCTTCCTACGTTAAAGGGACAGACACGTGAACAATGCCCGCATCTTCTCTCATTGCATTCAGCTTGGCCGGCTCTGTGCTACACACTTAACAAGGCCTCCCAAGTGAAAAGCAACCCAGGCTGAGTCAACAGATGCAAAGTGGAACTGTTTGTCTAAGAGAGAAAACAGTTTTACTGCTTCTTTTCCTTGAACGAGATCTGCAGAAAGCCCCAGCAACTTAGCAGACATGGGCCGCTGCACAAGAGGCATGCCACACAATGCGAGGATATTACAGGTGATCCAGTGAGCTCTGTAAAACCACTGAACGATCAGGGTGTGTGCAAGGGTAAGGAAAGCTAAGCTGGACCATCAGGTTGTTCTGATTTGTAAAAATAGATTGGTGGAGTAGGAAGGGAAGGAAGGTGGGGTGTCGTGCCTTGACAAATAAAGCAAAGCCACAGGCAAGGACAGCACTGAGAAACTTTGATGCGTTCTGATGGCATGCAAGTTTCAAGTCACAGCGGCAGTCAAACGGATCAGAATGTGACTCTGTGCAAACAGCTGGCCTCTTCTATTCCCTCAACAGAAACAAATTTGAAGTAGGTGGGGCTGCAGCGACCAGGACGTGGTGGTTCTTTTGGGAAACGACTTTGATTCAGGTGTACTGCTATGACCTCTCCCTGGCCTTTTCGGCGTCAGTGATTCACACTTGGAGGCAACAAACAGGAAGAAAGCGCATGTGTGTATACAAGCAAGCAGTCAGAACCTGGTGAGCATTTCATTTACCTTGCTGCTCTTCCAGTAATCTGCAGAGACAAGATTTGAGCATCAAAGTATGAACTCTGGGAATTCTCCCTTGTATCTGGCAGAATATTAGAAGATCGGTTACAATCATTAGCTACACCTTCTGGTTTTCCGGTCTGTTTGTCTACTTTCTTCATATGTAAGAAATATCCCCAACCTCGAGAATTCTTGCAAAGTTGCAGTTGATTGGTTAAACAGTGACGGGGGGCGGGGCAGAAAGCCAACAAGGGAGCCTGTGGTCACCCAGGTTAGCCTACAATAGGAACCAGCTCCAACTGTGGATATTGGACAATGCAATGGGATTTAATGAGAAGCTTTATGGCAGGTCATTTTACTTTGCTGTATTAATTCAGGATCAACTGTTGCCACAGATCGAGGTGGGGAGGAGGAGGGGAGCAGCTATGGACAGAAACACGTGAAGGAACATACCCCGGAGCCAACCACTCCAAAGATGTCTCGGACATCGCGGACGGGCGGCTTGTTCTTCTTCCGCCGAGAGCGGGTGTAAGTATCCAGCCGTCGCTGCACAGCCGCAGCCTGGGTCTTGGTCAGAGTGGAAAGCAGGACGATGTTGCCATTCTCTGTGGCGTGGTCCCCAATCAGGTCGGACAGCCCGGCATCTTGCAACCATTCCGCTTCCGCTTCCCCCTCTGTGAAAGGCAAGGCCAGGAAACTCCATGAGAAGCCGCAGCACACCGAGTGGGATCGGAGAGGCAAAGAAATCACCCGGGTCTTGAACAAGCCACACACAGCCATCCTGTCGAGCTCCCAGCCCTAAGGCGGGGCTTCTCCTATGTCTTGGAAAGGGTGCCACTTTTCTTTTGCCAGCAAATACTCAGTGTGTTTGGCAACGACATGACGGACACGGTTTCCACAGGGGATGATTTCCCAAGCACAGAGATGCAGTGATGGGAGCAGGCTGAAGTTCTGTCCATCATGCAGCTGCTAAAGACCAAAGACGACCACCTAAAGCTGCTCTCCTGGGCTACAGCAACCCACAGCAAAGTCTCAGTTTTTTCTTGGAAGAGTGTAAAAGGAAACGGTGCCTGAATTCCAAATCATCTGGCCTCCTGTTGCAGCCTTGCCTCTTCCGTGAGAGCCAGCGTGGGGTAGTAGTTAAGAGCAGCAGCCTCTAATCCAGGGGTAGTCAAACTGCAGCCCTCCAGATGTCCATGGACTACAATTCCCAGGAGCCCCCTGCCAGCATTCGCTGGCAGGGGCTCCTGGGAATTCTAGTCCATGGACATCTGGAGGGCCGCAGTTTGACTACCCCTGCTCTAATCTAATTCCCCTCCTACATGCAGCCAGCTGGGTGACCTTGGGCCAGTCAGAGTTCTCTGAGGACTGTTCTCTCTCAGCCCCACCTACCTCGAGAGGGCGTCTGCTTTGGGGAGAGGAAGGGAAAGAGGTTTGTAGGCCACTTTCAGGCTTCTTCAGGTGGTAAAAAGTGGGGCATAAAAACAGCTCTTATCTCCTTAGCTGATCTTATGCAAGAGGTGCCACCTCAGCATCGTTTGCTCATCTGAAATAGGGGCATTAATTCAAGTGACTGATTTTGCAGCGCTGCACCCTTGTGTGGAACTGGGATGCTTAGCTGTGGCGAGCTTCCTCTGCTAGGAACTCGGGAGTCAAAACTTGGGAAGGCAGTATAAACATTCAATTCATAACAATAAAAATAAGAATATTCGGTGAGGAGGAGGAGGAGACAATTTCCACTGTCTCTCCCGTGCCATGGGGCATTCTATTTGCAACACTTCCTGACATTCTGGGGTGGGGGAGTAGGAAATTCCCTCCTCTACAACCATTTGCAGTTCATAGGATCTGCTGACCAAAGTATGCAAAACATTAAAAATAATATTAATAATTTGCCCCTCTGAACTATTCCTGGCATACCAGAGGCGCTGCCGAGTGATTTCTTGCTACCTCCGTCTTTTTCCTCCAGGCAACAGGAGACAGAAGACGCAGAATCACGGCACGTGGGCTTATGCACTCATTCATGTCTTTTGAGAACGGACTTTTATTCTGCTGAGCTGCTTTCCACCAACCATCTCAGTTTGTAACAGAGGACTTTTTGCACCTCCCCACAGACTGACTATCACGCCTGTAAACGCTTCAGTTGCACTCACAGCCGCTTGTGGATCTGGCAAAGTATTTCGGGTGACGCAGGAATAAAGATACCAGTCTATCTGGAGCGCCACCTTGTGGCCTCATACAAGAACTAGGCCAACTTGTTCGGTCTCTCCATCAGCAGCAGGCACCAGCCACAAGAGGAATTCCAAGCAAGCAGCTGCCTCTCACTTCCTCTGACAGCCAGCGAGAGGCAGCCACCCTCATGGAACCATTTTAATGTCTTATCTTCTGTCTAATCAGCCACGCAGCACAGCTTAGGGCACAAAGTCACAGAAAATGACCTCTCAACAACTTGCAACTCTACCTGGCCCAGCAGACACGGCCTGTAAATGAGTGACTCGGTTTTCAAGTCTGGGCTCAGGTTTTGCTTTCAAATAAACAAGTAACCAACAGGAGCATTGGCAAGACTGCCTGCCAGAGTTTCACAAGTGCAGATCTGGCATGCTATGCCCAGCTAGTTGCATACTCCGCTTAAGTCTACAGAGGCTGTGCTTAGGGTTGCCAACTACCAGGTGGTAGCTGGAGATCTCCTGGGATTACGACTGATCTCCAAGTCAACAAAGATCAACTCTAGGATTAAGAGGTCCCTCCAGGCAACTAGTAGGGGAGGGGGTTTACCAGGAGCAACAGGGAGGCCCAACAAGCCTACAGAAACATGTCTACCTTACCTGGAAGTGATGTCATAATGACCAGAACATCATGGCAATCCCCTGGTATTTGGGCAAAAACTCTATGGTAAATTTGGCTTCTGATAGTGTTTGCCCAAATACCAGGGCGTTGCCCCAACATCCCAGATATGATGATATTTCCGGGTTATGTGGGCAGTGATGTAAACACATTGCTGCATGTCAGATAAATCTGCTTCTTTTGGGGGAAAGTCCCTCCCACCAATCAGCTGATCTGCAGTGGGGAGGTGGGGCCTGTCAGTGGGGACTCCTGCGTCCACTGGGAATTTGGAGATCCAAATCAGTTCTCCTGGAAAAAATAGCTGCTTTGGAAGGTGGACTTCATGACTTCATACACCATTGAAGTCCCTTCCCGTCCCAAACCCTGCTCTCCTCAGGCTCCAACTCAAGTATTTCTCAGCCCAGGGCTGACCCTGATAGTTAGCCTGTGCATGTGTGCAAGTGCTTTCATTAGTATGAGTAAGAAGACATTCCTTCTGGCAGCTGTTAGCTACTAATAGAATGCTATTCCAGAACACACAACCCCCCATCCCCCAATGACTTTTAGGGCAACTTTTCAGGAGGCCGAGAGTGCTACCCTTTGCAAGAAGAAAAGCCACACAGTAATAATGTACACCTGGCTCTTTAGATCTCAGTAGCTGCAACTGGCCAGAGAAGAAAGAAAAAGAAAAGAGTTGGTTCTTATATGCCGCTTTTCCCTACCCGAAGGAGGCTCAAAGCGGCTTACAGTCGCCTTCCCATTCCTCTCCCCACAACAGACACCCTGTGGGGTGGGTGAGGCTGAGAGAGCGCTGATATCACTGCTCGGTCAGAACAGTTTTATCAGTGCTGTGGCGAGCCCAAGGTCACCCAGCTGGCTGCATGTGGGGGAGTGCAGAATCGAACCCGGCATGCCAAGATTAGAAGTCCGCACTCCTAACCACTACACCAAACAGGCCACTGGTACATTTATCCATCTTTTATAGCAAGGACAGATTGCAACCCACATTTATTATTTTGTTAACCATTACAGCCACTCCTGCCATTATGGTCCCCACTTTGTGGAGGAAAACAGAAGCTGAAATGGCAACTACAGAATAGGAGAATATGGCTTAGTGAATGCCTCCCAGTCACCAATTTGCATCTGGAGTTCCATGCCCCACGGGACCTTTGCCTTCATCTTGAACCCATGTCTACATTCAAGCCTTGCAAATCTTGGGCCAGCAAATCCAGGGAGGAGTTGGAAACTGGAAGCAGGTCTCCCCTAACAGCCACTCTCTCAACAACTGCCCTCTATGTTCAAAGCCTGGCTTTGTCCACAGAATATACCACTCACTAAAACTGATTTCAGCACCTAGATAGATATGGTGCAGGAAACCTCTGTTTAGACTCCCCTTTAAAAAAAAAAAAAAAGCAGTAGATGTGGCAGGAGGACAGGGTAGAAGATCTGTGCCACAGTGTTGGTGAGAGATATGACACTTTCCCCCTGCTGTCTTCCTTACCCCAATCCTTACTCGCCCCTTGGGAGAAAGCCTAGACATAACCACATGGATTCCAACGGATTCTTTTTCCATTGTGAAAAACACAGTTCAGAGAAAAGAAGCAATCTGCACAGGTAAAACAGGCTGCGGGGGTGGGGAAACCCAGCTCCAATCCTGCACCTACTCACCGATCCCCTGGGTCATGTCTAAGGTTGCATGCAGCTCTCATTCAACTGATGAACCCAATAAACTTTTGTTCAAAACATTATTCCCACCTCCCAGAGCTACAGAAACTTCTTACCTTCTTGAGGTTTGACTTCCATTAGGCTGCACTCCTCGGGCTCAGATTCAGTGCTCTCTTTGATGCTTTCCACCTCTAGCCAAAAAGTATCCATCGACAAATTGCCTGCCGAGTCTGACCTGGAATGCCGGCGCTCAGATTGCAGCAGCTCCGAGGAGCTCTTCCGAGTGAAGCGGCTCATTTTGCAAGGGCAGTTTCTGATGCTGAGCGAGAGAACAAAGCAAGACAAAATGTTACATGCTCCAGTATCTGGCCTGACAATCAGAGTTACAGCTAGTACGTAAACAGTTTGCAAGCCCAATTAATGAGGGCAACTATCAGAAGAAAGAAAGAGAGAAGTCCTATTTCTGTTTAGTGATATTGCAGGCTGCGATCTGAAAGCGAGCCAACTGCATGACGTGAGCAGAGCCAGCAACAAAGCAAATTTCCTCGTTCTGTCCTTTCTATGACCTAAAAGGGAACACCCTTTGCAGAGTGCAGGGAAGCATCACAGAATCAGAGGTAAATCAACTCTGACACAGCAAGAGCTTCCCAAACACCTGGAGGGCAACCTCTGAAATCCTAAAACTGTTAAGGCAACCAGGCTTGCTTTGATCCTTCACCCCTGTTTTTTGCTTTCAGTAAAACTGCACAAAACGTTATCGAGAGAAATGTCTGCACAAAAAGAATTTGGAAGAATCTTAAAAACATATTGTAGCGTAAGATTCGGATGGAAGACCACCAAGGACACCCAGGTTGTGATATAGAGGCAGGAAATGGTAAACCACCATTGAACGTCTCTTGCCCTGAAAACCTTACAGAGTTGCCCTTATTCACTGGAGACTTGATGCCAAAAAAAGAAGATCTGATAGATGACAGACCACCACATACGATGCATGAACACGCAACATCCCTTCTCTGATAAAAAGGGCTCTAGACCATAAAAGTTTACCACAAGCCTTTAATGTCACCAGATTACATTTTTGTTTTCTCTGCAGAAGCATGGAATCCAAAATGAGGCATCACTCATGTACACTGTGTAGTTCTTCTGGACAGATCATCTACCACCCTGCTATGTTTTGACAAGTGAAGAGACCTAATGCTGATATTTACAAGTAATACTGCTGCCCTCAGACTGAACTTTCCTTGCATACTCAGAGAATTGCTGATTGCCACTGTGGGGTGGTAGGTGAATTTCCTCCAGGCCAGGCTGGATTCTGGGGATTTTTGGTGGTGGGAACAACTGGGGCATAAAATTGGGGTCACTGTGCTTGGACAGGTAGTTGTGAGTTCCTAAGGTGAGCAGAGGCTTAGACTAAATGACCCTGGAGATCTCTTCCCACTTTGATTATATGAACCATACTTCCACTGTTACAGGCATAATACTCAACTTGCAGGCCCATAATTATGACCGCTGGCTGCCAATAATGCATCATTGCTATGGCTTCTCAGACAGTTTAAACTGGATAAGACTTGAACCTCCTTTGTCTGCCTCTCCTCTTCCCATGCACACAGGCATGCTAGCTCTGGACTGGAAAGAAGCTTTCCTCCTGAATCAAAGTGGCTCTTTGCAAAATGTTGGGTTTTCAGTTATGTTATTCTTGCCGTTGGACTTTGTTGTGGTTTTTTGAGGTTTTATCTTGTTGGGTCTATTTTATACTGTAACCCAACACAAGACGATTTTCTCGATAGCGGCAGGTAATATATCAAACAAATAGATACATACACAAAGAAAGAAAATATCTACTTAATTGCATCTCTACAGAACAAGTTGCAAGTTGGAGTGGTGGTCTGCTTTCGGAAAACAGAAGAAAGGTTTCCCTGCTCAAGCACTTGCTGGCCTGTTCTGCTCTGATGAGCTGCCATTTTGTGACCATCTCACCATCCACTGAGCCACCATTTTGACTGCCAGCTTCCAAAGCTCTTGAGTGGTGGAAAACTCCATGAAGCATAAAGTCTGCCCTCCCCTGATCTTGAGAAGTAGAGATATTCACAAGCCTTTGCTGTGCTCACCAATCTTCCTCTCTTTTTAAAAATTTAAAATATTTATTAGTTGCCTTTCTTCTTTGGGGAACTCAAGGCAGCTTACCATACAAATAAAACATTATTAAAAAAAACAATTATAAAACCTATACAAGTCAAAATTTTAAAACTCCAGTTATAATAAAAGCTGAGACTGAAAGTGAGGGGGGCAGGCACACTTCCCTGGGGAGGTTGCCATAATCGTGGGGCAGCTACAGAAAAGGCCTACTCTCATGCACCCCCCTAGCAAGCCTATCTTATTGATGGGACAGTCAGAAGAGAATTCCCCTGTGATCTTAATGCCCAGGCAGGAATGTGTGAGAGAACACAGTCCTTCAGATACCCTGGTCCCAAACCATTTAGGGCTGTAAAGGACAAAGCTGACACCCTTCAATGGGGCTTGGGAGCAGATCGATAGCCAGTGTAATAACCAGGAAACACACTCCCAGTTGCCAGCCTCAACTAGCAGTTTAGCTGCAACATTCCAACTAGCTACACTTTCGGTACATTAATCGAGGGTATTCCTGAGTGCACTGCAATAACCTTAGCTAGATGTAGCATAAGGCATAGATTGCTGTGGTAGATATGACTGACCCAGGAACAGACACAGTGGACACACCAGCCAGAGCTGGGGAAAACACACTCCAAGCCACAAAAGCCACCTAGTTTTCTAAGGTGACTGCTATGTTAAGGAGCAATCCCAGGCTGCCAGTCAGGCTTTTCAAGGGGTGTGTAACCCATTCAAGACAGGGGAGATCTAAAATCCCTTGCCCGCTTTACAACTAACCCAGAGAATGTCCGTCTTGTGAGGATTAAGTTTCAGCTTTTTCACCCTCATCCAGCCCATTACTGACTCCAAACATGGTTTCAGAATATCAGCAGCATCCTCAAAAATAGGTGGAAAGCAAAAGCAGCACAGGACACCACTGTCATATTGATGACATCATAGCCCATATTTCCCAGTAGCTTCATATAAAGATTAAACAGCATGGGGGAAAAACAAGAGCACTGTGGCTGAGGGACACAACAGGAATCTCCCAACTCTATCTTCTGAGACAAACCCACCAGATAAGACTCAATCCACCACAATACAAGTGCCCCTAAGTCTCAGTGCTGAGAGGCAGCTCAATAGACTAGCGATCCCCAACCTGTGGGCTACGGACCACATGTGGTCCGTCGACTAATTGGAGGTGGGCCCCGAAGGACGCCTTCTCCCCCCTCCTGGCCCTTTACTTCATCCCCCCGGCCCTTTACAACACAGTTTGGGTGTCATTGTCTCCCATCACTCCCAGATGGGACTATCTCGTTGCAGAGAAACAAGCTCAGGGTTCCCATTGATTTGTCATTGTCATGAGTTAAAATTTCCATGAAAATAAAATGTTCCTTATGTTCATTGTTGTGGCGTGTCTGTATCTTATTTTGAAGGGATGTTTAAACATTACCATAGCGATCAGAGAGCCTTAGGGCAGTGGTTGAGAGTAGAGGAGTAAACTCCCCCCCCCCCACCGGGCCTCAGTAAAATTGTCAAGTGTTGAGTAGTCCCCGGTGATAAAAAGGTTGGGGACCACTGCAATAGACCACTATGGTTGATAGTACCAAAAGCAGCTGAGAGATAGAATAGATCTAGCTGGTCACACACCCTCTATCTCATTCTTGATAGAGGTCATCAATCAAGGCAACCAAAGCAGTCTCGGTTCCAAATGGTTGCTTGAAGCCAGATTGAATTGAGTACAGAAAATTCAGCCTCCTTCAAGAACCCCTGGAGCTGAGGAACAACCAACCAGTTCTAGCAGTATGCCCAAGATTGAAAGCTGGCTAGAGATTTGGTTTCAAAATTTCTGTACATGTTACATCTCTATATGTGTCCATTCTGATATGGTACATCCCCAGGCAGAAAGTCCTTCAAGATTAATCTGAAATGTGTTAACCCAGCTTCAAGGCTACAAAAGGGGGAAGGGGAGGTTCTGAGAGCACGACCTGTGGCTCATTTAGATTCAGATTTCCACAACTGGGATTTTTGTTTGGGTTAATAGTAAATTAAGCCTGAGCCTTCGGGGAGGGCGGTATATAAATCTAAATAAATAAATAATAAATAAATAAATTAACCCATTTCAACTTTTCCTATGAAAAACAGAAGTCAGAGAAAGGAGGGAGACAAAACCAACTGATCAGAAAACACAGCTGTCTAACATTCATCCTTTGAGCAAAATAATGGACAAAACTGGATTCAAGGCACAACAAAGCGCACACAAGTTTTATAGAGCAACTGCAAGGTGCAGTGAGTTCTTTGCAGGCCTCACATGGGTGTCAGGCTCCTTTCCATAAATGGTACCAGCACTGAACTCCTCATCAAGAGGACTGAACAGGCTTTCAACTGACAGTTGTGGGTTCAAGGCTGAGGAGGCAGGACATTTGAAGCTGGGATTCTACAGATAAGGTTTCCACAGGGATCTTAGTCTGAGGCAGCAAAACTAAACAGGCAGCCAGTGGCATCTTAAAGACAGAGCTGAGTCAGAGCTCACCTTGCCAGCTATATTCAATGTACACCTCACGCATACAATTCTGGGAGCTCTGACTCATGAAAGCTCATGCTGGCACATGTTGGGCTCTTTAGAGTCAGCTGGCTGGTTTAATCTCCAATGTATTTGCCTTAATTTTCAAGTCACCCTCAGTCACTGATAGTTAAGTCCATTATGTGGCACCAAACATGTTTCACTGAGTCAAGATTCTACATACTCACTGAAAAAAAAAAGAGTTGTAGATTTAGGAAGTTCGCCAAATGGGAATGAACGTCTTCATGGAAATCAGCTTACAAAAAGAGGAAGTAAGAATGATGTGGGGGTGGATTATCAATTTTGTGAAGGTGAAGTTGTATTTCCAGCTACTCAGCCTCACTTCTCCTTGGCATTCCCCTCAGGTCATATGGCAGAGCCTCTCTGGATATTATCTGTTTATACTTCTGCAGGGATCAATGGTTTCGGCACTGAGGAAGAAACCAATTTAAAAGCCTCACTGTTTTTTTTTTTTTACAAAGGGGAATTAAGCTGAAGCAAGAGCAAAAGGGCCTCTTGTTTGTACAGACATAGATGTATAGAAATATTTGCAGCATTGTTTACATATTAACACAATAAGAACAGGAACACGGAATAAAATTGGATTGTTATCTGCAAAAAGGAAACTGCAGAATTTAGAAACTGTTAATGATGAAGCTCCCTTTTTGCTGTCAAGGTCATTTGGAACCAGGCTGCTTCTGTTTCACTTGCATCATGTCAAAACTGCTCAGAACCGCCTCCACACACAGCCTTCACCCAAGGTACAGAACACAATATCATGATGCATTTCTCTGCCAGCACCAGCCACTCTAAAGAAAGCTGGACAATAATTGAGAAGCCCTTCACATAACCTTAAGTGTGCCGCACAGGATGGCTTTCAAGCTTATCTCCAGGAAATTCCTTTTGACCAAGATTCATCTGTCACAAACTACTGCTTGCCTGCAATGGTGTACTGTAGAAAATATGGGGGGTCCATTCCAGAGAGCTCACTTTGTTTGTGCAGCATACTGCCTATAACTGCTGGGAGTCCCCATCTCTTCTTGTGAGACAAGCGTGCAACCAAGAACTCATCCTCCGTCAACTTCAGTGGCATACTGGAATTGAGCCAAGCTATCTTTTAGGGAAATGCATCATTCCTGATGTTATCTTGCTAAGCTTCGAAGAGCACTGGATGCTCACCATGAAAGTGTCTCCTGTCTGGAACCAGAGGACATCATTCTAAGTGTTGAAAGGTAATGATGGGGAAGCCTCCCACATTTGAAATTATGCCCCGCCCCCCAAGTTCTACATGAGAACTCAAGGTCCTCTGGAGCAGAGTTTGAAAGCTGCCATTTTTCTAATAACAAAATACTTGAGACCATTCCAACCAGTGGCTATGTGAGCAGGTAATACAGGAATGCTTACAAATCTTTCCAAAAAGACCTAGGAAATATCCCCCTTCTTTTTTCCAGCAGGAGAGAGAAGCAGCAGACAAATCCTTCAAGCACAGCAGATGACTATGGATGCCCTGGTTTTCTAGCTCACTCCAGGTGATACAGATCAGCTCCCCTGGAGAAAATGGCTGCTTTGGAGGGTGGACTCTATGATATTGTACTCTGCTGATATCCCTCCGCACCCCTAATCCCACCAATTCCCAACTCCACCTCCAAAGTCTGCAGGTATTTCCCAACCCAGAGCTGACAACCATACAAATGACAGGCCTACATCAGAAACAGCCTTCAGGGGAAGAGAAAGGGCAACAAGCCAAAAAGCCTCCCCCTTCTCTTGACTATCCTTACACATTTCAGTTCATCTTGGCCCATAAATTCAGCTAAAGGCAACATTCCAAGAATAGGACTGAGGTAGAGCCAGTTTGGTGTAGTGGTTAGGAGTGCGGACTTCTAATCTGGCATGCCAGGTTCGATTCTGCGCTCCCCCACATGCAGCCAGCTGGGTGATCTTGGGCTAGCCACGGTAGTGATAAAGCTGTTCTGACCGAGCAGTGATATCAGTGCTCTCTCAGCCTCACCCACCCCACAGGGTGTCTGTTGTGGGGAGAGGAATGGGAAGGCGACTGTAAGCCGCTTTGAGCCTCCTTCAGGTAGGGAAAAGCGGCATATAAGAACCAACTCTTCTTCTTCTTCTTCTTCTTCTACATGCTTCTAACAGATGGTATACCGGCAAGTACGACAAAGTGACTCCTTGATCATGGAAAAACAATACAGTCACAGATCCAATGTTTACTACATCCTGCAGACCTTGTTCCTGTTCTATTGGGCACCACAGACCTCAAAAGGATCATTAATAAGATCACTTCATGCTTACTTGAGGGAATTGAAACATCCATAATAAACCTGAGGGGTCTCAAACAGGGGGGAAGCTGCCCTGGACTGTTGGCAATAAAACATTAATACAAGATTCCTTTCCTTTACAGGGCTTTTGTTCAGTTTGGCTGTTCAGGTAATTTAAATCTAGCAGATGAGCAGGGCAGGGGAAAGCAAAATGGATGGTTTAAATGGCTACCGGCCATTTAACGCTTCCCAGGCGCTCTGTCACGGCTGGGAGAAAAGGGGTCCAAACTGGCTGATGTGATGCAGGGAAATTCCAACTCAGTTTGGGGACTGCCTCAAACTCCAAACCAAATCAGAAGTTTTAGGTTCATGCCCACTCTATATGAATGTCCTGAGCCTCAGTCGTAGTCTGTCATTTGTTTTTAACTTTGTGTACTCTAATTTACAGAAACATTCTGAGTAGAGTACATACCACAGGTATCTTAACGTATGCACCAGTTACACAGTTTAGTAAGACACCACTTACTGCAGCCATGAGCTCCCAAGCACATTTTTACCTGCCCTTCTATCAACATTAAACTGCTTTGTGCTGTTTTGAACATTTGAACAGGGAGAAGGGGGTAATCAAGGATGCTCCAAAGCTGTCATTTCTGAAAGAAAACGCTATCTATTGCATCTTGTATAGGCAAGAAGGTTCAGAATCCCCAGAAATTTTTCCAAAATAAGCAACATCTGGCAGTACTGGGGCCAACACACCAACACGTGCGTCAGTAAACTTAAAAGAGCCATCTCCTTTGAGGACAGCAAGGAAGGAACATTGAGTGACTTTTGTAGACAGGAGCAATTTAGATACAAGCACAGATTATATGTTGTACGTATTCACTGGGCAACTGCAATAGCACAGTGAACAGAGGGATTGGGGGAAGGTGGATAATTCACTCAGAACTCTCCGTTCAAGGTCCTGTGTTGTGTAGTACCTAATCTGACATCCAATGCACAGAAACAAAAATAACTCATTATACTGGCTGTAGGAAACACCAGTCAGATTTCCAAGGCTTGCACAGGGGTAGACTTGCCAGATTGACGGAGTGGTTAAGAGTGGTGGCCTGTAATCTCTCAAGAACCAGGTTTGATTCCCGCCTCCTCTACATGCAGCCAGCTAGGTCACCCTTGGGCCAGTCACAGTTCTCTCAGAGCTCTCTCCAGCCCACCTACCTCACAGGGTGTCTGTTATGGGGAGAGGGAAGGAAGGCAATTGTAAGCTGCTCTGAGACTGTTTGGGGTAGTAAAACATGGGGTACAAAAACAGAGGTGCATGCACACATTTAACTCCACCCTTAATGCAGGTGATACAGAACACTCTAGGGCAGGGGTAGTCAACCTGTGGTCCTCCAGCATTTGCTGGCAGGGGCTCATGGGAATTGTAGTCCATGGACATCTGGAGGACCACAGGTTGACTACCCTTGCTCTAGGGCTTTCTTCAGCAACCAATCCAGGCAGTGCTCCAGGTTTCATTTATTTCAGCAGAACTGACAAGAATTTTGTGGACTTGAGGACTTAAAAAAGGCACTTGGCTGGCTGCTGATGTTCTATCCAAGGGCCTCTTATTTTGGATCATGTTATTACCCAAGGGTCCTACCAGAGAAATAAAGCACAGCCACAATTTAATGCCCTATCATAAAGAGCAACCCAAAGAGGAGTGGTGTACTGCACTGAGGGTGACAACCCTGGAGCTATACAAAGGTTATGATATATACAAGGTGATAAGGCTACATTATACCAAAATGGTTCAGGAAGATGATTTTACAGGGGGGAAGGGGACTGTGAGGTATGCCATTGTGCACAGTATGTATTGCCTGTTTGCTGTATGAGCTACCCTAACCTCATTGGGGTTTTGTAATGTCATTCTCTGTACTTTTTAACATATCATGTCTAATACATATGCTTCATTTCCGATTCCTGTAACTTTAATCCCATGGCATTGATGATTAAACATCTCATCTTATTGATTTATGTTAATTTATATTATGTAATCTTGCCTTGAGTCCCCATGACAAATGCAGACTTTTAAACCATAATTAAATGTGGTCCACACATTATAGAAGTGCTCCAAGCAACGCCCTCCCCCACCAGCCTATAGCACCCCATGCCAGATCTTCCCCCCTTCTTTTGCAGTGGTTGCTCCAGAATGGCTACCAAAAGAGACTAGAACTATGTAACTCCTGTTTTCTGTGTAGTTCACATAGAATCATACAATCATAGAGTTGGAAGGGGCCATACAGGCCATCTAGTCCAACCCCCTGCTCAACGCAGGGTCAGCCCTAAGCATCCTAATGCATCCAAGTGTGTATCCAACCTTTGCTTGAAGACTGCCAGTGAGGGGGAGCTCACCACCTCCTTAGGCAGCCTATTCCTTAGGCAGCCTATTCCACTATTCCAACTACTCTGACTGTGAAATTTTTTTCCTGATATCTAGCCTATGAAAACGCTAGAGGGCGTCACCCCAAGGGTCAGACATGACTCGGTGCTTGCACAGGGGATACCTTTACCTTTACCTTATCTAGCCTATATGGTTGTACTTGTAGTTTAAACCCATTACTGCGTGTCCTCTCCTCTGCAGCCAACGGAAACAGCATCCTGCCCTCCTCCAAGTGACAACCTTTCAAATACTTAAAGAGGGCTATCATGTCCCCTCTCAACCTCCTTGTCTCCAGGCTGAACATTCCCAAGTCCCTCAACCTAGCTTCATAGGGCTTGGTCCCTTGCATGGTAAGAATGTTAATCTGCCAGTGGTAATAAATTTGGGAGCAGAAGTTAGAATTTAGTATTCCTTCCACTGAAAATACCAATGGGGGGGTAATTTTGGACAGGATTAGGGATTGCTAACCCGGGAGACAGGGATCAGTTCCCCTGGAGAAAATGACTGCTCATCCTGAAGGTCTTGCCTCTCCCTAAACCCCTCCCTCCACAGCAGGGCCAGACTAAGGCCAAAGAATGCCCTAAACACAGCCCAACAATGGTGTCCCTTGGCCCTTCCATTTCTTGACAGAACATTATGACTCAATAAGTGCTGAAAGTGAAATAAGAGATTAAAAATTCTGGGTTTTTTCCAGGCCATCCTCCAGATCAGAGCCCACAACTACAATAAACTTCCTGTGCGTATCTGTGTATACACACACACACACACACACACACACACACACACACACACATATACATATACATATACATATACATATACATATACATATACATATACATATACATATACATCTTAACACCGCCCGTGGCGCCGCGGGCGCCACGGACTAAATAAAAGGGTAAGGGGTTCTGGGGCGGGATGTGTCCGTGATGAGGAAGGGTCCGGATTGGACCCATCCTCCGGACAGACAATCGGAGGGACCAATTGGCAGGCGCACAGCGCCTGCCGATTGGTGCCTCCGATTCCCAGCCCCAGCAACTGCGAGCCCCGCGCGCAGCGGCTCGCAGTTGCTCCCTTTGCCGCCGGAGGGAAGCCGCACCGGAGGGAAGCAGGGAAGGAGGCATGGCGAGTCTCACCTGAAGGCTGGAGGCGGCCCCTTAGAGCAGTGGTCCCCAACCTGCAGCCCGCGGCCCGGTGCCAGGCCGCGAAGGCCATGGCGCCGGGCCGCAGCTCCCTCTCCCCGCGCCCCCCCCGCAGTAAAAAACTTCCCAGGCCGCAAGCTTGCGGCCCGGGAAGCTACTTACTGCGGGAGGGCGGGGAGAAGGAATCGGGGCCGGGCTGCGCCCGTGCAGGCCACGCCCGCGCAGCCCGATCCGCAGGTGCGGCCCGATCCGCGGGCGTGGTTCGCGGGCGCGGCCCGACCCGCGGGCGTGGCTTCCGGGCGCGGCCCGATCCGCGGGTGCGGCTCGCGGGCGCGGCCCGATCCGCAGGCGCGGCTCGTGGGCGCGGCCGGGCGCGGCTCGATGCGCGGGCACGGCCCGCGTGCGCGGCCGGGCGCGGCTCGATGCCCTGCCGGTCCCCAAAAAAGCAAAGTGCTTCTGCAAGCCTCCGGGACTTTTGTGGGAGCTCGCCTCCTTCCCTCCGGGGCGGATGGGACGTCTCGAGACTGCTGCGGCCTCCCTGCCCGGTGCCCTGACCCGTCCGGCCCCGCTGCTGATTGCCTCGCTGCCAACGCCCACAGCCAGTTCGGGCGTCGCCAATGGAAAGGTAGGCCACGCCGCCAGACTCGCGGGCCCAGCCCGAGCCGGCCCTGCCTGGCCGCGCCCTGCCAGACTCCCCAGCCTCGCTAGCGCCCGCTGCATTAAGCCTGCAGCGGGCTTATTTACTAGTATATATATATATATACACACACATACATACATATATACATATACACACACACACACATATAGAATGCTAAATGGCAGTAAGCAATATAAGCAAATTGTTTACCTTTGACTCTGGCAACAGAAAAATGCAAATTGTCGACCCTTTTTAATGCATTTTTAATAAAATTCTTATAAGTGAAAAAATGCAAATATAAAAAAATTATTAAAAACTATTTTTAATCACCCTCCCAAAAGTTATAAGGCAAAATAAGATTTTAGATTATCTCTACTAAAATTATATGATCTCAAGACAGCATAATTTTCAATTGTAAAAATCTTTCTAAGATGGGGGAAAAATTTTAAACTGAGAAATATTACGTGTCCAAAATAAAACATCTTCTATTCTTATTTTACCGTTGTTTTTAATCTTGAAGATATATAGCATTTCAATATAAATGAAACGACCAATGGTTACATACTGTGATGGGCCCTTCTCCTCTAAGGTAGGAAGACATCTGTGTCAGGTTGATTGTTGCCTGCTGCTGGGGAACCAGAAGGCAAATTCTTTTTCTTGGACTTCCTGTTTCCTGACGGGAATCGACCTTCCTCCAGTATGAATCTCAAAATGCCTTAAAGAATGTAAACCAACCACAAACTTAACTAATACTATGAGCGTAACTACGGTTTATAGATACTCAAAAAGGGTGTGAAGAGATGCCCTCCTACTTCAGAAGAGAAGGACCCTTCTTGGTAGGTAACCGAAGGTCATTCTCCCTGAGGGGAGGGCATCTGGGTTGGGACATTTCATAGCCATTATTACGCCCCGGATGGGTCGCTCTCATCTGGACTCATGACATTTTGCAAAACCTTTCTGCAGCATACCCTTAAGAATTCAACGTAGTGGCATAGAAATGTAGAAACAGAAGATCATGTTGCTGCCCTGTAGACTTCCTCAACAGAAGTCTGATTTCTGAAAGCTACGCTGTTACCATGCTCTTAACGGAATGAGCCATGATACCAAGCAGAATAGGTAATTTTTGAATCCTGTAAGCCTCTACGATGCAGGATCTCAGGCATCTGCTAATGGCTGTGGTAGATATTTTTAACTCAAGTTAGGTGAACTAATCAAATTAAAGGAACTGTCTTCCTGATATTCTGTGTCCTGCTTAAATAAAGTGCTCTCCAGACATGCATTTTATGCCATTCCTTCTCCTTGGAATCAGTAGGAAAAGGATGGATGGAAGGTAAGGAAATTTCCTGGGAGAACTGGAATAACAACCTGAACTTTGGACACAAGGTCAGGTCAGTCCTAAGAACCATCTTGGCTTTGTGCAAGATTCATATGTCTTTCCTGACAGACAGAGCTCTCAACTCTGAAAACCATCTAGCTGATGTGATTGCTATTAGATATAAAGTTTTCATTTGTAACATTTGGCACCTGTTTTAAGGGTTCAAAAGGTAAAGACTTAAGCTGGTAAAGACTACTTTTAACTTCCAGGAATGGAAAATATGCACCTGGGGCATCCTGGCCACTTCCCCCTTTAAGAAGCTCACTATGTGTGGATGTCTAGAAAGAGGGACAAGTTGAATTGTTGGGACAATGGTTGCTATAGCTGCTACTTGTCTTCTCAAAGTAGTTGGTCGTAGGCCCTTTTATAAACCCCCCTGGAGAAAGTTTAAAATCTCCTTGATCATGAGATGTAAACAGTCCGTCCTTTTCTGTCTACTCCACCAGACAAAGGCTTTCCTGCTACTCCCTTCGGCAAATTACCAAGCATGCAACGGTCAGATGCTATGTCTGCATCTAAGGTATCTAACAATTCTCTCACAAAGCACATATGCTTTGCTGTGAAAGTCAGCACAGTCTTTTGGTTTGTTCTACCTCCAGGATGACCTTCCCAAACATCAAGGCCAGGCTGCGGCTGTGAGTGGCCATACTGAAGTCCAAATACGAGAGATTTGTTCTCAGCTATGCCCAGAGTTACAAGCATCCCCAAGGGGATTTGTGCCAAGCACATAATCTCAGATTGCTCACTGCAGTAGAAACGAGCCTCTATAAATCTTCTGTTTCCCTTTCCCAAGCAGAAAACTGACGAGGTGCTACATCTGCTCCCTTTCTAAATATTGGTGATATGCCGTACGTAGCTAATATAGCAGGGTTTGCCCAGTTACAGAAGCATGATATTGCATGCAATATAACCTCTCAAGAAGTATACTGTACAAATAAAACTCACATTTATTGGCATAGGTTCAGTTCCCATCCATGCTGCAGTCGAAAGGAGACAGAGAAGTCTAACCTCAAGACTACTAAATCCCTACGGCAGGGGTAGTCAAACTGCGACCCTCCAGATGTCCATGGACTACAATTCCCATGAGCTCCTGCCAGCAAGGGCAAGTGCTGGCAGGTGCTCATGGGAACTGTAGTCCATGGACATCTGGAGGGCCACAGTTTGACTACCCCTGCCCTAAGGCATCCCATTAAGGAAAAAAGGGTTTTATGCCCACTTGGAGCACTGTTGCCCCCTCCAGTGTTCAGGCATACTGAGCTGCTTCCTCCAACATTACAGCCCACGGTATCACTTTAGCCCCCCCCCCCCAGCATCTATAAGGTAACTCAGGGGGGAAAAGTCAAGTATTTATAACCCTGATCTCTTTGCACTGCCTTCTCCATCTCTGATCTAAGCCTGGACTGGTCAAAACTGTTTGGGTTCCCAGTAACCCTTCCTTCACCACTTTCCCCTCCCCCTTTCCTATTTCAGAAATATTAAAAAACTCATTTGGATGCCCCTGATACCATGAGCCAAATTTCTCTAGAGCCACGTAAGTTGGAGGAAACCTCTTTGGGCTAGCTAGAGGATCTTCCTTAAAGCCTAAAGGTCAGACAAATGCTATTCGCTTCAGAAACACCAAGCCCTAGGCAACTGCCATAACCCAAAAGCGCATTGAAAGCATTGTTGTACGTCAGGTGTGTACCTGACCAGTAAACACCAATGATCTTGTTATGCAGTCAGAAGCTCCAAGGCCGGACTGTTCCATCCGAGGAAGCCAAAACAGCGTTTCTTATCCAGCTGCTGCACTAATGACACACATTTCCTCTTATTGTCTTCAACTGCTTTAAAGGGCAGACTTGCTTGCCACAAGCAGAAACACAAGAGAAACACCGTTCACTTTATAGTGGCTCCTGCTTTATTTGGAACAATGGGAAGTTGCTGTGCATCTAGAGCCCAACAAACAGAACAGAACAGAGCCATTTTTAGGAGCAAACAATACAGCAGTTTAAAGAGATAAGACAGGAAGAGTGGATTAATAATAAAATTAGAAGAGAAGCCTTGCCAATAGCATCTGGCTGCATAATGGTAGAATGTACCGCAAGCCTTGGCTCCTTCTCTCCCACCAACCTTCCTCAATAAGACTTCCCAAGACAATTTCCTCATCACATTTCTATCAGCTGGAGTGGGTGGTGACTTACAGCAGGGGTAGAGTTTGCTGGCAGAGGCTCATGGGAATTGTAGTCCACGGACATCTGGAGGACCACAGGTTGACTACCCCTGACTTACAGAAGTTCATACTAAAGTGGTAGCCTTTAATGTGCTACTGGGCTTTCATTTTTTTCTGCATTATCACACATATTTCCTGCTGCTCCAGTGCACCACTGTTACCCTAAAGGTGGTGCATAATGGAAGGGTGCCTCACACAGAGACACCTTCATGCACAGAAGCCCATGACTGGACTCTGAGCAGGTTGGTACATGCAGAAACCAGCCTGGCAGAGACTGACTATGGAGACAGTAGGGCCCCTTAACAAACCTAGGCAGCCAGGCCAGGTCTCCATCTTGTTTGGCTTCGCGAGAATTCTTTCTCTTGCCTAGACAAAGCCAGGCCAGATTTCCATCTGGTTTGAGCTGGACTAGAACCTTATCTTCCATTTCCTGCTTGCCCAACTGACTGAGCTAAATGTGCACATTATTGAAATCACCCCCTCCCAGCCAAAGGCCATTAGACTATCTACAGGAAAGGAACAGACCACCTTAAAAACTGGGCAGGATAAAAATGTGAGGAAAAGGAAATCTGAATAATCTAATAACAGCTTCAAGAAATGCAGCTCAGCCTTCAATTCGTTTCTCAAGGTCAAACGATCAGTTGGTAGAGAAATGATGGATGAAAGGGATAAAAAAACTGCGGGAACGGGGTTTAAATACACTGAGAAACTAAGCCCCTTTTCAATTTGCTTCCTGGCTTCTGCCTGAAGCACACACATTCCAATAACGGATTGTACTAAGCAATCCTTCAACCTACGTGGTCCAGATCAACCGATACACAGGCTCCCCTGGAGTGCAGGAACTTTGTGTGGCCTGAGTAAACAACGGAGATGGGAAAACAGCCAGGTTCAACAAGCAGAAAACTGCTCCGCCATGGAAGAACCAGCCGGGCTAAGCAACACAATCACTGTGGTACCAAAGGAGGAGTGGAAAAAGGGGAGTCAGCATATACTGCAGAGTTTTGAGTGGGTTTCCCTTCTACAAGGCTAGTTTGTTTGGCTTAACCGAGTACTGTTTCCTCCACACCAGTGGTCCCCAATCTTTTTATCACCAGGTGTCTTTTGCCGAGAGACACCGCTGCTGCTGCCTAAGTCCCTGCTCCACTTGCTTTCCCGCATGTGCCCCTGACTTCCCGCCGCCCGCTGGGGGACACTGCCAGAAGCAGCTGCGCAGTACCACACCGAGGGGGAACCCCAGCCATGGTGACCGTTGGAGAGCACCAAAGGTGAGCTGGCGGCAGAGTGGCAGGGCAGCCTCCGAGGCACCAGCCAGGGAGGAGGATGAGGAGGAGCCGCAGCCCAGTACCGACTGATCCACGGACCGGCACCGGTCCCCCGACCGGGGGTTGGGGACCACTGCTCCACACCACTGACAACCATGAACAAGAACTAAGTCTCGAGGGCTTACTGATGTGTAAGTTATCTTACTATCTTCAAATCCCAAATGAATGAATTAGAATGTCTCTATAAAGGATGCTACTTTGGTGAAAGCATCCTGCCATGCTGGAATCTTTTCATATACATAATCACATAGTAATCTGGCTGATTCCTGGGGACAGCACATGTCACAAATGCTCAGGCCACCCACAGGCAAGGTTAGGGATGTGTCTACCTACTTGGGAGACTTTCCCAGGTGTGCAGACAAGTGAAACTTTCTAAATTTACCAAAGGGAGGAAAGGGAAGAATGCAGAGAACAGTCATGTGCTAACTAGAAAGAAAGTAGAGGCAGGGAACGTCACCTTGCCCAAATCACCAAATTCTCTTGGATTTTGCTTAGCTCCAAACCCACCGACCCAAATCACCAAATGCTCCTGAATTTTGCTTAGCTCCAAACCCACCAACCCACCCAATTCCTTGAAGTCCCATCTTGCTAGAACAGACAGCAGAGTGGCAGAACTCCATTATAATGGAAACAGAAATTTCCAACCATCAGAAGATAGGGGGAGGGGAGTCTTGCTTACTTGGAAGATTACTCAGCCTTTGTCAGATGGACTTTGTCCATTAATCAAAATGTTTTGCCAACCTATGCATTGATTCAGTCAGACAGCCATCAACCTCCGTGGTGTCATGGGTTTAAAAAATCCTGTTCACATGTCACAGCGAATACATGCATACATGTTTGTATACGTGTGCTTGTAAGAAAGAGCTAAATTACCTTCACTTTGCACATGAATCCTGAGATAAATATTGTGTTTAAATCACACATGCATGCATTGAATTTAACATGAGAATTATTCAGTGAGTGCAGAAATAAATATCAAGTGTACACTGTACACTGATTGCACATGTGCTCACTAACTTGCAGGCAGGGTTTCCGCCATTGATTTTTCCATCTGACAGCTGACTAGATAGATGGATGCTAAGGCCACAAGGCTGCATCAACAGCTAGCAGTACAGAGCTTAAAGACAAGTCCAACCACAGAGAGGGAGCAAAATTCTCACTGAATTTTGTTTGAGTGTCACAAAGAGTGCCAAGTACCTGGCCGAAAGTGGCCAGTGAGAAACCCTCAAGAGCAGGCCTTCTATTTGGGGGATTCTGATGGAAGCTTTGAAAACGGTCTGGGGTAACAACCAAGAGGTGCAGGTGAATTGATGCCAGGTATGCTTTCTTGGCTAGTACTGCTCATTCCCATCTTCTGTAGCTTCTCCTTGGGCCAGAACTAGACCTTGGCACCCAGCCTGCACTCCTGAAATCATCCGTATGAGATTTCAGCAGGCTCAGATCATGACACCTCTTCAAATAGGTTCCTTCTGAACCCTTTTAATTAGTCATGTTCGATCACCTACTGGTTCCACTCATGTTCCTGTTTGCAAGCCACAAGCAGGAAGCTAATTGTTCAGCAAGTTGTTTCAGATGCATCTAATCAGCTGGCTGAGAGCATTTTCTCACAAGACCACACTGCTTTGTTGCAGCAGCCCACCCCCAACCCCCCACCACCTATCTGCTGCCGCCTCCAATTGTTAAGAGAAAACAGCAAAAAGAAATAAAGTCCTGTTTGAGTTGAGACATATGACTTAAGTGTCTATGAGCCTTTGGTGTTCACCCACAAATTCAGCTAATCTTGGCAGCTGTTTTTGCCATCCCTTCTCAAAAGAGATACACACCAATTGTACCAGCGACAAAAAAGCAGATAATACAATCTAGTTGTTATGGTCCATTTTCAAGGATATATCCGGTGATTCAGGTACAATAAAGGGGACAAATGGCAAGAGGATATGTGTTTTACATGAGCCATCCAATTCAATAAGTCAACAACCTGCTACTGGACTGATTTCATTCAACAACCACTCACTAGAGATATGTATTTTGCTACAACAGTTACCAGAGCCCTATACAAATAAGCCTGTATTTTAATCATCATAGTTTTATTGTGAGGGGGGAGCTATGTTTGAGACAGAGTGGCATTCCTAAAGCCATATAATGAATTCCTCAAATGGCAAAGTCCCTGAGTTTAGGAACTACATATACATGACATCTTGCGATATTCCTAGGGCGTTCTCCTTAAAACACATCAAAAATAAATCAACCCTGATCCAGTTCAATGGGGATTCTTTGGACTGGTTCTGGAACATTGTCTGTGTAGACATCCCTATTCTGTTGCCTCTGCAAAGAGGGAACAGTGGTAAGCTATGCTTTCAAAATGACACAGCAAAGCTCAGTGATATGTCTCATCCGCTCTGCACCTTTTAAAAGGCCTTTCCCCTTTCCCTCAACTATGAAAGGTAGAGAGAGGAGAGAAGATGACATGACTGCCATCACACCTGCCCTTTTGTACAGGCATAAAAGAGAGGGAACAGGGGGATGAGAAAAAGCTGAGGTGACAGCATTAGCAGTGATAAGGGAAGGGACATGCGGACCCTGTTCCAGTCCTGCTTCCTGCCACTGCCATCACAGGACAGTCCCCCCACTATGGCAACAGACCCATTGCTTGCAATCCTCTGTTTCCTCTGCCACTTCAAAATAAACCAAAATATCACTGTCAGGTTGATATCTAACCTCTCTAGGAATTATCGGAAATCTCTATGGTTTTACCAGAGAGTTTTTGGCAAGTCCTATAGATGCATAATGCCACTTCTAGGTTTTCCCCTGAAGTGGTATCATACCTGAGTCCCCTGGACACCAGTCACCAGGTCCTGCTTCGCAACCTTAGGCAGGTACACTAATCAGGTTCCTGTCTGGGTGCAAAGATGAGATTTGAACTGCCCGGATCACCATTCAGGTGATCTTGGCTGCTGCACTGCAGATGCTCCCGTAGCACCAACACAATTTTACATGCCCACTGAGAACTTCCAACTCATTCTTATTTGATGCTGCTTGTTTGGCCAGGCAACCCTAATCGGTCAAATTATTTCCTAGATCCAAATCCTGGGAGAAAAAGGCATACCAAAGCAAGGCTTGGAGGTGTTCCAATAATGCCAAATCAGTTTTGACACACCTGGAAATAGTTAAAGTAAAGATACTTATTAATTAGGAAACAAATTAGGAGATGGAGCAACCCTGCCACAGGGCAGTTCTCACCACTCCCATAAGGATGGTAGCTGCCTCCACAAGCATGAGAGGCAGTTTCTCAACATCAGTAGTACATCTGCTTAGCAAATCCGTGGACCAAGCCAGACACAAAAGAGAACAGAGACAAGATTACGTGCACTTCCCCATGCTGCTAGCCTATGCTGTATCGGGCCAACACACACACCCCGATTACACTTAACCCTGGCAGGCTAATATTAGCGCATAGATTTTGTGATGGCCTTCTCGGACTGCAGCCACATTTTCCTGTCTGGCAATCCAAGAGATGAATGATTATTATGCCATAATACAAAAAAATTATGCAGATCCTTCCGGAGTTAAGGTTATGGTGGCCCAGTCCACTCGGTAACTGTTTCAGGAGGTCACTCCTGGCCTTTTAAAGCTCCTCTTAACCCCATCAGGAACTGGAACCAGGTGAACTGTGGCTTCCACTTCCTGCTACGTTAACCGACTGGTATCACCGTTTATAACTTGAAACCATTTAAATTTATTTAGGACATTTCTAGCCTGCTTCATTACTAGTTGCAGTTCAGCAGTCTCCCTTTCTCACCTCCCTTGGAAATTCCTTTGTAAGATAACTGCTACTTTTAGGTCAACAAAGGAATGTTCTGGAAGGTAAAAATCTTCCCCTACTGGTTTCTGAATGTTGTGGTTTCTGGTGTCAGAATCATGTTGAAGGGACCAGCCTGTCTGGCCAACGTAGCGGGTGGAAAAGCATTGCTGACATGTGGTGACATAAATCACATCAGAGGTTAAACAGGAACATGAATTGGAGATGTTGCTGGGCCAGTGATGGTGTTGCTAGGATCTACATGCTGGGGCGTTCTTAGCTGGGGCAGGTGGGTGGGGCTTGGTCATGTATGGAGTAGGAGCTTGGTGATATGGGGAACAAGGCTGTGGAGCAGAGCTTGGTGACACAGGGGTGGGGATAGGGAGTGTGTCCAGGCAGGCTTTGCAAACTGGGAGTCAGGCCCTGGCCTCCACTGTATGTTGGGGGGACGAGCTCAGCCTGGGTTTCTGCCCTGCTGACTTCCCAAGCACACAATGGGGCAGGAGCACTGTACTCTGGCTAGGAAGCGCCCCGTGGAATTCCTCACCACCAGTAGAGAAGAACTTCCTTGTGAGAGCAGCTCAAGTAGGGGTGACAGGAAGAGAAGGGACAGCCAGCCTTCAGAGCCTTGCTGACCCAGAGAGCAGCCCCAACAGGGTACTTCCACAGAACGCCACCTTCCAAGCATGCTGGTCCAGTCAGGGTGGGCCAAGTAGCCCCACTGCTAGCATTTCAGCCCTTCCTGCTTAAAAGTGCCATGCACACAGTCCCATGTGTCCACTCCACCTGGAGCAAGTCACACCACTGTACAGCCAGCACACTAGGGGGTCAAGGGACTGGCAGTTCAGTGGCACCCCCTAGGTACAGCCCTGTCTATATGAGAGCAAAGTTGGCTTTTGGGTTTGTTGCAGACCTTTATACTGTTAAGTAGTTTATCATTGCAGGCAAGAAGTTGTTTTATGTTCACAGGCTGTAAGCAAGAAAAGGGAAGTATGAAGGAAGTGTCACTGCCCAGCATGGGATGTAGGTCCTTAATAATGCATCGAATTGTCTTGAGTTGTTAGCTGTAGGTGACCACTAGTGGTGTTCTGCTGTCATTCTCTTTGGATTTGTCTTGTAGCAAGCTGTCCCTGGATATCATTCTGGGTTTTCCAATAACCTTTCTCATCCTATAAAGAGCATATTGTAGTAGCATCAGGTAAGGGACTATAAAAGGTGGTTTGCCATTTCTTGCCTCTGCATCATGACCCAAATCACTGGAGGTCTCCCATCCCAATACTAGCCATGCTTAGCTTCAGAGATCTGACAGGATCAGGCTTGTCTGGGTTACCTTGGGGTGTATCCATGTTAATTTGTTCCTGTTGGAAATGTCTTCATTATTTTGTTGAGTTCTTGCTGGTCTTAATGAGTGGTGCCTGAGGATTATTATTATTATTGGATTTTTATAACACCTCTCTGTCACAATATAAACTGGTTTAAGAGTTGTCAGAAACACTGACCCAGAAGACAGTCTATAGCTATGCATGTTCTAGGTTATGGAAAGCTTTTACTAAGTGTACTGCCTTCTACTTCTCTGCATTGAAGATCCCAATACTTGTGTGGTGATGTTTCCTTTTGCTGTAGATCGCCCTTTCCCTAAGGAAATGGATTAATACAGCAAAGCTTCTTTAGAATCATGCAGCTTTACTCAATGGATGAGGAATACTGGACTTAGAACTGAAAGCTGAGATTTGGGATCCAAACTCCCTTTCTGCTCAACTAGGCACTTTTACTTGTAAAAAAGTAGTAATGTCAGTTATATCCCACATTTCTCTGCCTGAAGGAGTTTCAAAGCAGCTTTCCCTTCCTCTCCCCACAATAGGCACCTTGTAAAGTAGGTGGGACTGAGACATTTCTGAGAGAACTGTGATTGGCCCAAGGTCACCCAGCAAGTTGCATGTCAAGGAGTAGGGAATCAAACCCAGATCTCCAGATTAGAGTCCACTGCTCTTAACTACTGCACCACACTGGCATTTGCAAAAGAGAATTCAAAGACCATATTTGGCAGTTTTCTCCTCACATTGCTCCTCAGCATATCACACCCTATGATGTTCCTGGGGGTTCACCAACGCACTGGGGGTATGGAAGACTGCAAGAAGAGAAGGGAGTTCTCGCTATGTTTATTTATTTCATTTATTTTTCCATGTGTATGGCACCCTTCACCTGGGGTCCCAGGGCAGGTCACAACAATAATAATAATATAATATAATACAATAAAATAGCATATAATTCAGTTAATTAAAAATTAAAATCCAGCCATTTCAGAAGGGCACATAAAGTGCATCCTTAATAGTCAGTAGGTGGATGTCAGCCAATTTTTGGGGTGTCTCAGTTAGGGAGATGAGGCATTTTGGGTGATGTTTCTAGGCCTCGTGGAACAGCTCTGTCTTACAGTCCCTGTAGAATTGTCTAAGGTTCCATAGGGCCTTGATTTTATTAGGTAGAGCGTTCTGCCAGGCCAGGGCCTGGGCTGAAAAGGTCCTGACCCTAGTTAAGGCCAGTTTATCTCCTTACGGGCTGGAATCTTGAGCACATTTTGCTCTCTAGATCTTAAACTTCTTGTGGGGACATATCGGAGGAGGCGATCTTGTAGACGTTGTGCAGCTCTGCTTACATTGCATAGGATCCAAGACCCTATGGCAGCAGTCCCCAACCCCTGGTCCAGGGACCATCACCGGTCCGTAGATCAGTCGGTACTGGGTCGCGGCTCCTCCTTGTCCTCCTCCCTGGCTGCTGCCTCAGGGGCTGCCCTCCACTTTGCTGCTGCCTCACCTTTGGTGCTCTCCAACGGCCGCCATGGCTGGGGCTCCCCCTCGGCATGGCACTGCGCAGCTGCTGCTGGCAGTGCCCTCCAGCAGGCGGCGGGAAGTCAGAGGCGCTGGCAGGAAAGCAAGTGGAGTAGGGGCTCAGGCGGCAGCGACATCCCTCAGCAAAAGACTACCCCCCCCCCAGGCCTCAGTAAAATTGTCAAGCATTGACCGGTCCCCAGTGATAAAAAGGTTGGGGACCACAGCCCTATGGGACCACACTCCAGCTTAGATTGCCCAGATAGGCTATGAAGTCACCATATCTAACCCTCACCCCATGTTTCCTGCATTTGAAAGAAATTTGGTATTTGGGGATGCTGTTTCAGCAGTTCCAGCACTGACACTACATCCTCATGGGGTGCTCTAACTCAGGCTAGGTCACCAAACAGAGAAAGCCGTTTGTGTGACAAGGCTTTCCCCCATGCAGCATGCCAGCTGATTTGGAAGGGGCAGGGGGAAAAAGAAGAGGAATGTTTTTTTCAGAGAAGCTTGTCAAGTTCTTGACTGAGCACAACAGTCACAAACCAGCAGCACAAGAAGCCAGAATGTGAAATGCTTTTAAGAGCAGGAATGTTCATGATGACCCATCTCCACCCCTTCAAATTTGTTTGTATGAATGTGTTTCCACAGGGAAGCCTGCCATATCCATCTATACACTTGCAAGAGGGCAAATAACTTCTTCAGCTTAATTTCATGTACCATTTTTAATGATACTCCAGTTTTTGAAGGTAGATATAGTTTGGTCATGCACTTTATGGATATATGCCCGAACCCTTCTAAAGACACTAGGAGCAAGATGCAACAATATTGTTCTTTACTCGGTAGGCCGAAGGCTTTCTCAGCCATCATTGCCCTCATCCGTCATAGAAACTAAATAGGATAAAATCAGCTCTTGAGATGCCATCAACCTTATGAGGTGACCAACTTCCTGTCACGTGATAAGGAATGAAGCTTCCAAATCCATGCTCAGTGAGCAATTAGCAAGAGGCAATCTGACCAGCATGGGAACAAACTATTTTCCAGAACCCAAGAAAGATCCACTCCAGGTGCATACTTAAGAATTTAGGAGCAGCAGAAATTAAAATTATAGATACGAAGCTCCTTACAGTTTCCCCCTTCCTCTTCCCCAACCCCCAGATATAGACAGTCTGGCCTTGTATGCCTAAAAACAATGCATACCTTGTTAAAGAGTTATCTTGAAACACAATGTACCAGCGGTGCTCAGTTCAGGGGTAGACAGAGACCAAGAGATAAAGACTTAAATCACCTATCATAAATGTGATCTTGAAACAAAAATCCACTAAGGACAGGTTAACCTCAGCAATTGTTCACTGTGCATAAATAGTTCCTGCATGCTGTTGGGTCATCTTGTGGAATGTCACCCAGTCAGTTTCAGGGCTTAGAGAAAATGTAGAACAGCTGGCACCCAGCCTACAGAATGGGGAACTCAGAGATACTAGAAATACCAGAACTTAAACAAGTAAAGACCAAGGAGGAGGGGGGATATGGAGTCTGGATCTCTACCAATTAAGCATTCTTGAAAAGCACAAGATGTCTTTTAATAGCCTAGGCATTTTAATAGCAGCCCCGATACACCAATACAAGTGATTATTAAAAGGCAATTTAAAAATATTATTGGGATTGTCTATGTATCATTTCATAAGCATCCGAGTCACAGGCACAATCAATCATGCATAGAAATATAGAACAGGGGAGTCATTATGGGAACGCTAAGTGATTTACCTGCTGGTTAGAACTGGATGCACACTTAAAGCTAAACAGTATATTCCAATGCCAGCTAGCAGACCTACTGCTCAACAAATTCAGTATGCAATGTCATAAAGGCAACAAGAGTTCCCAGACATTTTTAAAGAAGAGCCACCACAAGCACTTCAAAATAGAGCAAGTGATCAGAAAGCAATATCATTCTGAAAAATTAATTCAGGTGCAGCATTTAACTGAAAGCTTTTTGTCCAAATTGCAATTGTTTTGTAAATTAATTTTCTTTACTGTTGCATTGTTAGTATTCCCCTTGAGCCAAAGAAACTGCCACCCCCCCCCTAAAAAAGAACCCTAGCTATTGGAATGAGCAATCATTCATCATGCAAAAATTAGGTAAGAAACTTTGACAAATTGACCTCCTGGAAAAAAGAGCCTTCAAAACAAAGAAACTCATGACCACTGGTCTGAAAAATCTATTGGTCTTTATAAAATTACAAAATAAGATCAGAACGATGAATATTGATACTACTGTCAATGAACAATGGTTTAACTTGGCAATCCAAAGTACAAGCACTGGGAAGTCTCCCCCTGCCCCAAACTGATTCTGCTGGAACTTGTGTGTGCCAATTACTGTAAACGTCTGCTTTTATTTTTGTTACATGAAGAAGAAGAGGAGTTGGTTCTTATATGCCACTTTTCTCTACCTGAAGGAGGCTCAAAGCGGCTTACATTCGCCTCCCCTTTCCTCTCCCCACAACAGACACCCTGTGAGGTGGGTGAGGCTGAGAGAGCTCAGTCAGAACAGCTTTATCAGTGCTGTGGCGAGCCCAAGGTCACCCAGCTGGCTGCATGTTGGGGAGTGCAGAATCGAACCCGGCTTGCCAGATTAGAAGTCCGCACTCCTAACCACTACACCAAGACTTTTTAATTTTTGCTTTTCCAGGTTCTGGATGAAATGCATTTTTCAGCCCGTTACTTTATGTTTCCTTTTACTACCACCACAGATAACTGGGGAGGTTATAATAGATTTTATATACTTATTCATTGAACAAGCAGCAGCTTTCTTTTTATATACAAGTCCCAAAACTATCAGCCTGTTAGAATGTTCTTTGCCAAGTTAGCAAAAGGCCCTCCCCCCCATCCAAGTCAGACTGAAGCTCTAGCCACAATTTACAGAATTATTAACTTCAAAACCCGTGATGAACTACATATTTGCCCATTTTGTTCTAGCAGACTCTTAGTCTGATACTTCTCTCATAATAACTTAATTTTCTTGTAATAGCCTGTCTCAATGCCTGGGTTTTGGCATGATTACACAACCATGCTGCTGCCCGCAATAGATTATCCCAAAAGAGACATCCCAAACAAATCAATACCTGCAAACACCTGCGTAGCCAGGAGACTGGATCGGCTGAAATGCAACCTGAGGTCTAGGAATCCGAGTCCTGACGAATCCAGACTTGCCATGCTTCTCAAACTGATCCATGTTCTTAGCCAGGACAAAAAAAAATACTAGAGTTTTTTAGCCACAGAGTGAAGGTGACACCAGTCCATCAGGGTGTTCTTTCAAAGTATCCGGAGACAGGGGAAGTCACTGGAGCAGCTGAGCATTGTTCGGCAGCTGACTGTACGGAGCACCAGTTTTGGCGCCACCCACTCATGTCACAGGATTGCTACTAATTGGACAGCAAATCTTCCTCTCTTTTTTTTTTTCCTTTCTCACACACCCGGTGAGAACAGCGAGATAGAAATCTGGTCAACATACCCACAAACTTCAAATGCCAGCCAGCCTGCCTCTTATTCCAAGAAGTGTAATCAGCTGTCTTGCGCTTAGAACAAGAAGAAGCAGCCGGGTTTCACGGTCAGAAGCTCAGAGGACTTCCTTACTGAGAGGCAAAGCAACCGGGATCTGAAGTTTCTCTGTGGCTGCCTGTTATTGTCTAATGCGGGGATAGTCGACCTGTGGCCCTCCAGATGTACATGGACTACAATTCCCATGAGCCCCTGCCTGCAAACGCTGGCAGGGGCTCATGGGAATTGTAGTCCATGGACATCTGGAGGACCACAGGTTGACTACCCCTGGTCTAATGCAAGACAAAATGCAGAAGGTCCGTCAAAACAAGGCTAATCTACATCTAACATTTGGCCCTTACAAAAGCAACCTGGGGTCAGAGATCCTCCCCCTGTGGCTTTTTGGCAACCGTAATGGGAGGGATGAAGCTCAAATGCTTTGGCCACCCCATGAGAAGGAAGGACTCCCTGGAGCCTAATGCTGGGAGCGATTGAGGGCAAAAGAAGAAGGGGACGACAGAGAATGAGGTGGCTGGATGGAGGCACTGAAGCAGTCGGTGCAAACATAAAAGGACTCTGGGGAATGGTAGAGGACAGGAAGTCCTGGAGGATCATTGTCCATGGGGACGCGATGGGTCGGACACAACTTTGCACCTAACAACAGCAGGAGGGAGGGCTACTTGTCTAGTTTTTTTTTTTAAGTTTGGATATACGTACATATACGAGAGCCAACTTGGCGTAGTGGTTAGGAGTGTGGACTTCTAATCTGGCATGCTGGGCTCGATTCTGCGCTCCCCCACGTGCAACCAGCTGGGTGACCTTGGGCTCGCCACGGCAATGATAAAACTGTTCTGACCGAGCAGTGATATCAGGGCTCTCTCAGCCTCACCCACCCCACAGGGTGTCTGTTGTGGCGAGAGGAAAGGGAAGGCGACTGTAAACTGCTTTGAGCCTCCTTCGGGTAGGGAAAAGCGGCATATAAGAACCAACTCTTCTTCTTCTACATCAAGATGTAATGTTGGTTATCAGAGAGCTTCAGAATTTACAATTATACTTACAACCAAACCAAACGCCCTGTGGGACACAAGATGGGACTTCAGTGCTTGACCCGACTTGCTACATTGAGTGGAAAGGGGGCAGAAGGGGCTTCCAGCTTCCCTCTATGCCACTTTTGTCAGCAGTAATAGCTGGGGGGGAGGGGTTTGAAAGGAACCCCAACCCCCTCATGGCCATTTCCGCTAGCAAAAACAGCATGAGAGGGAAGCTGGGAGTCCCTCTTTCACTGTGATCTGGAGGCCAATGGAGCAATGGCATACTTTTAAAACTTCATACAAGTTGCTACATGGGACAAATCTTCAGGTCAGGCTCCTGTGTCACACACAAAGTCCAATCCAGCACGAAGACTATCTCGTGCAGAATCTAGGTGGCATTTCTGTCTTAAGCAATGCCCATTCAGGGTGGGAGCTGCTGATTAATAAGAGGTTAATAACAGGGTCATATAGGAGATGCTTCATTTGGAACAACATTAATAAACCACCAGAGATTACACGCTTTTATCGGCCCTATGCCGGGAGTAAAACAAAAGAGGCAAAATGAACTGCTTCGGGTGACCATCACAATCCCAAGCATGTTTCAAGCATATCCTAAGAAACAGACCACAGAAACATGACGTAGTTCAATAACATGCATGTTTTTTCAGAACTAAGTCCCAGTGAATTTGGTTAAACCTATGTGCAGACAAAAATGTGTTCACAAGACTAGTGTCTATTCAATGAAGAGATGGAATGGTTCCACGTAGTTGAGAACAGAGTCTCTGTGTTATCTTTTATTAGAGAGAACCAAGTTGACGCCTAACATTGTGCAAGCTTTCAAGCTAACCAGAACTCTATTTCAGGCTGGATGTTACAAAATTTAAAAGTGAAAGAAGTGTGGGAAGTAGGTTCTTCAGGTCGTGATGTTACAACCTGATCTTACAAGCATCTTTGATGAAATGCACGCAGCCACAAATGGATTGACTCTTGAGATTGTCACTGAAACATTGTTATGGCTATGATCTTAACTGGGGCCCAAAATTAAACAAAAACATTGGAGATTTACATCTAAAACTATGCTATTCATATAAAATAGCACCTATGGGATGTGCTGTGGTCCCAAGCCAATGGAAAGGTCATGGCAATGATTTACAGAACATGAAAGAGATGCAAGATCCGAACACAGATCGCCTGTACCTGTGTGTCTCAAATGCTGTTGGAGGGAGGAAGGAAAAGCAGGAGGGGTGGAAGTGTGAGAAATAAGGGGAAGGGGGATGGGGGACTCTAGCACCATTCATTTTTTTCCAGCAGGAAAGAGACAGCTGATTCCATTCATCTCTACTTCTGAGCCTTTTATTCTCTTTTTAAAAGAATATTTGTGTAATATTTAAAATTTAACAAGCCCAGCAGGAATCACTATCAATTTTAATAACCTTGAAACATGCAAGAACAAGAGTTAAAACAGCTTTGATGTTATCCTAGTAGAAACTTTCACAACAGCAAGAATGGCAGAGGCCCATGTCAGTGGGAAAAGAAACCCAATTAAAATAATGTGTGAGAACTTTGATATTTGTAGCTCAAATTTTAAAGAGCAGAAAGTAACACAACGGGAATTAATTTCTTGCCAGGGATAAGAAGTGTTCTGTTCTCTTTTTTAAATCTTTGCAAAACAGGTTCCAAACCTATCTGGCTATCATTCAGAATAATAGCATAGTATGTTAAAACCTTGCATTTTCATGGAAAGGATGCAAAAGGTAGCAGCTTAAACTGGGCAGAGTAAGAAGTGGAATCACCCTGAAGTGAGCCAAAGGATCCGATGCAGCAACCAGTTCCAATGTGTTGGACTTACAATTTCAGCAGCTGCCATACTTGCAAAGACACTGCAGAATTCCAATTAAAAAGCAAACACACACCCTTGCCCCTCCCCAGCCATTTATCAGTTCAATGTCTATACCATCTACGCATATCTAGATTCAAAGTAACACTCGATGTCCTTACGAAAGGACAATTAAACTGTGCATCTTTACAAGGTGTACATGGCAACTAAAATAAAAAGAAAAGATTCTTCTCTCCAAGTGCATGATAAAGTTAATCTTTTACCTAGGTCACACACAAAAATTCCAAAGAACAACCTGAACAAATTAATGGTTCAAAAAGTGTGAGACCACTGAAACCAGATTTACAGCCAGGATTTACCTTCAAAGGAGATGGCCAAGAAGAGATTGGGCCAGGGTGCCAGACAGGAATGCCCACAAAAAAGGGCAAACTAAGGTGACAAGGCCAAAATGCCCCCAGAGAGATTGCTTAGGATGCAGAACCTCTGGTCTGGGGGAGGTGGCCTGCTACAATAAGCCTTGAAGGTGTTCACACTGTTCAGCTTGGAGTGGGGCCAGACTTGGAGGAAGGCCCACCCAGAAGTAAGACATGGGGGCCAGAAAACCACAGGCCTGGCACACTGCATGCATTCATGGCACTACTGTATTAACTATCAACCAAGCTTTTCTTACACTCATGGACCCCAAGGCTTATGATGCAGCTTGACAAATCCCAGGTGTCAGATTAGCAGGGCATCTAGAAATTTCATTGTGGTGCCAACTTTTGCTGTCTCAGCAATATGCCCACAAAAAACCCTGCAGGCTGAAATACAAACCTAGCTCATACAAGTAGGGGCAGGCTTCTACAGTAAATAATATATATATATGTCAAGTTGCCATGCTATCAATCAGACAATATTCTAGAAGCCTCTTGTAAAACATGAAATGTACAGAGATAATCATGCACATGGAACTGCAGGAAGAAAGGGGAAATGGATAGACTTTGAGCCATTTCGGATCTCAAGCAGGCCACTCAAAAGAGCTGCCCAAGGCATCTTTGCATGGCTTCCATGTAAACCGTGTACAATAAATGCAAAGCACCTATGCGTGCTTAGTTGGCATTCTTTGTGGATCTTGTGCAGGCATGCTAACAAAGCAGGTGTCACTACTTTGCACAGGTTGTAGCACAGTCTGAACACAATCTAGAAACCATGCAAAGTCACACAGAGACTTGCCAGCCTCACTTTTAAATCGTGCCTCCAACTGCTCTGTTAAAGTCGAAAAGTCACCAAAATGTAACACACAGGTACTCTGCAAGATACACAATGCTGAATATTGCCCCCCTTCCATCTTCTAGTCATGGATAATCAGGGTAGTGTACAAAAGGGATTTACCAGAATTCGTTTTTTAATAGAGTCAAGTAGCTGAGCAAAACATATTCACACAAAGGACTGATTCTCACATACTCTGAGGCATAAGAAAGACCCCAAATTGCCCCTCCTTTTCTAGGGTCCTGACACTGTCATTTTGTGAAAGCCCAACTGCATGCCAAAAAAAGAAAAGAAAAAAAGAAAGAAAAATAGAGCATGGTACCCTAAAAATAACAAATCTCCTATTTTCCCATTATTGCACAGGACTTGAAATTTTCTGGTTCTGTCATATAGGTTGAATTTTCACATCTGAATAATGGGAGAGAAGCAGAAGGATCCCACATCTGAGGGCTGTGCCAGCCAGCACTTCATCTACTTCTTGAGGGTGAAAAGGCTTTAGCAAATTTAATGCCCCACTTTTTGACTCTCCTAAGGGCCATCAAGGCAGCTAACAAATTTAAAACACACATATTAGTCCATCTTGAGGAGGAAAGAAATAACTTTACTCCAGTGTGAGAGGTAGGAAAATACATAAGGATACACCTAGGGTCGATCATGTTAGATCCCTCCTTCCTCCGCCCATGCCACAGATCTCGCCGCAGTGACATCAAGGCATGCAAAGGCAAGCTGAGTCCATATCGCCACTTCAAAATGTTTCCGTGCTCAAAACTCTCATCAGCATCTCTACAATGCAAAGCCATTTACCTTTCAGCGGATCGATGCCAGCACCTTGAGAAGTCTAGCAGCAGCCATCTCTCCGAACAACATAAACATGTACGTAGACAGCAAATGCACAAATGCTACCGTCACTTAAAAGGGTTTTGTTCTCTCAATCCAATTGCTTTCCTGAGTGCATAAATCCTAATCAGATCACAGCTGGGGCAGTATGTCAGAGGGGCATAATGCCCTATCCATTTGGAGGCTCATAAGCAGCTTTAAAAGCACCAGAGTGTTATGCGACAAACAGAGGATTAGGCCTTCAGGTGGGGGACTAAGCGCACCAGGAGCAGATCACGCTGCAGAAGTAGCCTCTGTATTTATGGCATAAGCAAACTACCAGCAGATGGAGATCGGGTGAAGCAGGAACTCCCCCGCAGCCCTAAGAACCGGCATAGTCCGCTGCTGGTGCACGGATTATAATGAAGAAGCTTTAAGACAATTATTGGACTCTAAATTTTATTTAAAAATACCCTTTAGCTTTCCTGAAGATCTAACTAAACTCATTAAGTGATGGTACATGAGGGTTTGTCACAAGATTTTATTTCTAAACAAGAGGCTAATTTCGGGGTGAATGATTTCCCATCTATTCCGTACCTTTATTTGTTACCTAAAATTCATAAAAGTTTAGAAAAACCTCAGGAACGCCCATTAGCAGCACAGCTAGGATCAGTATTGGAGCCTCTATCTAAATTTATAGATTTCCATTTGAAAAAACAAATACTACAATCCCATGTGATCCTTAAAGATTCTACTCACTTTATTAATCTTATATTGAGAATGCTTATATTGTTTGAATAAAGTTTTTGCCATCGACAGTTTGAAAACTACTACTTTTTGTCTACTTGTCTACTTGTTGGTGCCCAGCAGGGTGCCAAAGCTATACAAGCTCAGCTGAGAGCCACTTCGCAACCTGCAATGAGAAACTTCAACCCACACAGCAAGTTATATCTCATTCCCAGAGGCTCTATCCAATTTATTCAGGGTGTGGTAATAAATTTTCACCCACAGTTTCACTTGTAAGGGAGAGAACATTGTTAGATAAATTTTCCATACTTCCACAATACATCCCATGAGATCTGATATACACGCCATACACTTGCCAACAGCCAAGCAATAAGATACCTTCTTTTTCAGATAAGAACTTTACTGAACTACTTCTCTGTCACACTGCTACCCAACAAGAAAAGATGGTCACTGACAATCTATTCTTAAGAGAAGAGTATATTTGTTCCTCAGGTTAGAAAAATGATTGGTTCCAATCAATGAATTTACTTTGATCAAAAGCTGAAGCCCGAACACCAAGAAGGGGGTGGTAGGGGAGGCAAACACACACACATATTACACCACAACCTGAGAGCCAGTTTTGTGTAGCACTTAAAGAGCAGTGGGCTCTAATTTGGAGAAAGGGGGTTGGATTCTCCACTCCTCCACATGCAGCCAGCTAGCTGACTTTGGGCTAGTGATCCTTCTCTTTGAGCAGTGGTTCTCAACCTTGGGGTCCCAACCCCAAGTGGGGTCACCCGGCCCCTTCCGTGGGGTTGCTAGGTTGGTGGCCACTGCCGCCGTGGCAGGTGGCAGTGGCAGGCAGCAGCCGGCAGTGGAGGAGCCATGGCAATTTTCTCATTAAAAAGCCAACAAACGAAAACCCATTTTAGTAGTGTGCTAAGGAAATCACCATTGTCCCCCCCCCCAAAAAAGAACTGATAACAAATCACGTTATTTTGGTATCACAGTACTTCTAACCAAAGAGAGACAACCCAAGATTCAGCAGGAACTTGATCTCTAGCCCGGACAGGACTGGCTGGTCTGCAGTCTCTACTGGCATTATTCCTATGCAACTGGACGAGCAAGGGACCACTGAAACTCAAAAAGAAAACCAGCCAGTCAGAGGATATAAGAACTTTTGTTAGCAGGCCTAGCATGACCACTGTGAACAAAATACAGTTGCCCATTTCATAAAAATAAGAAGAAAAGTGGTTTCATTTTCATGCAAAAAGTATATACATATCTCACAAGCAATTAGCCTCTAGCTCTTCATGGAATTAAAAGAGAGACTGCAGTAGTTTCTCTTGGAATAAAATGCCACCCTTCAGGTTTGTGTTTTGAATATCAGTCAGCTTCTTCAGCGTGGGAAGGATGTGGCTCTTCAAAATTAGAAAAGCCGTTATAAAGAAAGCAGCTTGGTGAACCAACTTGGTGTAGGAGAGCCAGCTTGGTATAGTGGTTAGGAGTGCGGACTTCTAATCTGGTGAGCTGGGTTCGATTCTGCACTCCCCCACATGCAGCCAGCTGGGTGACCTTGGGCTCTCCATGGCACTGATAAAACTGTTCTGACTGAGCAGTGATATCAGGGCTCTCTTAGCCTCACCCACCCCACAGGGTGTCTGTTGTGGGGAAAGGGAAGGGAAGGGGATTGTAAGCTGCTTTGAGACTCTTTCAGGTAGAGAAAAGCGGCATATTTATTTATTTTTATTTGTTTTATGTATAATTATTATACTTGTATACTGCCGCTCTCTGACTTGCCATCTCACGGTGGTTCACAACATGCAATAAAATACCTATTCATAAAACAGTCAATTAAAATCCCAGCAATAATAAGTCCCCAATTATAAAAACATAAAAATAAGGACATAAAAACAAGATGGCGGATTAATGTAAAAGCTTATCCCGACCTCACAAGCAGCTGAACCAGTATGGACTGGGAAGCCAGAGATGCAAAGCTAGAAATAAGAAAGATGAAATAATTCAGGGTGGATCAACCAGTGGATCCAGGCTGATCTAATATCTAAGCCTGGAATCAGGGGAGGGGGGACCAGATCACACTCCCAGGTACTCCGTGCACCTCACCTCCACCAAATGCCTGGCAGAAGAGCTCTGTCTTGCAGGCCCTGGAGAACCCAGAGAGTCCTGATAGGGCCCGCAGCTGGTCTTGGAGCTCATTCCACCAGGTTAGGGCCAGGACCGAAAAGGCCCTGGTCTAGGCCAGGCGTGTTTCCCGGGACCCTGGGATCATTAGCAAGTACATACCCACAGAGCCAAGTGCCCTGCGGGGGGGCATAGGGAGGTAAATGGTCCCTTCTTCTTCACTGGCAGGGGCTCTGAAGCCATGACACGCCACACAAGGTGCAGGCAATACCAAAAGAGTTATCAGGTGCAGCAGTCTGTGAAATAATACTGAAGGCTTTGGCTCATGCAAGAGAAGAATCCATGAGCTGCTACTGAAATGTATCTTGCTTACTCCCTAATAACACCACTGTTATCAATAGTGTCCGAAAACTATTGAGGCCGGGGGTAACTACAATGGTCCAACACTAAAATCAATAGCTATATAATCTTGTAAAAAAACAAAAACCAAAAAAGGCCAACCAAGGTGACACAAACCAGCATGCAAGCCATCAAGAATCCCAGAATTCTTACTGAGGTTGGATGTTAAGAACTTTTAAAGATAAAGGAGTAGAAAAACCCACATCTTTCAAATCACGCTCTTAAAAGTCCCTTAGTCAATGGAAACCAAGCGGAAGAGCATTACCTTAAATTGTAGGAGGGAACCCATAGGCAAAATCTTTTCCCAAGTTGAGTTTCCTTCTGTTGAGATATCCCAAATTTTATCAGATGCATTCAGGAATGTTTAAAGTTGAAACAGGTTGAAAGTAGTGGTGATGGTTCAAGGCAAAGTTTAAGAACAAAATCCATCTCACATTCCCCTTTTTCTTTTTAACATAACAGCTTGATGAGGTGTTCTGGAGAACTCTCAAGTGGTGGGAACACAGCTGCGTGTCATCTGGGCTGATCTTAATAAAAGCTATTATTTTTGTTTGTTTGTTTTTTGAAAATCAGTGGACCACTTTGCAGAAGAAATACCGTGCTATGAAAGGGTCCCTGCTTAAGAGGATACCTTCTCCGCATGAATTATATTTATGCCTTCCCTTTGAGCTGTGCCAAATTACAAGGCACCTCACAAATCTAAACAGTAATTACATTCAGCAGTAACAAAAACAAGGAACAGACAAATCCGTAAACCAAAAGCCTGCATTATAGGGTATTGTTCAAAAAATAAATTTGGTGATTCACCCTGCTTCCTCAGCTGCAGGAAATTCCAGGGAGCAGGCCTCTGTGCAGGATCTGTTTTTCCCTGTAATATGAATACAGCAGAGACACAGAGTCTGTGTAATGTATGTTTAGAAGCCTGCATGTGAAGCAGAACACGCTGCAAGCAAACATGAAGGCAATGCTGCACCTGCATCAGATTCCCACCGGCAACATATGGAATCTGCAAAGCTGCCACCATTCCAGCTCCCATCCCCCTGACTCTCTCTTTGCTCTAGCTTAAACTGCATCCTTCTTAGTTCCCTGCCCAAAATTTTAGAAATTTTAAATTGAAAATAAAGCAACACATTGTCAGTTCAAGGCTGAACCGAACAGAATATTGTATGGTCCAAAATGACCGTAAGGCAGCACAGGCCCACTCACTTACCTGGACACGACAGGATACTGTTTTCTAGCTCCAGTGCTACTGCAGCAGTTGGTACACACAGGTTAAGCTGTGACTGCACATACAATTTAAACATGCAACAGCACCAAGGGAAACAACATCTCAGATGATCTCCTACCTTATGAAGGTCAGTTCTGAATGTCTTTTTTTAAAATGTTAATAACCTGTGAATTCAAGCCAGCCACTGTCCCTACAAAAAAACCCAAACACCTATCAACAAAACATCTCCAACCAGTATTCTTTTTGTTTGTATCTGTGTGGCTTGAATGTTATTATCAACTTCAAATTATTAAACTAATAATAAAAGTCTTAAGAGATTTGTTTATCTACATTCACAGCTGTCTTACCCTGAAGCCAAAAATTTGTTTCCTGGTTCCCAGAACACTTCCTTTTTCCTTTACCCTCCTCATTTGCTTTCTGCTATGCAATAAACTCTGGTGGCCAGTTTTCTGAGTAAACAAAGAGTAGACTTGGAAAAGGCATTACTTGGTCCTGCTTAATAGGTCTGGTATTTCACTTAATCACAGAATCATAGAGATGGAAGAGTCCATGCAGGCCATCTAGTCCTGTGGTCCCCAACCTTTCTATCACCGGGGTCCGGTCAACGCTTGACAATTTTACTGAGGCCCGGGAGGGGGTAGTCTATTGCCAAGGGACGTTGCCACCTGCGCCCCTGCTCCACTTGCTTTCCCGCTGGCGCCCCTGACTTCCCGCTGCCCACTGGGGGGTGCTGCCAGCAGCAGCTGTGCAGTGCCATGCCGAGGGGGAGCCCCAGCCATGGCGGCCACTGGAGAACACCAAAGGTGAGCTGGCGGCAGAGTGGCAAGGCAGCAGAGGCAGCAGCCAGGGAGAAGGATGAGGAGGAGCCGTGGCCCGGTACCAACTGATCCATGGACCGGGACCGGTCTAGTCCATCCCCCTGCTCAGTGCAGAATCAGCCTAATCTCTGTAGGGCTTGCACCTCATCATTGTCCCGTTTACCATGTATGAGTGCCACAATTTGTCATATAACACATCCTTCTTGTGTCTTTTCACGTCTGGCAAATATATAGGGTTGCCAGCTCTAGGTTAGGAAACCCCTGGAGATTTGGGGATGGAGCTAGGGGGGTCAACTTTGGGGGGGATGCCAGCGATGTATAATGCCATAGCATCTGTACTCTAAATCAGCCAGTTTATCCAAGGGAACTGATCTCTGTAGTCTGGAGGTCAGTCATCATCCTGGGAGATCACATGCAAGGTAAAACTCAGTCCTCCCCAAACTAGGTACTAATAGTGATGTCTGGCCAGGCCTTTGGGAACAGCATGAGGTGAATCTCCTGTCTTTTCTGATGGATGTAGAAATCCTGAACAGACACAATGCCACATTATGCTTTTAATGCATGTCGCAAAATCCATTTCTTCTCCAAGCAGCTGCTTTTTAAATCAGCTGCTAAGGATGTATACGCGCCAGCCCCACTCCCCAGTTCCTATACAACTGACAGGATTTCCTTCAACTGTGATAAGGGTGTTATTTGCAAATGCCAACTCACTTTTGAGATTCAGCTTGGCTGGAAAAACACAGCTGAAGCCAGTGTACTGTTGTGTTTATCCATCCTCCTCCCAAAAGGATATCCTTCCATTTCTATGGTACAAGGATATCACCTGCTATTGAGGTAACAGGAATAAAATACAGTGCACCCTTCTTACTTGGATGCTTTGACCCTTCAGCCACGAAGAAAAAAATCTTGCCTTTTTCACAGTAACTCTGGGTCCATCTTCAGTTCCCAGAAGCAGTATTGTACTTAGCACAGCAATATCAAAAAGGAATCTCAACAGTCTAATCTGATTAACTAGACTGCACTCTGTGCAAATTTATGCTGGAATGAAATTGTGTTAAATTGTTAAAGTACCTGAATACTCCTGGGGCTTTTTTTGGGAGGGGAGGGGGGTTATTTACTGCAAAAATATTAACAGACCTATCCTTTAGGACAGGGGTATTCAACCTGTGGTCCTCCAGATGTTCGTGGACTACAATTCCCATGAGCCCTTGCCAGCAAATGCTGGCAGGGGGTCATGGGAATTGTAGTCCATGGACATCTGGAGGACCACAGGTTGACTACCCCTGCTTTAGGAGTTATTTCCAGTGATATTTTAATCCATCATCAACTTCTGAAAATAAACCAAATTAGATGGGGATGGACAATGATTAAGAGCTTGTTGACACACAGAAGAGATGATTAGCAACTGGAGTTGTAAACCACAAGCCTATGCATATACAGGTGACATGATTATTTCAATAGCTTCTGCTAATTTGTAGGAAGAGGAAAATAGTTTTAAATTGAACCCTGTAAATTGCCTACAGATAGCAGCCGGGAATAGCCACAACCTCAATGCAGTTAATTTTGAGAAGTCAACAGGCAGATTTCACAGCACTGCTACTTAGAGCTTCACCAATGTTTTTTATATCCATGTCATGGCGTTTTACAGAATTATGGACACAAATTCAAGAGAAAATCTGAATTTCCTGAAATCTGAGCAGGTGTACATTGTGGAAGCTGTTTCTTTTTAAGAGATTCGCCACACAATGTACATTGGAGGAGTGTAAGTTTAGTAACTATGAATTTAAAATGTCCCAAAGAAATGCAATAGTTTCCTCCTTATCCCAAAGCATGCTTAAAAAAAAATAAGCAGCTTCTCACTTAAAGGAAACAAAGCAGAATTACTTGAGGTCCACATGTCACTGCTTCCCTGGATTATCTCTGTTTATCTGCCTACCGTCCCCACCCCCACCCCCAATCTGGTTGCCAGATGCCCCTTACTGTGACCCTGCCCCTTATTCCACAACATCCTTATTTTGTAGAATGAAAACATTGCCCTATGGCAAACAGAGCTACCTGGGCTTTTAACACAGGCTGTTTGGACCAAATAGCAGAGGCAGACATGGATAGCCTCAGGAAGAGTGCTTGCACTCGAAAGCTCACGCCTTGAATAAATCTTTGTTGGTCTTAAAGGTCCTACTGTACTCTGATTTTATGGATTGAGAAACTTACCCAATTCTGAGGAAAGAGTAGCGTTCGCTCAGATCCAGGACCATGAATCAGGGACACAGCAAAAAAGTTTTGGAGCCAGAAGACTAAACTTTTTAGCCTTAACCATCATAGGCAGTTCTGGCAAGCCAGAAAATGGCTGAATCTACCTGTTAATAGGAAAGTTAGTAAGTGGTGTAGACAGGGAACCATACACACAAAGGCCTCAAAGGGGAAAATGAAGGTACTCATTTCTTCAAGTGAGAAACTTTCTTCCTAAAAAAGCATAACTTCCTCATAAATTTCCACTCAGGCTGCTTCATCTATAAATAGGCTGGTTTAACAATGGATACACGTGAGAATAAAATCAACTTCCTCACATCTTGGTTGACCACATAGTCATGAAATGACTACCTCGGGATATAGCTATATTAAAACCTGCAACAAACTGTCAGGATTGTCCTCACAAAAACTGCAGGACTCTAAATATGTTTATGTCTTGGCTCAGTTCCTTAAGCAAATGAACTGAGTATTCCCAGTTGAGGGATTAGTACCCCCGCTCTCATCACAGAATCCAATCCCAAGGATTAGCTGAAGGAATGATTCTTAGTAGTATAGGTTTATTAGCTGTACAGTATGCATTTTGTATCAAAACACTAAACATCCTTTTCCTCATGTCGTTTCATTTTCCTTCTTTGTAGGCTTTCTCCTTTATCCCATTACTTCACTAAATTGTCCTCACACTGCTACATTCAGAGAGAGCGATCCTAAAGAGGTCTGCACAGAACCCCTACTCAGATCTATTCAAAGCAGCTTACTCTGGGGAAAGTCCTTTAAGGCTGCCCTGCCTGGGAATTTTCTGACAGAAGGCTCTGGCGTACAATTTGTTACAGAAACGTACACAGGTGAAGTAGTCACGTGGTCACATGTCCCAATGAATTACATAAACATTCAAGGTGAGTGGCCATGTTAGTCTGTCCATAGCAGTAGAAAAGAGCAAGAGTCCAGTATTGCCTCAAATACTAACAAAATTTGTAGAAGAGTTGGTTCTTGTATGCTGCTTTTCTCTACCCGAAGGAATCTAAAAGAAGCTTACAGTCACCTTCCCTTTTCCCACAACAGACACCCTGTGATGTAGGCAAGGCTGAGAGCCCTGATATCACTGCTCAGTCAGAACAGCTCTATAAGTGCTGTGGTGAGCCCAAGGTCACCCAGCTGGTTGCATGTGGAGGAGTGGGGAATCAAACCTGGCTCGCCAGATTAGAAGTCAGCGGTCCTAATTACTATACCAAGCTGGCTCTGTGACATTTGTGACAATGTATAGCAGGGTATGAACTTTTGTGAGTACAAGCTTTTGTTACTCATTGCTTGCATCCATAAACATTGCTTGAACTCATAAACGTTCAAGTAAAGTGACTGACCATCTAGGTCGGTTGACCTACAATGAGGCTGACATGTGATAGCTGCAAATTGATGGACCACCGTAGAGAGTTAGCAGCCACTGACAGAGAAGCAGAAGTATTTCACAGTCAGAGTAGTTCAGCAGTGGAATAGGCTGCCTAAGGAGGTGGTGAACTCCCCCTCACTGGCAGTCTTCAAGCAAAGGTTGGATACACACATGTCTTTGATGCTTTAGGATGCTTAGGGCTGATCCTACGTTGAGCAGGGGGTTGGACTAGATGGCCTGTGTGGCCCCTTCCAACTCTATAATTCTATGATACTATGTGGCCGCAATCACCACAGCAAACCCACATTCTGAATCACTAACTACTACAGAGATTCGAGCAGCCACCAGAGACTTAAGCAGGGAGGTTATTATTATTATTATTATTATTATATTTATACCCCGCCTCCCCCCGAAGGCTCGAAGGTTACATGAGGCTCAGCATCAAGGAGGGACTGAGTCAATCCTTCCAGTATGCAAATATATAATCTGGATTATTCACTAATTATATTTACATCACAACATCTAAAAACTCATAGAATCATGGAGTTGGAAGAGGCCATACAGGCCATCTAGTCCAACCACCTGCTCAACGCAGGATCAACCCAAAGCATCCTAAAGCATAACAACTAATTTTACACAACTCATTTTACAATTGACAAAACCAGGGCACCAAAGACACTGAGAGCAATTGTAAAAATCCATTTACTTTTGATTACACTATTCCAACCTCTATTGCATCTTTTCTCCACACTCTAAGTAGTTTGCAATATGGTTCTTTTTAAGAGACAAAGAAAGGGATGTGGGGGAGGCTCAGTTTAAGCAATTAAAGTTCTACCTAGCACAGAAAACTAATAATTGCTCCTCATCCATTAAATCCCATACCGTCTTATGTTGCTTGTAGGGTATTTACAAGATTCATTACAAAATGCTAATTAGTGTAGAAATATTTCCTTGAGACTATATTGTATGTAATTGTTTAACCATGACTACATTTGGTCTACAATTAATATGTTATGGCATGCATTATTATATTACTGAAGCATTCAGTGTTGTAAAGTCTAATTCTGTATCTGAATACTTTATGGTGATCATGTAAGACTGCCAAATACTTTGTTTACTATAAAACTACGCACAGATTTAAATTTAGCAAAAACTAAGCCACACGTGCTAAGGTGGCAAAGTGTCAAGCAGCTTGTACCTCTCTCAAGTACGGTGCATATTTACAATTTTTCTTGCAGAAAAAATAAGGTATGGTATTTCTAAATTATAGAAATATGCTAAGTAGTACAAATGTATATGCTGAACTTTAAATGATGTGTTTTTCTTTGTTGTTGGTAAAGTAGTTTAGGCTTTTAAGGAAGCATTGAATATATCTATATTTCTGCTACCCCACCATCCAAATGTGGAGTTGGAATCCATGGCTTCAAAACTTTCAAACATTTTATTTCTCTAGATATCACAGATCAGGTATTTTCTATATCCCCCCCTTTATAATCCGCCCCTCCTGGCATACCAACTCTGTATTATGGAGGTTTTTGGGGTTTTTTTTAAGAAATCGGGGTTTGCAAAACGTAACAGGGCAGACCAATTGATTATACCTGGTATCTGTTGGTAAAGGTAAAGGTATCCCCTGTGCAAGCACCGAGTCATGTCTGACCCTTGGGGTGACGCCCTCTAGCGTTTTCTTGGCATACTCAATACAGGGTGATTTGCCATTCCCTTCCCCAGTCATTACCGTTTTACTCCCCAGCAGGCTGGGTACTCATTTTACCGACCTCACAAGAATGGAAGGCTGGGTCAACCTTGAGCTGGCTGCTGGTATTGAACTCCCAGCCTCATGGTCAGAGCTTCAGACAGCATGTTGGCTGCCTTAGGCTCATCTGTTGGTACTGCTAGCTAATTACACCACCATGAAGAGTTTTGATTATACAACATGCAAATCCATTGGTACACAAACTTCTGGCATGATGTTTGTTTAAAGATTCTTTTTCCTACTGCAAGGAGCTTGGTAGGAAAATATTTGTGTACTGTTTAAATGCAAACACACAGATGTATATCTGAACAAACACAACATACTTTCTAAGGGATAGTCTAACATAATGTAACTAAAAACCTTTCAATAGAAGAGTATTATAAAAGTCACAAGTGATTATATCCCAGATAGATCCTTCAAATGTACACAGAAAAGTCTCACAACATTGTAGATACACAACTACTCCATTTGTCAGCTGTCCCTGAAAATGAGGGGGAAAAGAAAGGGGGGGGAGAGATAGCACAGCAAACAACATATATTTGTGTTTGAGATTCTTCTGAAGTAATCATAAGACTGGTTAGATTAGAATGAGAGAGACCCTGGTTCAAACCCCCAAGTCCAGCATTCATGGATTCAGCATTAAACAGGATGTTGGACTAGAATTAGGGGTTCCCAAAGTGGTCAGTACACCCTCCCTAGGGGCTGTAGAAGGGCAGTGAGGAACTTTAGGGCACTGGGGTGAGGCGGTGAGGAATCTGACTGTTCCTGCTGCAGCTTTGTTTTCCTAGCAAGAGATGTTCCAAGGTTGCTTGTCATTGCTTGCCTCTGGGTGGTCACCCATCCCAGTGCTGACCAGGGCCAACCCTGCTTAGCCTCCTGAAAAAAGCAACAGTTTCCCAAGCTGGGTTGGATGGGATTCATATTCCTGCTGAGTTCCTTCCCAGATCTGGGGCCAAGGGACCAAACCCTATGAAGATAGGTTGAGGGACTTGGGAATGTTCAGCCTGGAGAAAAGGAGGTTGAGAGGGGACATGATAGCCCTCTTTAAGTATTTGAAAGGTTGTCACTTGGAGGAGGGCAGGATGCTGTTTCTGTTCGCTGCAGATGAGAGGACACGCAGTAATGGGTTTAAACTTCAAGTACAACGATATAGGCTAGATATCAGGAAAAAAAATTCACAGTCAGAGTAGTTCAGCAGTGGAATAGGCTGCCTAAGGAGGTGGTGAGCTCCCCCTCACTGGCAGTCTTCAAGCAAAGGTTGGATGCATACTTTTCTTGGATGCTTTAGGATGCTTAGGGCTGATCCTACTCTTTGATTCTATGATTCTATGACTCCACCCCAGAGCCCCAGGAATTTTTTAACCAGCTTGGTGTAGTGGTTAGGAGTGCGTGTAGTGGTTAGGAGTCTAATCTGGCATGCTGGGTTTGATTCCGCACTCCCCCACATGCAGCCAGCTGGGTGACCTTGGGCTCATCACGGCACTGATAAAACTGTTCTGACTGAGCAGTGATATCAGGGCTCTCTCAGCCTCATCCACCCCACAGGGTGTCTGTTGTGGGGAGAGGAAAGGGAAGGCAAATGTGTGACATTTACAAATGACTTTTCCAAAGAAATATATTTTTCCAGACTCAAACATGTCTGCTGCACAGCAACCAAAAATAAATGTAGGCAATATAGTATGTTTTGAATTTGCAATAGACCTAACACCAGCAAAGGGAGGGGGGTGTTAGAGTTGTGGGAGTCAAGGGGATGGTAGCCCGAAAAAGTTTGGGAACCAGTGGACTAGATGGCCTGTATGGCCCCTTCCATCTCTATGATTCTTGCTGGGTGATCTTGGTCCAGTCACACATTCTCAGCCTAACCCAGTCTAACAGCATTGCTGAGAGGACAAAACAGAGAAGAGGCGAACAACGTAAGCTACGCTGGGTTCTCAAGGGGGCGGGGGGAGAGATGGGATATAAATGAAGGAAATAAGTCAAATAAGCGAATCTACATTTTCACGGAAATGAGGTAACTGTTGGCTGTGGAAAAGACCAACATTTCTTGTGCTCCAAACACAAACAGCATAGTGGAAAACAACCACACGGTGGAGCAGTTGACTAGAGTTACAGAAACCAAATAAAGGCCAAAGGCAAGGTAAGCTAAGAAGGCCAAGTAACTCACAGACAAAGGAATGAAATGCCATTTGGAGCAGGCGTAGTCAACCTGTGGTCCTCCAGATGTTCATGGACTGCAATTCCCATGAGCCCCTGCCAGCAAACGCTGGCAGGGGAATTGTAGTCCATGAACATCTCATGGGAATTGTAGTCCATGAACATCTGGAGGACCACAGGTTGACTACTCCTGATTTGGAGTATTCAAAGAAAGCCTAAGGCATCCTGAAGGCCTTGATTGCAGATGCACACGAGCATGTTTAGATTTTTAACACAACTAGTGTGGTACGATGGCTAAGGGACTGGGTGAGGTCCAGAACAACAAAATTCAAGCCCCTCAACTGTCATGGAGCTCACATGGTGACTTAAGAGCCCATAACAACATCTCAGCCCAACCAATACGGTAAGTATAAAACAAAGGGGAGGAGGAGAAAAGTGCAATAAAAACATAATAATCAGTAATTTATTACAGTCATGGAACAGCAGGATAAAACATACACAGCAGGGTGGTTATAATGAAAAATTATATATATTCTTAAGAAGCAAAAGTGTCACTAAATCAACAGAACCAGTAGCTTCTGGCAGCTGCACAGAAGCTGGAAACTCTGCCCAAGTTTTCAGAATCAAGGTCTGTACATGAAAACAAGAGTCCTCCAGAACCCATTGCCTGAGACTGCCTGGACTCACTTTGCTTAACAGCAGAGACCTAGTAGAACAAGATTCTTTGACCCATGATGAGCTACTGTGGGCCTTCTCCCCCCCCCAAAAAAAAAGACACCACTATCCATATACTTCTTTTTTGCCACTTCCCAGCACCAAGGATCATCAGCCATGCTCCTTTAAGGCAGTACACAGTAGGCTCTAGCAGGCATGCTCTCAAAGGAAACAGTCAGAGGTGTCAGCACACAGGTGATGACTGCCCCTGGTCATGAGGTCAGACAAAGAGAGGTTGCTTACTCAAAATCTGTATCGGTGAAAAGGGAATTGGATTTGGCATTCAGACAAGGCAGAAACAGGAAAGCTGTGTAGATTTTATGTCATTTCCTGGAAATGGAACCAAGCATATCTGACCACCACAGATTGTTCCAGCTGCCATCTCTGTAGTCTCCAACACTCTGATTTGTATAGGAACGGATAAATAATCTTTCAAAGTCAACCACTCTCATAATAGCACCTTGAATCATGTATTTGCTTGATCTATCCAGAGGGAGAAGAGTGAGGTTATAGGGGTAAATATAGGAGGAAACAAACTGGTATGATTTAGCAGGTCTGGTTCCCATAACTATTAAAGCATGAACTCATTTCTACAAAGATTCTCTTCTTTCACAAGAAGATATAACCAAGCTGCAAACCACATGTTTCTGGACAGACTTACTCAGAGATACATTTGATTAGCTGGTTTCTATACTGGATGGCTTCCAGTTTTTGATCCTTCTTCCCAGAATGTCATGGGTACTAAAGTGTAACAGCTGTATTCTATACAAGATGCAAACAAAGGGAGCATAAAATCATGCCATATAAGATAATTCTATAACCAAACTGTGTTTATTTTTTTTTAACATCCAACCTGATGAAACATTCTGGAGAGCTTGAAGGCTTATATACTCTGTTGTGTTTTGTAGGGTCAGGAGGCAATATTGTTTTGGTAGTTATAATAAGTGATGTTGTGTCTCCCCCAAAGCAATGAGCCACTTTTGATTTACTGTTCAGCTGCTGAAAAGAGCATTTAATTAAAAAAAAAACCCGGGGGGTTGTATGGTTCTCCCCCACAGTTTGCTTTTTAAGGCCAAGTTATATTAATGTAAATTGGGGGTCTTCTAACCAGTATAAGAGGTGCATAATGTTTACCAGATGGAATAAAGACATTGAACATCCTGTGTTTTCACAGCTAGTACAGAAGTTCCATAACACTGCTCTTACTCAGACATAATATGTCCTTCTGCTGAGATATTAGGTGTAGCCGTCTTTTAGCAGAGCAGACCAGTCAAGGGAGCTCTGGCTCCCGAAGGTCAATGCTGCCGCTATCACCACCCTAAGGATCCACAAGGGTCATTATTATTTTGCATTGTTTAGGAATTTAACCACTTGCAGTGTCATCCCAAGCAGAGTTACACCGAAGCCAGTAGGCTTAGAAGGGTGCAACTCTGCTGAAGCTAACAAGGTTGGTATAGTTTTATTATTCAAGTTCTGGAAAGGAACAGGCCAGTCCCTTGTCTCCTTGTCTGCAAAGATTTCTTTCTCCTACCCAAATCTGATACATAAATCAGTGTATCATTTTGACTGGGATTTCTAAATGCTTTTCAAAAGCATGCCTGCACATCTTACACCACCTGTGGCTAATGTTTCTGTGAGCTGTGCAGACTGGAAGATGAGCAGTGTGGGTTGAGCACCTTTAAGCATGTGGCCCACAGGTAACGAAGACAAATGAGGACCCTAAAGAGTAACCACTGTACGCAAGAAATGCAAAATGAAAATCTTTCAATATCCAAGAAAACTGTCCCTGAAGTTCAAGACTGCAAAATACATTAATGGAGCAGATTCAACTGTATAGCAGTTCTCCTATGAGAAGACTATTGTACAATACTGTTTTAAACTGAGCTACAACACGATTCCCAAAGATCCTTTAGCCTTGCTCAGGGAACATGCAGATCACCAAAAACAGACTGAAGAATAGCTCTGCAGGCCGAGCATACCTTTCAGAATACCATAAGCCAGGGGTGGTCAAACTGTGGCCCTCCAGATGTCCATGGACTACAATTCCCATGAGCCCCTGCCAGCTGGCAGGGGCTCATGGGAATTGTAGTCCATGGACATCTGGAGGGCCACGGTTTGACCACCCCTGCCATAAGCATTCACCCTGTTAACCCAGAATCCAGCCCTGCTATTTGCTCCTCCGCCACTTGGGTACAAAAAGCAATCTTTTTTTCTCTTTTCAAAAAAGAAAAGCCTCCAGTTTTAGTACAGCCTCTTGGCAAAAGGAACCTTTCCAGATTAGAGACACTGGGGAGGACTCCCTGTTCAAACAATAACAGCGCGTGTTTCTTATGAGAAGCTGGAGTCTGCTGAGTAGTCACAACAGCCAACGGTCCCGTTCATTACTCAATCCACACACACACACCCCTAATGAAAAAGCTGTTGTCAGCTGACTGACACCCTCAAAATGCTGGCTTGTGTTAGACAAGATGAAGGGAAGACACCCCTTTATCTTTGCTTCATACCCAACTGCTCTCTAAGTTTGATCTAGAGTCAGCCCTGAAAAGATCTCTGCATATCCTGCCTTAACGCAGACACAAACCTTAACAGCTTCCCAAGCCCCAATCGTTCTGTTTCGCCACGAGGTCCATCACCAACAAGCTCGCCCAGGCTTCTTCCCCAAAGTATGAAGCATAGTCGCTTAAATCTCAAACAGGGGTGGTGTGTATATGTGCGCTTTAAATTACAACTTGAGTTTGCCGGATGGAAACTAAGGGAAGGATTCCTGGGCTGTATGGAGCAAGAGGAGAATATCCTGTTCCAGCTTTCTGGAATAAAAGGCAGACGTGTAAAAGAGGAGCCATTCCGGCGGCAGCAGTTAGATTTTTAGCTTTAAGCCGTTACTCCCCGCCCCCACTAGCGATCCTATTTGCACGCACGAGGAACTGCAAGCGCGATTCTGATGTTATAGGTGCACAATTCCCCTGCTATATCTGCTCCTCCAATCCCACAGTAAAAGGGGTGCCGAGCAAAGGAGTTCGGCTTGCAGGAGCTGAGATGCACCAGTGGGAATCGCTCTACAACTGATCGCAACACAATCCCCCTTTTTAAAAAAAAGTTGTGGGGTTTCTCACGCATCCTTAAGGCAACCCTCGTACTTGGGTCGCTCCTTGCCAGAGATCTCGGCAATTAAAAAAAAAATACAAATGAATCCCAGCAGTCTCCCTTCGTGATTGTATCTCCAGGGCACCATCTGATGCGCCTTTCCTTGGAAGTAAGCGGCAAAGATCACCACACGGGGCTTGCTCCAGAGTAAAAACGGCAAGGATCGTGCAGCGATCGCTTCTCTCTCGCGCGCGCGCGTGCAGGGGTCCCTCTTTCACCCCCCCCCCCCGAAAGAACAAAGGGATCCCCCTCCCCCCGACGACCTACCTGCTCGCCGCTCCCGGACGCAAGGAAAGCGGCGACAGCGCCTCTCGCCTCGCCCTCCAGCGGCTTCGAAGCGCTCTCCACTGCGAGAGGACGAGCCGAGGAGGAGGAGGAGGAGAGCTAGGCGGAGCCCGAGAGGACGGAATCAACCCCGCGCTGGACGGCTAACCGGGCCCCGAGGCCAGAGAGTCGCCGCGACTGCTGTGCCTGAAATGAATGGGGGAAGCGGGCAGCATCGCGGCGGGAGAGGGCTTAACCTCTTGGCTTCCAGCCGCGGCTCGGTAGGCAGGGCCTCGGGATGGATGAGAAAGGGACCGCTCGGATACGTGACGCACCGTCGCAGGTCTTCCCCTCCCGATTTTCAGATGGCTCGAGGAGAAGGTGACCAGATTGTCCCACTTTTGGAGGGACATCTGGGGGCACCTGGCAAATTGTACGTATGTTGAAATTAAATATATATTTAATTTATATATATTGCAATACTATTTGTACGTTCTATGCAAGTTTTTGTTGCTCCATATATAGACCAAATTTGTAATCAAAACGCCCCCCCCCCCCCCGTCAATGGTGTCCCGCTTTACCAATGTTAAAATCTGGTCACCTTACTCGAGGGCTGCACAGCATTGCCATCTTTCGGATTTGGGGGCTCTCTTCGTTTCCCTCCCCAATTTACTCCTCCCTGGGTTGGAGAAGGGAGCACCCCCTCCCTAGCGAAACTCCCAAGAGGCCAGACCTGCGGTCGGTGCAACTTTCCTCTTGCTTCCCCTTCGGCGGGTGTTCACGTGCTCGAATGTCGCGTGTAGCCTGAACAGTTCCGCCCACCGCCTTTTGCTAATCTCCTGCAAAGCTACAGCGGTTGCTATGGGAGTGGGGTTTAAAGCGAGCGGTGGAAACATCAGGGAGTAATTAGGGGGCCTGGCTGGCCTTAAACCAGCACTGGCCTACTCCTCGTTGTAGAGGACGGGGCACGCGGAAGGGTTAGCTCATCTTGATGCAACGTGTTCTGAGCGAAGGAGCCATCCAAGCGCTTGGATATCCCACAATATACCGCCTCTTCCACTTGAAGGCCGCAAGTTTGCAGACACGTTGATTTGTTTCAGTAGAATTGTATGGAAAAGTCCCCTGGCTTCTTAAAAGTCCCAACAAAAATTATTCCAGCTGAAGTGGAGTCACATCTAACTTCTTTGATGCCATAATTTACTGGTGTGTAATGGAATGTTTACAGCCGATCCTTGTGCACATTTTCTTGGAAGACTCACCAAAATCCACATAAAAGGCTAAAAAGATGGGTCAGAGGGCGGGAATTATTATGGCTGAGCGTCTTGTCTCTCTCTCTCTTTCTCCCCGCCCTCTTCTTTGCACAAAGAAAACTAAGCAAATCATATCTGGAAGATGGCACATAAACCAGCTAAATCTAGCCAAGATTTCAGAAATCAAATCAGGGAGAGAGGCTGTGGCTGAGCTGAAGAACATCTGTGCTGTATGCAGAAGGTTCTAGATTCAATCCCCCACACCTCTAATTTAAGAGGATCTGACAATAGACCAGCTGTGACCCTCTGTAGGGCTGTTGCATGGGTTCATGGAGAGTTATAGAGATTAAAGAGGTTTTGTTTTGAAGAAGCTGAGCCAAGCTGACTTTTAAAAATATGGGTTAGTTGTTGCATTAACTTTTGCCCTCAGTTCCACCTTTCTGGGGGGTTTGAAGTAGTCATCATCACCCTCCATCCCCCAATGCCCTTGTTCGGGTAGGGGAGACTGATATTTTCCGCTGTGTTGGGTATTTTTATAGTCTTTTAATGGGGGTTTAATGGGGGATTTTAAGACTATTGTTACCCGCCACGAGCCTGTAGGGAGTGGCGGGAAATAAATTTAATAATAATAATACATCATATCATAATAGGTATAATGCCTAGGTTAGAAATTGCAAATGGTCTATAGACACAATCACCTTTCTCTTCCCCATATAAATTGATAGGACTAGACTGAATTCAATACATCAAATTCTCCTGCATCTAAACTGAGGCTTTTCCATAGAAGTTGCAATAGTAGTTGCAAACTCCCCCCCCCAAGCACCCCTAAAAATCAACTCATATGATAACTGTAGCTTTTATCATTACAAAATAGGCCAATAACATTATTTGTATCTAAACTCTTGTGCAGCTGCAATATTCCTGATCTCTTACATTCAATCAGTGAAGCAAGGGCAGAGTATAGCCCACCCAGCTGAGATGGTGCAGTGGATAAGAGTGTAGGACTGCCATCTGGGAGAATGGGGCTCAAAGCGTTCTTGATCTATCATGTTTTCTGTAGATTGTTCATGGAATATTAATGACCTCAATTAAAACTAGGTCCCTTTAACAGGATTTTTGGGGGCTTAGATGGACTGCATTTAACACCGTGAGGCTTTAATGTCAAGGGCACCAATTTGTATGCTATGAATCATGATCACAGGATCCAGGAGTCACAGTGAAATTTTTACACTATTGTGACTTGTAGATTACTGTAGGTGAGTGAAAGGTTTTTGAATTCATTTTGTTACTATGAAAATTGGAAACTAATATTTTTATGACACTTGTTTTGTGGAAATTATTGGATTAGTGGATTGTGAATGCAAAGAAAAAATGACACAAACACTGGTAACGTGATAGAAATAATTTTATTTTTATTTATAGACTGAAGGAGTATAGATATATGCTGTAGTGCAGATTTGTAAATTTCAAGTTGTAAGGTCCATATTTGTAAGTTTCCATATGTAAGTTTGATTTGGTATAGACTGGAACAAGACCATGGGTTTATAATGTAAGAGCATAGTTGTAAATTCATGTGAAATACTTGTAAGTTTAATTTTGTATGTTACTCTTATATAGTGTCATTGACAAATGAACTGAAAGCGAGCCATCCACCCTTCTTGATGCCATCGCCAGCTTGATTTTCTTCATTCTCCCGAGAAAGAACATGGGCAGTTTATAAGATTCAACTCCCTAAGAAAGGTGTCGATCTGAATGGCTGGCTCTAAATTTTTAATGGCATATATGACAGATAAGAATTCTCTAGGAGAAAAATTAACAGAAACATTGAGCAGGTGTGTGTGGACACTTTTTAGCAGCTGTTTTGTCTTGGGCTTCCCCAATCATACAGATGATAGCTTGTTCTGCAAAGGAATCGGCTGAGAAAGGCAATTACCATTCATTTGCTCTGTGGGAAAAGATATTTCTAATTGCATTTATGGCCTTACATATTGCAGGGGTGGGGGGCAAAAGGAAGCAATGAGAATAATTAGGGCAGCCTTTTGACTGTGAATGTACTGTTGAAATATTTGTCAGTCTTTGAGGTAGCAAGAAGTGGTCAGATAGCCACACCTCCATGCCATGCCCCCAGGATGTAAGAGGCACCTCAGCCAACAAAGGATTAAGTGGCTGGGAGTCCTCCCCAATCTCTCTAAGCCCATCATTGGCCACTTTGGGAAGGAACAAGTGACAGGTCAATCTGCCCCCAAAAGGGTACCATTTGTTTGTTTATTTGTTTGTTTATTTGTTTATGTATTTATTCATTACTTATCCTTTTGCTCAGAGCCAGCAGGCACAGGCCAGTAGGGCTCTTTCCAGCTGTCATTTTGAAAACCCCCACACCACAGTACAATTGAGGGGGCCTTTGCAACACTGAGGTTGGGAAACCCTGAGTTAAGGTGATGTGTGCCAGAACATGCCGCCTCCCCCCGACCATACACAAACTGTTTTCATTAACCACCCGAACCATTATTTAGCAAATCTAAGACAAGAACTAGAAAACCACTTCATGTTTTGATTCCAATATGAATCATGGAACATCTGAACTATCTACAGACATACAGCCTCACCAGGAGACGAGACGTTTTCTAGATGTCTCCCTCCAAAAGAGTAATTCCAATCACCCAGCATCTGTTTGCAGAAGCAGTTGTATTTTAAATACGTTGTGCACGTACCATTGTTAGCCTTTTGTCCCAGCGACTCTTTTCTTTCTCTGCCGCCTGATGGAAATAGATAGATCACAGAGTTCGTGTTTTAGGGAAACCAGAGTCTTCACAGCCTTCTCATTCAGCCGGGAAAAAGCTTGGTAAGTATGAACAATTGGAGAAGAAAGTAGCAGCTGGATTCGAAGAACATTGGAGAGCTGAAACAACTGGTAGAGCAGATTGATGGGAAGGGTGATCACCGGCACACACAGCGACTAAGGAAGAACAACATCCAGTTTAGGAAAGCATTCTTTAGAAGTATGATGATGGGTTTTATTTGATGCATCACCCAACTACAGCATGGCAGGTAATATCAAGAAGCTGCTCAGGCTTTCAGGTTCTCAAGGTCAGTCCTGTTTGTCATTGAAGCAACTGAACACAAGGGGAAGGACTGGTTTTGTTTGTTTTTGTTATGTAAGGGAGGGAGGGAACTGCTGGTGGATAATAGTTAGATATTTAGCAGAGTAAATGAAGTGCAGCAGAATACTACAGCACAGACACAAGCGTGTTGAACTTCTAAGAGAAAATTCACTTCAACATTATGGAAAGGGTTACATGGAGAAAAAGAAAGACAGTCTAACTCAGAGATCCTCAACCAGGGCTCCCCAGCCTTTCCCCTATATCCTGCCTTAATGGACTCAGCCACAAGGTATTTTGGGCAAAGTAAGGAATCAGCCACTTCCATTGAACTGGGTGTGGTGTTCTTGTGTCTCCCGGACCGGAGAAAGAAGGTGAAGCCTCAATACCGACACCTGCCTCAGCTGCCTTTCTTCCCCCAGTTCTCCTCAGATGTAGCCAGCTGACATCACTTCCTGCCTGAAAACTATTCAGGGGCTCTTCCACAGTAAAAAGGTTGAAAGAGTCTAACTCATCTTTCTTGTTCCAATCTTCTCCATCTTATTTCTTCATTCCCTCTGATCCTAAGAAGAAAGTTTCCCTCCAAAACTCTACCCCTTGAGTACTTGCAGAACAGCATGGACTATCTCCAATATATTGATTAGCCAATAGTCATTCTTTAGGCCACTTCATCAACATTAATAAAACCTTCCCCTTTTTGGTGCGAAGAATGTACTCTACACCTAATGGGTTCTATGCAAAACTTGCTAATATTAGCTTACAGAAACTTCAGCTTACAGAAGCCTCACCTTTCATGACTGAAGGGATGACACTTTCAAAACCCAACAATAATACTGTCTGTGAAGAAACATAATAAAGAACAGGACAAAGGAAAGATCAATCCATTTGTCTAGGAATCAGAAGATCTCAATGGTTGGGCTGAAGAGAGTTACTTCCTCTAAGTCCACAACACAAGCTCATCAGGGGAGATCCAGGTGAATACTTCTGTTGGACCAAAGCAACTGAACAGAGTTTGAGACCAAGTTTAATTCTGGGAACAAGATTTCATATGCTGAATATGAAACACACAATATGAAATACACACACAAAAGCTTATATGCAGAATCAAACTTGGTTGGTCTTATAGGTGTTGCTGGACACAAACTTTGTTCTGATCAAGAGAATCCCTTCACAGATGGAATACTAATAAGTGGAACTCAAATGATATTCTTGTAATTGCATTATTACTATGTCCTAGTGGCCCAGCCTTAGAGAAAGTAACAGTCCAGTCTCTAGTGTGTGTGTGTGTGGGGGGGTGTTCCCAAGTGCTGGGAAAGCAATGTCTGATGTACAAAGAAGAGAAGCTGACTCTGCAGGGGGTAGCAAGAAGACAGATAGGATAGGGAGGTCAGCACCTTCTCTTCTGGTGTTTTTCCTAGTTTGTCTCCGGACTGCCACTCTTACAGCAATTTCTCCCCTTCTTCTCAGAAGTGTCACACTGCATTCTAACCTCTCTCAGCTGAGATGTAGTTAGGAGCCTATCTTTGTCTTTCCTCTTTCCTACCAAGCACGTTAATTCCTAATAAATCTTTATCAACTCTTTAATCAGGTTGTGCACCGTTGCTTTAATTGCTCTGCCGACACCAAAGACCCCCTTCTCTACATAGTGATATTGTGTCTGGCATGTTTCCATCCTGCTGAATTCACCTTGGCCTCCATGTAGGAGCTAGCAATGCCTTGCTTTGGGAAAGGTGAGATCCAGGCTTTCCTTAGGCTATGCAAATGAGTGGTGAAAACCTTGAACAGGAGGCTGATTCACTGCTGGAACATTTATATGCCTGCCCACTGCCATAGGAGCTTGCCAAGCCGGGCACCACCCTAAGTCTATCAAAGTAATTTCATCAGTAAAGGCAAGTTTTCCTGATTGCAAAATCTAATTATTGTCAGGCAGACAGATTGAGGTGAGTAGTCGTGATGGTCTGAAGCAGGAGAACAAAGCTTGAATCCAGTGGTACTTTTAAGGCCAACAAAGTTTAATTCTGGTAATAAACTCTCATGCATATGCACACTTCTTAAGACAGGTGCAGTGGTCACCTTTTGCTCACCTTGCCTGAATGTCTGCTAGCCTATCAGCCTACTCAGGCATGGGGAATGCCTCCGTCCAGCCCCTTTGCTCACCCTGCGTGGAGTTTGTAAAGCCTGCTAAACAGCTCTCCTGCCAGGCTTTTGGCTGAAGACCAACAATGGACTGTCTCCTGCATCCTGGATCCATCCTGGTCAGGCAGCCCATTGCCCCAAGCTCATTGCTCATGTTTCTAAGTTATGTTGCTGTTACCTATTAACTCAAAAGATTGTTCTGTTCTCAATTGTTAAAACCAGTTTAATGTACATTTTATTTTATTGGTTCTATGTATACTGCCCCAAGACATCATAGTGAGGGGCGGTATAAAAATTGAATAAATACAAGCTCCTTTTGTCCCCATCACCCCATCTTAACTGAGAGCCAAGGAATTCATAGAGGGTCATCCTGAATTCCTGGACCTTTTGCCTGCATATGTCTAGTCATAATTTTGGGGGACGGGGATTAGCAGAGTTCCATGGCCCCAGTACTGAAGTTAAGTTGATTTTGGTACTCTGAGACCTGCTTTAGACAAACAGAAAAGGGTGATATGATGGGGATATTTCTGTCTTCAGCCTTTGTTTGTTTCTGTGCATCTGTACATGGGGGAAGGAGATAAAGCCAGTTCGATATTGAAAGTCAGGTAATTTTGCTGCCCTGGTCCCTGCTTCAACAAAACCAAGCTCCCATATTTTCAGGTAGAGAAGTCAGTATTGATTCTGGATTCTGAGATGCATGTGAAAATTCATCCTGAATATCTGGTATGTGAGCATAGTATCATTGGTCCCAGACTGGGGAGACCAGCATTCCAACCCCCACTTAGACAGGATGCACACTCTCAGTCTAACCTACCCAGCATGGTAGCTGAAAAGAGGAGAAAGTGTTCCCTTTCTTACATAAATATGTAATTGTCTCAGCGAAGGAATTCATATTTCCTCTCTTCCTAGAACCCACTTTCTTTAACTGAATTCAGACTATTATAAGTGAATAATTATATTTTAAGCCACATGATTAGTTGTTGAAGGTCTATGAGTTTTGGAAATATAATTTCATTGTAAAATAGATTAATATCGTATTGCATTTTTGTTAATTTCTGTATTGTGCTTTTATGGATGTTGTTAGCTGCTGCAAGCTAGCTGGCTAAGAGTGGCGGCCTAGAAGTTAAATAAATAAAATAAAAGTGTGAACTTGAACCAGGCTCAGCCCTGTGGCAGCCCCCCCGGAAATTCGGAAATCTATGCCTTTGCCATCACCTGTCTTTCCACTGACAGTTCCAAGAAAGTGGAGAAGCTATTCCAGCCTAAACTCACCAATATCAATATATATAAAAAAGACACCAACTATAACATGTAGAGATGTATTCCTTCTACATCTTGAGATGCATTGTATCATACACATTGAGTTTGTCTGGATGCCTGCATTTAGATGCCAGCAGGCAAGGGAACTGCATAATGTGTTTTCCGGGTGCATGGAAATAGCAAAGGATCCCAGAATAATTAAAAACACTGTAAGAATCCCTGGAGTGAGACTCTGTAGTAGTGCTTGCCTTTGAGGGGAACTTAGAAAGTTTTAAGACCAGATGCCACGATACCACCAAAGAAACCCTTAGAAACCGTAAGGTGTCCACTATTACCACCTTAGTGTAATAACTGTATAAAACATAAACCTTACCAAATTTCATTTCTAATGGGACAAGACTAATCCTAAACCTACAATTTGATCTCAAGAGGGATTTATTTTCTTTGACCTGAGAAGCAGCCACTGGATGAGATGCTTTAATCTGCCAGTTCAAAAAGCAGACCATTATCTAGGGAAAAAGGGAGAAGGTGCCTCTTTAATTCTCATCTAAAATGCAGGACGAGCTACTCTGCTTACCATTATAGTATTATACAAGGAATTTTTATCAAAGCAATACTGGTCAACACCCTGGTTCCATTTGTCTGAAATACTGGCAGAGAAGCATTTCCTTTGATTTGTATCTTTCACGCTCAAGTGGGGATTCTTGGACCACCTTTTTTCCACAGGTGAAGGACTCCATAGGTCACTTTCTGAAGCTCTACCAGACATCTTACTCTGGCTGCTGTTTCCTTCAAATTCAGTCCCAGACTTGAAGTGCACGTTGCCATTGGAATTATTTGAAGTTGGTGTCTTGATCCCCTTGATGTTGGATAAACGGGCTGAAAGAGGTTTATAGGAAAGTTATTAGGTTTATGGAACTGGGAGAAGCAAATTAGAAGAAAGGATGGAAGTTGCCTTATCAGAACAGGTAGGCTGCATCAATGTAAAATTTCTATTTTAAATCTATCAACACTGTTGAACAGAACAATCCCCTTATTTCTGAAAAGTGAAAAACTAAACTAGACTTAAAACAATATCTGTATCTATATAAAAAGTGACAACCACATCCTATATCTGCCCTATTCCAACATTAAATATGACAAGCTTTCAAAATTGCTTGAATATTCTCCGTATACCTCAAGGAGGAAATCCAGTTGTTGTTGTTTTTTTTTTAAATAGCAATACCCAACACCAATCAGCTGGCTGTTTCTGATTAATAAAGTAGTCATTTGGAGAGAACAAACAACATTGTAACACAGCCACTTTTCACAATAAAGGTCAAGCAGCCCTACAAATAAATCTGATACCCGTCCACGTGTGAATCCAGCTATCTCAATGAATATTCTGCTATATACTTCAGTTTTATCAGAAAGGCCATCTACAAGGTGAAATAAATAAAATGCACGCAAGTAATCAGTGCTTGCCATTATTCTGATGGAAATGCTGCTCAGCGCTCAGCTTATTTTTGCATGTGTGACTAAATGCAGCCCTAACAAAACAGCGCCCTTGTAAACCCACTGACTTCAGTGGATTTAGAAGACTATTTCTGCTTTGGATTGCTTTGCAAGTATAGTAGGAAAGAGCTGAATTTATTTGGTTTCTAAGAACACAGTGGGGTATTCCTCAATTCATTCTTCATTATTTCAGGTCACAGAAGTCAAGTATGAAGAGCTGCCTCAAACTGAATCAGACCATCAGCCAGCCTAAATCAGCATTATCAGCTCTGGCCTGCAGCTCTTCAGCCTCAGGCAGGTTCTTCATATCACCTACTTCCTGATCAGTTTAGTGGAAACAGCAAGGATTGAACCTGAGTCCTTCTGCATGCAAAACCAAAGCTCTTTTACTGAGCCATGCCCCCTAGTCAGAGGAGATACGATTGAGAAATGGCCTGATGTAGTAGAAAGCAGCTTTATACATTTATAAAGTGCCTTTCAGTTGACACAAGTACTCTATCCTGATGGCCCACACAGCAGTCTTATTCTAAAAGCAGCATTTCCACTCATTCTAAAAAACCTTGTGCTACCATGGGCCCCTGAATGTTATTTAAACTCCAAGGTAGCTCCATTGTTCTCAGAGCCTACAGCAGAAATTTTACTTACGTAGTAGCTAGTGGGCATTCAAGTGTGGTAGTACTTGGCATGATTTGACTAGCACAGTACAGTTTTAGTAGCCACTGTCCCAGAGCATTTAGCCATGGGATCACAAAAGTCTTTGATTTCTGCTTCAGGAAATCTGTATTAATAGGATGATAAAGAGATGAGCCTCTTGTGGCGCAGAGTGGTAAGGCAGCCGTCTGAAAGCTTTGCCCATGAGGCTGGGAGTTCAATCCCAGCAGCTGGCTCAAGGTTGACTCAGCCTTCCATCCTTCCGAGGTCGGTAAAATGAGTACCCAGCTTGCTGGGGGGTAAACGGTCATGACTGGGGAAGGCACTGGCAAACCACCCCGTATTGAGTCTGCCATGAAAACGCTGGAGGGCGTCACCCCAAGGGTCAGACATGACTCGGTGCTTGCACAGGGGATACCTTTACCTTTAAAGAGATGAATCCTTTACTTAAAAAGAAAGAACAGCCAATGTGCCTTTATAGTACTAAATACACATCCTCCTCTTCCTCTGCTAACCTGACAGTTGCTCAAAACTTGGAAATCTACTTTCTTGCATGTATAACTTGATGCCGTCTCAAGATGGTCTTCCAACCCAAAGTGTGTGTGTCTATAAATTGTTAAATGATGGTACTTAATCAGCTGGAAAACAGGCAGAAGTTCAGCAAATGCCACCTACTATCACTGTACGTTTATACATCTATGAGATTTTGCTTGTTTGAGTTCCTGCCAGTTCAAACGCCCAGTTAGGAAAGAGATGACCATCTCACCCCCTTCTACCTACCTTTAAGACTGGTCATTCTATTTTCAGAACATGAATTATAACTGAAACAGTCATAAAAGCAAGATCCCATTCTCCTTCCTGTGACAGGAAAACATCTGAAGTTTATTTATACACTGCTTTTCTCCTGAGAGGGGATTCTAAGTGGGTTATCACACAGCTCTCCTTTCCTCTACTTTACCTTCACAACAACAACCCTGTGAGGTAGGAGGGAGCTTAGAGATTAATAACAGGCAGCAAACTTCCATGGCAAATCAGGATTTGAACCTGCTTTTCTCAAGCCAACTGGATTCTTTGCGTGGCTTACTAGAATAGCAACTCTCCAAACCACTTAGCAGAGGTTTGCCCTAGCTCTGCTACCTGATACTCTAACCCAGGGATTCCCAGACAGGGTTACCTGGCACCTTAGGGCTCCAAAAGAGCTCCTAGCATGTCCCCTATATCCTGCCTTAATGGGCTCAACCATGTTGCCAGATCAATTCTGAGGCTCCTTGAGGCCCACACATTATTTCAGGGGCTCTTCCATGGTCAGAAGGCTGAAAAAGGCTGCTCTGACCACTATACCACACCAGCTCCACAAAGTATTGCAGCAGCAGTCAGTCCCTGCAGCTTACTTCTGCATTCGATTTGACTTTAGGATTAAGATAATCTTACAGCAACATATGCTGCTAAAGACTCAAATAAATATAAATGCAAAGTATGATTTTTTAAAAGTACGGCTCATAAATAAATGGTGGGAAAAGACAACAGAAATTTCAGGAAATAATTTCTCGTTGGCTTGTACTAACTGTCCCTTTCTAGTCCTCATATACATTTTAGCAAAAAGTATGCAGGTTATGACTCAGCATCAAAACTACTACCAAAGTATACCTGAGTGTAGAAGCCTGACTTCAAACGTATACAATCTGAAATTTCTCTTTAAATTGATGTCAGGAGGAGTTTAACCACAATCCATTAAGCAAGCACCATTAATAATACGTCACTCTGTTTGAATAGTTAACACACACATACTTGGAATTCAAAATTCTTTGGCTGTCTAAGGAGACGGGGGGGGGGGGAGGGCAATGTATCTTCATGATGCTCAACACTAAGCTAATAATAACTCTGCAATCCCATGCTCTGAATGGAAAGCTAATGTTTAAAGCCTTAATACATAAGCACAGGTCTTAGCAATCTGTTAACTGGGCTTACCTTTATGGAGCAGAAACTGAAGCCAGAAAATCACTAAGATCAACAGTAACCCAAAGGGCAAGCAAACCCAGAAGAAAAGAACAGGAAAGGTTAGCTCGTTGATTAAAGGAACCAGGGGATACTTCATGGCTACTTCCAGGTCAACCTTAGCTAACTACTATATACATGTTTTCTTTCAAATTTGCTCAGCTGTGCTGGCCACCTTTTGACAACTTTGTTATTACATCACAGCATGATTCACAAAGCAAGTGTGTTGTCATTCCCATGCAGCTGATTTAGAAGAAGGCATTTAGCTCATTAAAGGATTAGAGGAGAATAATCAAGAAAACTGAAATGCACCTGGCATAGTATCTCCCTTTTGTATGTGCAGTTGGAATTAAGAAGCCAGGGAAACAATAATATTAAAATAGGTTCCCAGCCTCCTTCATAGGCAAGTGATGGCCAGACACAATGCTGCTGCAGTCTTAACCATGTATCCATGAAAGAAAACCCCATTGAAAACAACTGTACATAATTCCAAAGTAAAGCTGCACTGAGCTATAACACCATGGTCCCATACATATTTACTCAGAAGTAAATACTGTAATCAGTTGCACTTACTCCACAGTAAGCCTGTACTAGTAGTTTGCTAAATTAGGCATGCTCATGGATCTGAGTATACACATTTAGGCTGCAATCCTAAAAATATTTACTAAGAAATAGGTTTCATTATAAGCATTGGAACATACTGTTTAGTATTGATTGATTAATTTACCACCACTCTCGAGTACTGGCTCGTATATTGAAATGTTCAGTTCTTTACTCCCAACATTTCTGCCACAGCACCTTTAACAATTTCATGACAAGTAGAAATTAGGGTTGCCAACTCTAACTTGGAGATGTGAGGAGGGGAGGAAATTCACTGGGATATAATGCCATAGGTTTTACCCTCCAAAGTATCCATTTTATCCAAAGTAGCCATTTTATCCAAAGGATAAAATGTAGTCTCTGTAGCCTGGATATCAGTGGCAATTCTGGGAGTTCTCCAGGCCCTACCTGGAGGTTGGCAACCATGGAAGAAAGGCTAGAAATATCTCTTAACTTGAAGTACTTAAGGTCATAATAATCAGAATTTTGATCTGGACTTGCAGGGGGCTTCTAATTTCCACCTCTCACACTATTTTTTCTGTTTCCTAAGAGCTCCCCATAGTCTCTCAGGTATTTTTGCTTCCTTCTGACAATCTACCTTTATTTGCTCCCGTGTTCCTCTTTCCCTCTTACTGGGAAAACTGTGTGGTCATCAAGTAGAGTCAAACCCAGCTGCATGGTGCCAACCACTTCACCCAGTTTTGCAGTGGGGAACCTGCATAGAACCCTTCACTGTCTTTCCCTTGTATTTCCCTCCACTTCTCTGTTCTTTCTCCTACCAGCCCCCATATCCTCATCTTTCCCTGCTAACTTCTATTTTATTGCCCTCCCCATTTTAGCTAAATTGTTTATTTACTTCATGTGTGCCTTGCCATTCTCCACAGTAGGTATCCTGACAGTTAAAGCGGTTTCTCAGTGGAACAGGTTTCCTCAAGAGGTGGTGGGTTCTCCATCTTTGGACATTTTTAAACAGAGGCTGATTCTGTGAAGGTTCAAGGGGGTGGCAGGTTACAGTGGATGAGCGATAGGGTCCACCACGTCGGCTTCCTATTTCATTTTCCCTGGCAATAGATGCTCAGTGCCTCTCTGGCTGATAAAGGGCGATAGAAAAGCACTTCAAAATACACCGAGATCCTTAGGCCGTTTGCAGTCCGTTCGCAGAAGCACCAGTCAGCCTTCCAATCGGCTTCTAGCGTTTGTGGAGAGCGTAACCACGGCAGCGGATTCCGGAGTGAGGGCAGGCGCGAGGCCTCCGCTGGTGCGACTGAGCATGCCCCGTAGCGGGGGAGCATGCGCAGAATGCCCGCGACGCCTTGTCCGGGGGCCGGTGCTGCCATGGCGGCCGGTGAAGGCGGTGGCGGCGTGTTCGCGTTCCGCGACGCCCGCTGGGAGCCTGACCCGCAGCTCGAACCCCTCCCGGCCGTCCGTGTGCCTCAGCCGGCGCCGCTGGTGCTGGACAACGGCTCGTTCCAGCTGCGGCTGGGCTGGGCCTGCCCGGAGGGCGACGTCCCCGCCGAGCCGCTGCTCTGCTTCCGCTCCCTGGTGGCGCGGAGCCGGGGAGCCCGCGGCGGGGCTGGCGTCGAGACGCAGGTGGGCAACGACCTGGGCAGCCCCGAGCCCCTCCGCTGGCTCCTCCGCTCGCCCTTCGACCGCAACGTGCCCGTCCAGATGGAGCTCCAGGAGCTGCTCTTCGACCACGGCTTCCAGCGCCTCGGCGTCTCCTCGCAGGTAGGTAGGCGGGTGGATCGGGCCCTTGGCTCTCCGGTGGACTTGCAGGGTTGTCGTGTTCTCGCTTTGTATGTATGCATTTATAATTATATATTTTTATTTTTATAATTTTCATATATATATATATATATATATATATATATATATATATATACACACACACACATACACATACACACATATATGTATATATACACACATACACACACACTACTTATAATTTATAATAATTATAAATAAGCAGTTATAAATGAAATGCAAATAAATATAGATTATAATAAATTATATTTATTGTAATATGTATTAATTAATTAGGTATTTAGCCCATCTCTAGAGACTGATATCGGGTTATAGTATAACTATAAATAGTTATATTTAGTTATTTAGTTATATAGTTATATCTGATTACCACCCTCCCTTGGTGGTGTACAGTGGAAATTCCATCCTATAGTACAAGGAAGCATCATGAGACTCCTAAAGATAGGGAAGAGCGAGGGATGAATAAGGAGATGAGGGGAAGTGGAAGGGTCCGGAGTTGAAGGGGGCAGTACTGGAAGGTAGCCTAGGTCTGCCTCTGTACAGCCTGGTCTGTTGTGCTGTCACCATCATTTGCAGCCGGGGCCTCTGTGTGAGGGAGGTACTTGTTGCAAATAAATGACAGTTATGTGGGCTGATAGTACAATATCCAAAGATGTGTTGAAGCCATGGTCATGGATGATCCCGAAGAGGAGAGGATGTGGGCAGCATGCAGGGGTCGATTTTCTTGACTTTTACGCAGACCAGTCAAGCTTTTCTGTGGCATAGTTCAGAATTGATTTATTCATTTGAATTGTTTGTTAATCCTTCTCCTCCTCTATCTGCTGGAAAGCTCCCAAAGATCTTTTATAATGATAAAAGAGGCAATACAACAAAACAAAATAACAAACCGTATTATTTATTTATTTTCTTATATTTCTATACTGCCTCCCTGAAGACTCAGGGCAGTTTACACAAAACGTAGGGATATACATCACAATTATAATAGCCATTATGACCTGGTTTTAGTGGCTTGCATATCCCATTTTTCTAGGGACCAACACAAATTAGCTTGCAAATTAAAAAGAATATAGTCAATCTGTTTAAAAATAAGCCAGGGTATAAAACAGGGGTAGTCAACCAGTGGCCCTCCAGATGTCCATGGACTACAATTCCCATGAGCCCCTGCCAGCGTTTGCTGGCGGGGGCTCATGGGAATTGTAGTCCATGGACATCTGGAGGGCCACTGGTTGACTACCCCTGGGTTAGAGGATCTCCATCAAAACAGAAAAAGGCCAATTGCTATTTACATATATTTAAAACTTCCAAAAATAGCTAGTGGCAAGGCTGCAAAATTATCTGATATTCTTGTACGCCAACTTCAGGCTTCTAACAGTGCAATTGTAAGTAGTCTTAACCCCCTTCTAAGACCATTGACTTCAATAGAAAGATGTAACTCTGCCTACAATGCTGAAAGAGCTGCACCAGACTTGAGTGTATCATCTCAGGATACGACTTGCCAAATATCTCAAAACACTTTTCTAACTTGTCTCTTTTTTCCAATTTCATTTTAGGGCTGTGTTGATCATCCGGTTGTGGTAACAGAAGCCGTATGCACCCCACTCTATTCACGGCAAATGCTGTCAGAGCTCCTCTTTGAATGCTACCAAGTCCCCAAAGTTTCTTATGGTGTGGACAGTCTGTACAGCTTCTTCCACAACAAAAGGCAGGGCTGGCCTTGCAGTGGACTCATTGTTTCCTCTGGATATCAGTGTACACACATTTTGCCGGTTTTAGATGGCAGGTGAGCTAAAAGTTTATTAGAGGGGTGGATGTTGGATTTCTTCTTAGCAGACCGGACTTCACAAGACTGAGTATTTTTTGAAGACTTCCTTGGGAACAGGCTTAACCTGGTTACCTTCAGAAATGATTTTTCTTGCATGTTTGATTAAACAGATGTGTGGTCAGAGTAGATTTTCATATGTTTTGAACTCATCAAATTGCTTTATACTGGTTAAAATCATAGGCCCATCTAACAGTATTATCTGCTCTTGACTGGCTGTGTGTCTCTTTACCTTTACCTTGAAGAAGAGTTGTTTTTTATGCCCTGCTTTTCACTGCCTGAAGGAGTCTCAAAGTGGATTACAATTGCTTTCCCTTTCGTCTCCCCACAGCAGACACCCCGTGAGGTAGGTAAGGCTGAGAGAGCTTCTGATAGAACTGCTCGGTCAGAACAGCACTATCAGGGCTGCGATGACCCCAAGGCCACCCAGCTGGCTGCATTTGAAGGAGCAGGGAATCAAACCTGGCTTGGCAGACTAGTAGCTGTTCCTCTTAACCACTACACCAGGCTGGCTTTCTTCTTGCAGTGCTTTAACAAGATGCTGTGTCATTGCCAGACAAGTTCAGTACCCTCAAGTGATAACACCTCCTTCTGGAGCATCCCTTAAAAAGAAAGAGAGTGACAGTCAGTTGTCAGTAGGCGATTTGAAGGCCCAGTTATAAGACTGGACTTCCCAAAGGAGGTGGATGCTACTAGAGGCAGTCTGAACTGAGCCAGATGGATATTTTTATTTTGTCATAGTTGAATAGCTCACTAAAGTTTGTTTTTATACCCCACACATACACACACTATTTCATAAGCTACGTAGTTGTGAAGATGTAGCACCATAACTCTAGTAGGGTGACTGTTACATTTGAGGTTCTTTCAGCAATTATTTCTCTCATTTTAAAACTTTAAAAAGTTAAACTCAGATTTTTTGCTCAGAAAAATCTCAGTAGCGTACTTAGTCTTTATTTCATAGGATTTGGAAGGGTTTCTGCAAGACAGTTGTTCTTTGTGAATGCTTGCATTACTTTCTAGTTTTGCTTTACATGCCAAGGTAGATCTGTGAATATTGTTTGTTATTAGCTTATAAAGTGTGAAGAAGTGGGCATATTGCAATTGAGCCTTGACTCAGGAGGTATTTTTTTCCAAGGTCAAGTTGGTATTTGAAAAACACACCAGAGTAGCTTTTATTGGGATATCCTTGTAGAAAGACTTTCAAGTTCTTTGCTTGTTTGTTTGTTTTGCTTCTGGGTCCATAGGCTGGATGCTAAAAACTGCAAGCGCATAAATCTCGGGGGGTGCCAGGCTGCCATGTACTTGCAGCGTCTCCTGCAGCTAAAATACCCAGGTCATCTGGCTGCCATCAGTCTTAGCCGCGTGGAGGAAATATTGCATGAGCACAGCTATGTTGCGGAAGACTACAAAGAAGGTAGGTGTTGCCATCATGCATCCTTTATTTTATCATGGTCTCCCACTGTTTTGCAGAAGTGTCACCCTGATTCCCAGGCAAAAGCCCCCCTTGGCCCCAACCACTTTCTATAAACACTTGGCTGTCAGTAGGAAAGTTGTCAGTGAGCTTCATGGAGACCATAAACAGCACATTAGGGACCCCTCTGCTAAGTTTTACTCGGTTGCTGCATTCTGTTATAAAGAAGTTCTTTTGCAATAGGTGTGAATCTGGTTCCTTGTCGAGCTCTTACACACTGTCTTACACACATACAGCACCATGGTTTTAGATAATTTTACCCAAATTCCAATCTGACATCTGAAAAGCAGACACCTGGGCAAATTACAGTTTGGTTAACCTCTGCAAACTGAGACCCTAAATTACCATTTAAATCTAGTTTGTCTAGGGACTTGGATTCAGGCATCATGACAAAGGGTAGTTTGAGAGCTTCTGAAAAAAAGAAGTTCAACTTCGTGCCTTATGTGCAGTCCCACATGGGATCTGCGACTGATGGAGGGCCTGCCACGGAGAAGAACTTGCAAGCTATATATATAAAATTCTAGAAGCTCCTAAGAGTCCTCGCCCCTCCCCTCATAAAGGGTGACTTTCCCACCCCAAGTCCCATGATATGGGAGGAGCTAACACCCTCCCCGTAGTTCTGCCAGTGAGAGATCACCCCCCAAAATAGAGGGTAAGGGGATGCTAGGAATAGAAATTTCACTTAATCCCCAGGGAATCTGGAGCCCCAGCATTGGAGGTCCATTGTATATTTTCTGGAAACTTATCCTATTGTTCCCATGTTTGGGAAACAGTGATAATAATAATAATCTTGTTTTTGTATTTATATATTTATGATATAATCTTGTTTTTGTATTTGTATATTTATGATGCAGAGCACTTTGTGTAGCCTCTGTTAGACCATTCACCATTCCTGATTGATGAAGTGGCAGCCATCCTCAGAGACAGTGTTGCTATATACCTGTGTATTTGTGTATATATGTATAGATAGATTGTTAGTTGATAGTGAGTCCTAAATAGTGTAGGCAAAACACCTATCCTGTATTTTGGGTGATATACTATGTCAGAGAGATAGAGGAGTTCAGAATGTCATGAACAAGAGTCTCCCTCATTTGTCAAGAGGCTTATGGTCTGCCGTAATCACTCTTAAGGACACTAGCTTATGCATCCATTCCTGTGTTTCTACATAATGCTTTTCATTATGTCTGTTTTGCTAGGCTTTATCAGGTTTTATAGGGTCGTTAATGCTCTTAAGGAGCAGAAATTAGATATGGGTCTTCTGGCTATTAATTTGGACTCTGTAATTATTTTGGACTATTAATATGTACCCGGACCCCCCCTCCGCTTTTGATCTTTCACACCTCCTGCATCAGTGCGAGGGCATGGGCAAAATTAAACACATTAAAATAGGCTTGTCTCATAAGCAAGGGAGCCAGCTACATCACCCTCCAGCTAGATAGTTTCCCCTTTATTTCTCAGAAGTGGTTACCTTCCCAATTGTGTTTGCATTGGAGTTAGATTTGGTAACACCTGGCGAAATGAGACACTGCGCCTTTTGACAAAATGTCTTTGGAACAGAGATGGCGAAGTGGAGGTCTCTGGAGTATTACGAAGAGAACGTACATAAGATGCAGCTGCCTTTTTCCAACAAACTCCTGGGGAGCACCCTCACCTCCGAGGAGAAGCAGGAGAGGCGGCAGCAGCAGCTTCGGCGCCTCCAGGAGCTCAATGCTCGCCGGAGAGAGGAAAAGCTGCAGCTCGATCAAGAGAGGTTGGACAGGTTGCTTTACGTCCAGGTAGCTTTACACAATGTTTAAATGGTAGCCGGGGGGGGGGGCATTGAATGGGGGAAGTGGAAAGAAGTGAGCAGCATGCTCACAGCCAGCTCCAATTCTAGACAAAACTTTGAACTGTCACAGGATCTCCTTGGATCCCATACCAAAGTTGCCCGTCTTCACTTGACAGTTTGTCATTTTCTCTTTGCATTCTGCTGAGTAACAGGTGCAGCCTTCTGTGATATTTGGTTCCCATTGGCTTTGTTGTAGTCAGGTGGAAATACCTAGAGAAAAGCAGTGTTAACATCCAGTAGTGTTGGCTAAAGAAAAGGTGAGGAATGTCTTTCCTTCTGTTGTGTTTAGGAGCTGCTTGAAGATGGCCAAATGGAGCAGTTTCACAAAGCTTTGGTGGAGCTGAATATGGACTCTGCGGAAGAACTTCAGTCTTACATCCACAAGCTGAGCATGGCAGTCGAACAAACCAAGCACAGAATTCTGCAGGCAGAAGTCAGCGTTGAAGTGGATGTTGTAGATAGCAAGCCAGAGGTACAACAGTGGGGTTCTGTTTTTTTAATTTATTAATTACATTTGTATAACGCCCTCACCTAAGGCTCAGGGCAGTTCATGTAAACCAAAGACAAAGACCAATACATCAAACTCTGTGACCATATCAAATAAGGTAACAATAATAATCTTTAACACTTTGCTCTATTATATAATTGTGAAAAGCCCTCCTCGGCGGAGACTGTCCGGGTCCTGCGCACATCCGAATTGGCCTGGCCTCACTGGCACCCACCCCGCCCAATCAGGCTGTGTCTCCTGCCCCTAACTGTCACATCCAACAACTCCACTCACTTTGCCTCAGACCACCAATGGAGCTGGCAGGTGGCTGATAGGTGTACTCCCTCCCCCCTCCCTTCAGGCCTGCTGTGAAAGAGCCTCTAACAGCCCTGACTGAGGCGAGGGAGGAGATTCTGAGAGCAACGCAAGGGGGGGGGAAGCTGTCCACTTCTGCCTAACTGTCAGCTGGCAGGGAGGCTACAGAAAAGTCCCTTCTCACTTAAAATACTTCTGTGTCCGGCCTCACTGCTGGAGGGAAGGCACAGCCAAGCCATGTGTATTTCTTCTTCGTGACTCTGTACATTTGAGGCCTACTGCATAGGGTTGTTGTGTAGACAAAACTGGATGTTGTTGAGGAGGTTCCTTTGCCTCCTGTTTCATCTGCACAACAACCCTGTGCAGTAGGCCTCAAATGTTTCATCTCCACAACAACCTTAGGGCTGATCCTGCGTTGAGCAGGGGGTTGGACTAGATGGCCTGTATGGCCCCTTCCAACTCTATGATTCTATGAATCTATTCTATTCTATGAACCTGCGTGGGAGGCCTTAAACGTTTGTTCTACACAACAACCCTGTCTATCCTCCAAAGCAGCCACTTCTGCCTGGGGAGCTGATCTTTATAGTTTAGAGATGAGCTGTAATTCTAGGAGCTCTCCAGGCCCCACCTGGAGGTTGGCTGTCCCTGGTCTCAATATATTCCTTGAAGTCTGGAAGTGGGACCTCAAAAGTGTATAATGCCCCCACAGCCACCTAGCACCCCCTGACCTATTTCAGGTCAAGAAAACATTGCAGAGGGGAGGTAAGGTTGCCAGATCGGTATAGGTTCATGTTCTGGAATTCCACACTACCTAGGTGTGCATAAACCTGAGTAGGGTCAAGACGGCTATGCACAGAGACCTCTTCAAAGTGAGGCACTAAACCTACATCAAACCATGAGCCAGTGCTTTCTCTACCTCCCTCATGGGGAGTCTGTTATGGGGAGAGGAAGGGTTATAAACTGCTTTGAGACACCTGAGGCCTGATGGGTGACTGTGGCCCATTTCCAGTTCTCACAGAGCTCTCTCAGCTCCACCTTGCTCACAGGGTGTCTGTTATTTGGACAGAAAGGGAAGGCAATTGGAAACTGCTTTGAGACAACTCCCGTCTTTGAAGGATTGAGCTTCAGATGACTCTGCTTGAGCCCCCTTGTCACTGCTTCCAGGCAGCTGGCTAATGCTTCTGGGGGAGAATCAGGGAGGTCATCCACCAGGAGGAAGAGCTGGTTGTCATCTGCATATAGTTGAAATCCCAGCCCTAACTTCTGTACCAGTTGGGCAAGAGGGCACATGAAGATGTTAAATAGGATTGGAGAGAGGACTGCTCCTTGAGGGACTTCACATGTAAGTTGGTGGTGGCTTGAGGATCTTTCTTCTATTGCTTACCTCAGTCCATGGCCCCAGAGAAAGGAGATCAGCCATTGAAGGGCTGCCCCCCCCATATTCTGGTGCTGGCGAGGCATTGAGCTAGAAGCTCATGGTTGACTGTGTTGAACGCTGCCGAAAGGTCTAATAGTACTTAAGTATCTGCAAAACCGCCGTTAAGACTTGTGTCCTGTTGTCTATGCTACAGCTTAAGTGACAGCCAGTGTGGTGTTGCAGTTAAAAGTGCTGACCTCTAATCTGGAGAATAGGGTTTGATTCCTCACTCCTCCACATGTGACCAGCTGGGTGACCTTTGGCTGGCTACAGTTGCAGAACAGTTCTGTTAGAGCTTTCTCAGCCCCACCTACCTCACAGGGTGTCTGATTTGGTGACAGGAAGGGAAAGCTATTTGTAAGCCATGTTAAGACTCCTTCAGGTAGTGCAAAGTATCTTATAAAAATCCAGTGCGCTTGTTCTCACTCTCTTTCATGCAGACTTTTTCCTCCTCTAAAGATAGTCCCTTCTCTTTCTGCCTATCCCACCCCAATTCGGAAAGCATTATAAGACGGCCTCAACAAAAGCTGTGGGTGTGCAACTAGTCCTGCCACTTAGTCCCCCTGTCTCTGCTAAATCAGAAACCCGAGCAGTTGTTCAGTTTGAGAATCCTTGGGAGACATGTTACAGCCCTTTGAATATGCTGCCTGTTCAGGGACTCTCCAAACATTCCTCACCTCCTGTCCCTGTGGCTCCTTTGTTCCTGAGCTTTCCTGGATTTCTGTTAGAAAAAAAACCTTGAGAGAGATGAGAGGGTATTATAAAGCAAAAGTGGCTTTGTGTTAAATCGTTTTACATTGCAGTCCACGTTTCTCCTTGGGGCAGGCACAAGTCAGTGTAGCCAGTCAGATGAGAAACTTGAGAAGCAAATAAGAGGACAAGAATCACAGCAATCTAAGACAAAGCATATATGTTAGACATCATATTCACATTTCAGAAAATGATTTGCCGAAGTATGAAATCAAAGCAGTGGCTTGTCCCTAAAGAATGTGGGCAGAAGCAATAAGAGGCAGGCAGGTTACGATCAACTCATGAGGGCACTTACAGAAAAGAGAATGCTTGCCCACTGACTTCTTCCAAAACATGGCGTATATGCAGAGTTCAGAAGCAGTTAGTGGCAGCATATGCCCCATTCTGGCTTTCTTGGTTTCATGGCAACTTAACTGCACTTTTACATCAGCAGTATGTGACTTTGTTTTCTTGGTTATTTGATCATGAACCAAACAATTGTCTTGGGTATTTTTTAGCCATTGAATTATGGGAACTCCATGGGGTTTTCAAGGCAAGAGACATTCAGAGGTGCTTTGCCATTGCTTGCCTCTGCGTCACAACC